>NC_042621.1:311114185-311414185 GCF_901001135.1 Rhinatrema bivittatum
GGAATCTCACAGTGATATGACTCCTCCCCTGTTATCTCTCTTTGTTAGATTCATACTCTGGGAATATCACAGTGCTCCTGTCTCCTCCCCTCGGTCTCTTTCTTTGATAGATTCATACTCTAGGAATCTCACAGTGATCATGACTCCTCCCCTGTTATCTCTCTTTGTTAGATTCATACTCTGGGAATATCACAGTGCTCCTGTCTCCTTCCCCTCGGCTCTTCTTTGATAGATTCATACTCTAGGAATCTCACAGTGATCATGACTCCTCCCCTGTTATCTCTCTTTTGTTAGATTATCATACTCTGGGAATATCACAGTGCTCCTGTCTCCTCCCCTCGGCTCTTTCTTTGATAGATTCATACTCTAGGAATCTCACAGTGATCATGACTCCTCCTCTCGGGTCTCTCTTTGTTAGATTCATACTCTGGGAATATCACAGTGCTCCTGTCTCCTCCCCTCGGCTCTTTCTTTGATAGATTCATACTCTAGGAATCTCACAGTGATCATGGCTCCTCTCCCCTCGGCTCTTTCTTTGATAGCTTCATACTCTAGGAATCTCACAGTGATCATGACTCCTCCCCTCAGGTCTCTCTTTGTTAGATTCGTAGTCCGGGGAGTCTCACAGTGCTCCTGTCTCCTCCCTTTCATTCTCTCTTTGTTAGATTCAGACTCTGGGAGAATGGCAGTCCTTTGTCTCCTCCCCTATGCTTCATGGGAGGGAAAGGGGGTGTGGGAGGATTATAGCAGGGTGGATCCGGAGGTTGTTATTGTAGGGTTGGTTATTGTAGTGCAAACTTATGCCACAAGCCTATGGGCAAAGCAAACCATAAATGTTTGATCTTTTTACTAGGCCCTGAGGTCAGAGGAGTTCGACAGCACCTCTGTTCTCTTAGAACTTCATGCTCACTTACTGCTGATCTCCATCACTGACTGTACATTTTCTAAGTTTAGAATATCCCTGCTCTTGCTGATGTCATCTAGGAAGTAGTACCTGGGATAGTCTATTAGGTTTATTTAGCTTTTGATTGTGGGACAATTTCTATTTGGGTTTATCATTTTTACCTTTCGAAAAATGTTGGTAACTTTCTTATTACTTCTCATGATCTTTATTCTTCATTTAAATCCTGTGCTGTGGCTTAGAATAGTACACCTGTGCCTGCCCCATCACTTGTCAAGGCTCCATGGCTAGGGCTTCACTTTATACTCTGATTACTATGGGAATTCCTGTATTTTTTAGATGTTATGGAGTGGACCATCCTAATTATAGGTGTTCAGGTAGTAGAAAGTTACTTTAAAATGAATTTTCTCTGCTAATTTATGCCCTTAAAATTCTTTTAGGTCTATTAAAAATATTCCTAATATTTATTCCTGACTTTTACTGTGTTTTTTATTCTTTAAATATGCATATGGTTTGCGCAATTGCCATTATTATTTTTCCTGTAAAAACTATTAACTTTGAATTAACACTAATGGCTATGTAGTTGTCCTTAGTATTTTGGCCAGTTTCTATTTTTATTTTTTGAAAACTTTTCTTTATTTTTCATTTTTAAATCTTTAATTCATTTTCAAGCAAATACAACTGCAGCATAGACAAAACAACCACAAACAGTGAAGGAAAAAAAATAGGATCGAATCCTATTGTTTGGTTCTGCCCACAGGCTTGAGGGATAAGTTCGTATTACAATAACAACCTCAGTATCCACCCTGCAATAACCCTCCCTCCCCCCGTTCCCTCCCAGGTAGCATAGGCCATGCTGCCACATTTCTGGTCCCATCAAACACTGGTCTTCAAATTAAAGGTCATTGAGAATTAAGCTCCTGGTTCGATGTGGTAAAGACTGAATATAGGAATTCCAGATCAATAAAAACATCTTTCTCCATTTATGTATGACCATTTATTCCACATATTTTTCACAGAGACACATTTGATGGATGTGATTTCCCCACTGAGTAATTAGTGAGGGGAGTTATTTTTTTTTTTTGAAATTGGAATTTTATTGAAATTCAAGTAACAATGGTCAAAAAACAAATGAAAATTCAAGTCACATACAGAGTGGAGAAACATACGCTATACAAAAAAGAAACAAGCGAAAGCAATACAAAAGTCTGACATTGGTGAACAAGCGGAAAATCATACATAATTACAACAGAATAGAACACCAAAGGTAAGCAATCCGCTGAGTATGGTATGAGAGAATTTTCGAAACTAAGCATAAGCACATGTGAAACTTTCTCCCCATTCCCCCCCAATCCCACCCCCCCCTTCCCCTTAGCCCATCGAGTAACTGTGACAACATGGGATAAATAAAGGAAAAGGAATAACCTAGCCAGGATTCCTAAATTATTGGCAGAGAGCTATGCATAAGGAAAATTACCAGTCTTGACCATTAAGGCAAGTGTGAGCGCCTTCATATGCCATCAGCAAATGAATAGACAAAGCTATCCGTACAGAAAGCGTGTAAAGCACTCAAGACCAACGTGAACAAGTATCCAATCACTAACTGCGTCTTCTACAACCCCCTATCACCCCCCCGCTCAGCCCAGAACTGGAGGCCTATTCCTAGATTAGTCAAAGGAGCTTATATACTTGGCGCTTGGTATAGATTCCAAGTTTTGTTATATGAGGCTTCTCGATTAT
Organism: Rhinatrema bivittatum; assembly: GCF_901001135.1. Taxonomy (NCBI): domain Eukaryota; kingdom Metazoa; phylum Chordata; class Amphibia; order Gymnophiona; family Rhinatrematidae; genus Rhinatrema; species Rhinatrema bivittatum. Next base: position 311,116,827 of record NC_042621.1, read on the forward strand.
GTATAAGAGCAGTCAAATAATCAAGCCTTTTAAATCTGTTAATTCTACCAGTCACTTCCCCCATGGTGGGAATGTGGTTTGATTTCCAATGCTGAGCAATTGACAGCCTGGCCGCCATCAAATATACAGGCAGAGTCTTTGATGCGAGGAGTCCAGGCCCTCGATAGGAACATTAACAACGCCATTTTAGGGGTTAAGGTAACTGGAGTCTCCAGGAACTTATTTAGCCAATCATTTATCCCCTGCCAGAAAAGTACTATGAGATCGCAGTGCCACCAAATATGCATATAAGAACCTGCCTGTCCACAGCGACACCAGCAATCGGGGGATACAGAAGGGTATATTGTGTGCAACCTTGCGGGACACAGATGCCAGCGATATAGCATCTTGTAGTTGTGCTCTTGCAGCCCAGCGGAGACCAGGTTTCTGCTAGCTCTCATAAAGACAATGCTTCGTAGAGAGTCGGGTATGGTTTCCCCGAGCTCAGCTTCCCACTGATCAAAATGAGGCAACCTTGGGGCTTCGCAGAAGGTAAGCATAGAGTATAACTTCGATACCACCTTTGTCAAGGAATCCGCTCTAGCGCAATAGATTTCAAATAGGGAGCGTGATTCCCGGAGCCTGCGTGCCTTGAGGATGGATTGAATGAAGTGCCTAAGTTGCGCATAAGAAAGATAATCATGCTTAGGTAAATGAAATCCATCCTCTAGTTGAGTAAGTGCCATCAAATCTCCCCCCAGAAATAATTGGCCTATAGTACTGATACCAGCGGCTCTCCACTTCCCCAGGGCTGGGGAATGGTGCCCAGCTACGAACTCTGTATTATGGAAAAGGGCAGTTTGATAAAATAGGCAATAAGAGCCAACTATCCTGCACTTCCATTTTTTCCATAAGGCAAGAGTATTCCTAAGGGACCAAGGCAGGCAAGAAACCTGTAGCCAAGTATTCCTGGGTTGCCATGCTAACGCCCCCACCGGCATTGATCCAATCAGAAGCTGAGCAGCCTCCACCCATTGCTTAGTTGTCTTTATTCTAGCCAAGTCTATAATCGCTTTCAGTTGGGCGGCGATATAGTAAGCCTCCAAATCTGGTACCCCCAGGCCACCCTGTTTTTTGTGCAGGTATAAGACCGCCGTGCCACCCTCGGCAGGCGCCGGTCGCCATATGAAATCAAAGATTTTCTTTGAGTCTTGCGTATGAAGGCTTTTGGCAATATGATTGGTAGGACCGTGAAAAAGTATAGGAATCTAGGAAGAACGTTCATTTTTATGATAGCGATCCTCCCCAGCCAAGAAAACGTACCCTTGTACCACGTATCAAGATCCCTGTCTATTTTCTTGGATAGGGGAACATAGTTAAGGTCAAAGAGATCTTTCACATTGGCGTTCAAGTGAACCCCAAGGTATTTCAGGGCCTTTTTTGCCCACCGAAACGGAAATTTGGAAGAGATATCTTGTATATCAGAGGGAGGTAGATTAATATTTAACAACTCTGATTTTTCGAAGTTAACTTTAAGAGGGGAGTTATTTTTTAAAGTTATTTTTGCCCCTGAATAAATAGGACTTCCATCGGGGTAATTTGCATACTGTCTTATTTTATTTATTTATTTATAGAATCTTTTATACCGAGGTACGTATAGCTATACATCACCTCGGTTTACAGGGAACAATAACTTAGCAACAGGCTTTACATATAACAGTTCTAAAATTGAAAAGGGGAAATCATGGCACTCATCACAGCTCCTCTCTCTTATATGGGCCCAGCCTCATCCTCCACTGCTATTGCTGTAGATCACTACTTTTAAGCCTTGGGACTCAGATAAGCTTTATTTATTTATTATACCCTGTTTACCATAAAAATTATTCTTATTGATAAGAAACTAAAAAAAAAAAAAAAAGCTATGGAAGAAATGGCCAATACTCACAAAATTCCATAAATTCATTCCAAAATATCTCAATCCAGATCCAGTTTTATGGGATATTGCCAATAAAACATTTGATTGTATGAAGAGAACAAGAAAGAAACAGAGCCAGATTATTATTGTGCCTTTAGTGAAAATAGCATTTTGGCATAATTTTGAGGTTGAAGGGAATTCAGAAGAAGATTAAAATCATTTGAAGCATTGGATAAAATTGCCCATGAGAAAGAGGAAAAAAATAAAGGAAAGTTGGAAAACTATACAGAATAAAGCAAGAGAAGTATTTCAACCAAGTGAAAGTTAAAGTGAAGAAGAGAATGAAGTATGCTCACTGAAACAGAATAAGTATGTGAAAACAATATGGATGCCAGTTAATGAGTAGCTTCCAGGAGTAGAGAGAAATGTTCTTGTGTCTTCCACGCTCAGTCTAGTGCCTGAATCCTCTTGGGATCCTGTGGGGGTTGGTCTAGAACCCATCCAGTAGCCCCAACTGGTAACTAGAGCTATGATGATTAAAAAGCTTTCTTAATGAATTTTTATATTAGGGAAGCTGTGCTTTTTTTTTTTTAATAAATGTTATTAAATGCAAAGGAACACACTCAATAAAAAATATACTGTGATCAGTAGTGTTTGTATTCAACTATACATTTTTCACCTTGACTGAAGAGCATGAGAGAATTATGATTGAAGATAGATAACAATACAGATGTTGAGGTCAACATTCTTTCTAAGTTGGGGGGAATGTAAAAAGGGTGCCGAAAATTAAAAGAGGCAAGAAGGCTAGGAGTGAGCAGGCTGGTGAAGGCCTGACAGGAGAGGCTGGTGTATGTGGAAGCATCAGGCAGCCCAGAGTTCCCAGAGCAATAATGTCATTGCAGCAATCATCCCAGAATGCTATTAAAGCTACTTGACAGTTTGGAATCCAGAAAAAAAAAATATTGACTGTTTTTAGAACAGGAGTGCTGATGTAGTGCTCAGCTCCCCAGGCCTAGTAAAAGTATTAAGAACATAAAAAAAGAGAAAGAATGGTAAAAATGTATTTATTTAATAATTTTTATATACCGACTTTTGAGTGTGTTTAGAGCAAAGGTTTCTATAAAGGTAAGGGGAAGAATAGTACAGAGTTACTGATAAAGTTAATGCTGCCACATGTGATTCTGAGCAGCTTAGTTTAACAGGTATAAGACTGGAAGATATATCTGAAAGGAAACTTACACACACTGAGCAAAGAAAGATTTGCTGAAGGAGCAAATTAATTGTCATGGCACAAGTATTTCAGAGTTAGTCCTGCAAAAGAGGTTCGATTAATGATTAGCTTATAAATAAAAGCTGACTAGAAACAAAAGAAAGTGACAGTAACTTTCATCACATTCACATACCTTCTTGACAAGCAAGGGTTCCAAATTGAAATTTGAGGTGGCAGAGAGGCACTTGTCTGTGAGAAGTGAAAACATTAAGTAGCATAGTAATAGCAACTCTGTAAGTTATAAGTGAAGCAAGATTTCAGTTCTCAGTATATGATGGTGTGAATGAATACAGATTCTGTTCCTTCTCACAGAATAGGGTGCATCAATTATTATTTTTTTATAACGCTAGTTAACACAGTTCACTAAGCCATCGAGGAACCTTACACCGAGGAATCTCACCACATAACTAGTCTGCAGAAGTGGTTTGGTCTAGGGTGGTAGCCTCTCTTTTTGGTTTTGTATAAGTTAGGCTAGTAGAAAGAAGATTGGAAGAGCCAGAAGGAAAAGTCAAGAACAGTGGAGCCTACAGAGACTTTCAACCTGTCTTGCAACAGTCTCAGGAAGCACAAAGCTAAGTGTATACTGGACATACCAAAATAGCCAGATCTGAGCTTAAAGTATACAAAACTCAAACAAATATACAGGAAGAGTCAAAAGATACAGAAAATAACATAAAGAAAAAGAAAAAAAAACCACACACATAGAATGAAGAAAACAGAAAGGAAACGCAGTAACATAAAACATAAAAGTCATATACTTATTTATTTATTTATTTATTTCACATTTTTCTATACCGAGCTTCATGGTTGAATACCATATCAGATCGGTTTACATCGAACGAGGGATAGAAACTTGTAACAAAAAACAGAACAATAAGTTATAATCAGAAAGAGAGCAAGAAAGTTACATTGAACAAGGGACTATAAACTTGGAGGCTTTACAGCTTTGGAAGTAAATAGAGTAAAAAAGGCCCGAGTAGGGCCATAACTTAAAATCAAAAGTCATAAGATAGTTTAATTGCGGAGGTATTGGATAAGAGGCATCTCACAAGGAAGGCATGGTTCCATGGCTCGTGAGTAGGATGGTAGATTATTGTGTGTCTGAAGGATCCAAGAAGGCTAGTCGGAACAGCCAAGTCTTAAGTTTTTTTTTAAAAGTTAGTAGGCATGATTCCAACCTGAGTTCTGCAGGAAGGCTATTCCAAATGTTTGGACCTGCTAGAGAAAAGGCTCGGACCCTGGTCGAAACTAGGCGAATGGTTTTGGTTGGAGGGGGTTGTAACTCTCCTTTGTGGATTTCTCTAATCGGTCTGTTGGATGTATGGAGTTTGAGGGGAAATTCAAGGTCAAGATGAAAATAGTTATGGATGGACTTGTGTATCAGGGTGAGAGATTTGTGAAGGACTCTGTAGTAGACTGGTAACCAGTGAAGGTTTCGGAGAATTGGTGTAATATGATCTCTTCGGTTGGTACTGGTTAAAATTCTGGCAGCAGCATTCTGTATCATTTGAAGAGGTTTGGTGGTTGAGCTGGGTAGGCCAGTGAGAAGAGCGCTGCAATAATCTATTTTTGAAAATATTAGGGATTGCAGAACAGTTCTAAAGTCGTGGAGATATAGGAGAGGTTTGAGTCTTCTCAACACCTGTAGTCTGTGGAAACAATCTTTGGTAGTCGAATTGATCATAGTCTTTAGATTAAGGCGGTTGTCTAGAATTACTCCCAGATCTCTTACTTGAGTATGGGTGAGTTGGAGACTGTGATGGGTTTGTGGAGGATGGATGTCTGGGTTGGAAGAGATAAATAGTAATTCAGTCTTAGCGGAGTTGAGGACCAAATTTAGATTATTGAGGAGATTGTTTATAGATTGAAGGCAAGTTTTCCAAAGTGAGAGAGCTTTAGTAATGGATTCTGTAATGGGGAGCAGAATCTGAACATCGTCAGCATAGATGTAATGGATGAGATTGAGACTTGTTAACAGATGACAAAGGGGGAGGAGGTAAATATTGAAAAGGGTGGGAGAAAGGGAGGATCCTTGAGGCACGCCAAGAGAAGAATTTGTCGATGGTGATTCTTTGTTGTTGATCCTGACCCTGAAGCTTCTGTTATCAAGGAAGGACTTGAACCAGCTGAAGACTGAGCCAGTTATGCCAATATCAGATAAACGATCCAGGAGGATGGTGTGGTTGACCGTGTCGAAGGCTGCTGAAATGTCTAGAAGGATTAGAAGAAATGAGTGTCCTTTGTCCATTCCCATAATAATATGGTCTGTTAGTGAGATGAGCAGGGTTTCTGTATTGCGTGATTTGCGGAAACCATATTGGGAAGGGGAAAGAATATTGTGTTCTTCTAAGTAATCTGATAGCTGGGTATTGACTACTTTTTCTGTAATTTTGGCTAGGAATGGAAGATTAGAGATTGGACGGAAATTAGCAAGAATGCTAGGGTCTAAATTGTGTTTTTTCAAGAGGGGTTTAAGGGAAGCATTTTTTTAGGCTATCTGGGTACAGACCTTGAGTTAGGCAGCAATTTATGATGTTAGTCAGAGGTTTTGAGATTGTGTCTGGGATGAGTAGCAATAATTTGGAGGGTATGTTATCTGTTGGGTGGCTGGATGGTTTCTGCCTTTTTAAAATGGTTTCGATTTCTTTAGTGGAAGTTAATTCAAAGTTGTCGAATTTAGTATCCTTGAGTATGTGGTTGGAGGAGCTTGAATCAGGAGGGTTGGTCTTAGTTGGAAGAAGTGCTATAGTGTTTGAAATTTTCTGCTGAAAGAACAGGGCTAACTCATTTGCCTTGGATTGAGCATGATCATCTGGTATTGATGGAGGAATTGGCTTTGTGATTTGTGATACATATGAAAATAAAGCCTTTGCATCATATTGTAGGTCATGGATTTTATTAGCGTAGTATTGTTTTTTTGATTTTAGGATGGATGATCTGTAAAAATGTAAAGTTCCTTTGTATGATGAAAGATTAGACGGTGAAGGGACTTTGCGCCATCTGTTTTCTTTGTGGCGTAGATCTTGTTTTATCCGTTTGAGTTCGCTGGTGAACCAAGGTTGGTTACCTTTTTTTGCTGGGTTGATTAATTTCGAGGTTGATGGGCAAAGATTGTTTGCTACCCTTTCCGTGATCTTATGCCAGGATAGCACAGCTGAATTGGGGTTAGATGTGTCTAGGTTTGTGAGTTCCTTGGTGAGCTGCTCGCTGAGAATTTCTGAAGCACAAGATTTCCTGAAGTAAATGGTGGAGAGGTGTTGATCAGTGGAAGATTGTATCTTGGTGGATAGGGTTGTAGTTATCAGGAAATGGTCTGACCAGGGAATGGGGGTACATGTAGGATCAATAGAGCAGAGGAAATTAGCATTAATGAAAATAAGATCCAATGTGTGTCCTGCTCTGTGAGTTGGATTGTTGATAATCTGGGTGAATCCCATAGCGTTAAGGGCGGTGAGGAATGCTTCACAATTGGATGAGTGTGGAGAGGCATCAAAGTGTAAGTTAAAATCTCCCAAAATTATGGTAGGAAAATCTGTGTTGATGTGTTTCACGATGGTTTCTATAAGGGGTGAGGAGTCTGCTTCCAGGATTCCTGGGGGAGCGTAGACTAGTAGAATTTGAAAGTGATTCGATTTAAAAAATCCAAGTTCAATTGTAGATTTTAACTTGATAGGATGAAGTGTTAGTCTGAATTCTTTCTTTGTGGCTAGGAGCAGGCCACCCCCTCTTTTTTTGTGTCTGGGGATTGAGAAGAAATCGTATTTGTGAGTGGGTAGTTGGTTAATTAGAGCAATGTCTGAGTTTTTTAGCCAAGTTTCTGTAATGGCGCAGATATCAGGGTTACAGTCCAAGAGATAGTCATTGAGGATATGCGTCTTTTTTGTCAGAGATTGTGCATTGACCAGTGTTACTGAGAGCATAGTTAGCCCTAGGAACTGTGTTAGAGGAGTGATCATGATTGGAATGAGAGATCTGGGATTTCTAATTGGTAGTTCTTGCACAGGTGACATGTTGTGAAGGAGACGGTGGTGTCTGATAGGGATGTATTGGTTTTGCATTCCTTCTGGGAGTTATTGAAAGAGAAGCCAGGGAGAAAAAATCTTAGTAGCTCAAGCTGGGAGTAGATGCTGTCTATAATGAGATGGATGAGAGTTAGTTTGGGAGAGAGGAGAGGCTGTAAGAATTCTGAAGTATCAGCAGGAAGCGGGACTGTTTGTTCCTTTTCTTTTTTCTTTTTATTGGAAGGCGGAGTGTTGCAAACAGGGCTGCGAAATCCGTTAATGGGAAGCGTTAATTAAGCAGAGGTTTGTCTGTGGTCATTCCGGGGGTAGGGATCGGGGCTCCTTCGGGGCTGCAACTAAGGGGCGAGACAAAGGGGCAGGCCCCTTTGTCGCGCTCCTTCGGCGCGCGACGCCCGGCGCGCGACGCCGGGATGAGCGGCAGGGATTTAAATCCCCCGCTTACCTCTGCTGCTGACGTGTCTGTGCTCGCTGGTAGGCTGCTTCTCCTGGGTGGGCGGAGCTGAGGGACGATCGGGTGAGCCGCGTGGCCGTCGCTGGAGCCCCGGTGGTGAGTGCTTTATTTTAAGTTGGGCCTTGCCCCGATGGGCTTCAGCGCCGGCTGCGCAGGCCTGGGCTGCAGTCAATCGCGGCGAAGAGGCAATCGCGGCGGTCGCAGAAGAAGAGGACGCCGGGAGGAGCGGCAGGGATTTAAATCCCCCGCTTACCTCTGCTGCTGACGTGTCTGTGCTCGCTGGTAGGCTGCTTCTCCTGGGTGGGCGGAGCTGAGGGACGATCGGGTGAGCCGCGTGGCCGTCGCTGGAGCCCCGGTGGTGAGTGCTTTATTTTAAGTTGGGCCTTGCCCCGATGGGCTTCAGCGCCGGCTGCGCAGGCCTGGGCTGCAGTCAATCGCGGCGAAGAGGCAATCGCGGCGGTCGCAGAAGAAGAGGACGCCGGGAGGAGCGGCAGGGATTTAAATCCCCCGCTTACCTCTGCTGCTGACGTGTCTGTGCTCGCTGGTAGGCTGCTTCTCCTGGGTGGGCGGAGCTGAGGGACGATCGGGTGAGCCGCGTGGCCGTCGCTGGAGCCCCGGTGGTGAGTGCTTTATTTTAAGTTGGGCCTTGCCCCGATGGGCTTCAGCGCCGGCTGCGCAGGCCTGGGCTGCAGTCAATCGCGGCGAAGAGGCAATCGCGGTGGTCGCAGAAGAAGAGGACGCCGGGAGGAGCGGCAGGGATTTAAATCCCCCCGCTTACCTCTGCTGCTGACGTGTCTGTGCTCGCTGGTAGGCTGCTTCTCCTGGGTGGGCGGAGCTGAGGGACGATCGGGTGAGCCGCGTGGCCGTCGCTGGAGCCCCGGTGGTGAGTGCTTTATTTTAAGTTGGGCCTTGCCCCGATGGGCTTCAGCGCCGGCTGCGCAGGCCTGGGCTGCAGTCAATCGCGGCGAAGAGGCAATCGCGGCGGTCGCAGAAGAAGAGGACGCCGGGAGGAGCGGCAGGGATTTAAATCCCCCGCTTACCTCTGCTGCTGACGTGTCTGTGCTCGCTGGTAGGCTGCTTCTCCTGGGTGGGCGGAGCTGAGGGACGATCGGGTGAGCCGCGTGGCCGTCGCTGGAGCCCCGGTGGTGAGTGCTTTATTTTAAGTTGGGCCTTGCCCCGATGGGCTTCAGCGCCGGCTGCGCAGGCCTGGGCTGCAGTCAATCGCGGCGAAGAGGCAATTACCTGAACAAGAACATAAGAAAGCTCTTGTTGACCTGAAAGACATAAAAAGGACACAAAGTCTCAATTGTAAAGAAGATAGACATAAGTACTTCTCTAATAGTATTTGTTCCATTGTACTGTTGATAAGCTTACATTGGTCTAGAAGGTCTGTGTGAAAGTAGAATTATTAATACCTGTGTAAGGAAAGAAAATATAGAAAGAGTATTATAATATAATTAAATTATTAGAGAAAGTTATTTCACACTAAGAAAGAATAATTATTTAACTTTAATAAAAAGAAACTCTTCATTTGCATAACACTGTGAAGTGAATTGTATCTGTTGTGTTTACATATCCTTGCCTCCCCTTCCTAGCTTGGAGGAAATTGCTGGATGGGTTTTGGACCCCTATCCCTATAGGAGACCTAACTGGGAGGAAGGCATTAAACTGCACCCCTGTGGGTAACACCTGAGAACTCGCTGCCCTGGTCAAATGATTACACTCTTAACATCAACCTTGGGCATGACTGCATCAGCGGGCCTCCTGTGCGCCGGGACGCGACCTGGGGGCGGGTCCGGAGGGCGCGGCCACGCCCCCGGGCCGCCCCGGGCCGTAACCACGCCTCCGGGTCCGCCCCCGAAACGCTCCTGGCACGCCCCCCAAACGCTGCGCGGTTCGGGCCCGCCCCCGACACGCCCCCGACACGCCCCCCTCGGAGAACCCCGGGACTTACGCGAGTCCCGGGATCTGCGCACGCCGGTGAGCCTATGTAAAATAGGCTCACCGGCGCGCAGGGCCCTGCTCGCCTAAATCCGCCCGGATTTGGGCGGATTTAGGCGAGCAGGGCTCTTAAAATCCGCCCCTCAGTGTTTATCCCACGCCGCTTTGAAATCTTTCACAGTTTTAGTCTTCACCACTTCCTCCGGAAAGGCGTTCCAGGCATCCACCACCCTCTCCGTGAAGAAATACTTCCTGACATTGGTTCTGAGTCTTCTTCCCTGGAGCTTCAAATCGAGACCCCTAGTTCTATTGATTTTTTTCCATTGTAAAAGGTTTGATGTTGACCATGAATCATTAAAACCTTTCAAATATCTGAAAGTCTGTATCATATCTCCTCTGCTCCTCCTCTCCTCCAGGGTGTATAAATTTAGGTTCTTTAATCTCTCCTGATAAGTCATTTTATGAAGACCATCCATCTTTTTGGTCGCCCTTCTCTGGACTGCCTCCTTCCTGTCTCTGTCCCTTTGGAGATATGGTCTCCAGAACTGAGCACAGTACTCCAGGTGGGGCCTCACCAAGGCCCTGTACAAGGGGATCATCACTTCTTTTCTCTTACTAGATATTCCTCTCTCTATGCAGCCCAGCATTCTTCTGGCTTTAGCTATCTCCTTGTCACATTGTTTCGCCGACTTCAGATTGTTAGACACTATCACCCCAAGGTTTCTCTGCTGCTCCGTGCACATCAGCCTTTCTCCTCCCATCGAATACAGTTCATTCGGATTTCCACTCCCCATATGCATGACTCTGCACTTCTTGGCATTGAATCTCAGCTGCCATATCTTCGACCACTCTTCCAGTTTCCTTAAATCCCGTCTCATTCTCTCCACTCCTTCCGGCGTGTCCACTCTGTTGCAGATCTTAGTATCATCTGCAAAAAGACAAACCTTACCTTCTATCCTGTCTGCAATGTCGCTCACAAAGATATTGAACAGGACCGGTCCCAACACTGATCCTTGCGGCACTCCACTCACCACCGCTCTCTCTTCAGAGTAAGCTCCATTTACCATCACACATTGTCTTCTGTCCGTCAACCAGTTTGCAATCCAGGCCACCATCTTGGCACCCACTCCCAAGCTTCTCATTTTATTCACAAGCCTCCTGTGCGGGACCGTATCAAAAGCTTTGCTGAAATCCAAGTAGATGACATCGAGCACTCTTCCTCTATCTAATTCCCTAGTCACCCAATCGAAAAAGGCAATCAGATTTGTCTGACAGGACCTTCCCCTGGTGAATCCATGCTGCCTCTGGTCCAGCAATTCTTCTGACTGTAGATAGTTCACTATTCTTTCTTTCAGCAGCAACTCCATTACCTTTCCCACCACCGAGGTGAGGCTAACTGATCTGTAGTTTTCAGCCTCCTCTCTGCTCCCAGTCTATTTACTTAGGGAATAGCCACAACTATTAATTGCATCAGTAGCATGGGATCTTCTTGGTGTTTGGGTACTTGCCAGGTTCTTGTAGCCTGGTTTGGCCTCTGTTGGAAACAGGATGCTGGGCTTGATGGACCCTTGGTCTGACCCAGCATGGTAATTTCTTATGTTCTTAACAGTACACTCTTGTGAAGATTTGATGTCCTTCAGAGTGAGGAAACTCACATAATGATGAGATTTGTGCAGTGTTTTCTCAACCTAGCTTGATGGACTCTCTACTTGGGTAACATCAAGTTAGGTTGAGAGAACGCCTTAATGCATGCGAAAATGCCATAACACGCTTTGATAAATGACCCTGTTAGTAAGGTCTTCAGAGAAGGTAAAGAGTGTGCAGCTGGATGAGAAAATTAAGCTCCAGTGTCCAGCTAAAAGAATGCAGACACAGGATAGAGTAGAACAAAGTACAAAAGAGGTATCTGCAGAGAATTCATTAAAAGAAAGAATGCCATCAGGGAAACTCACACCTGAAAAAAGAAAGAAGTGATGTAATAAAGAAATCAGGATGAGAAATGGTCCTGTTGGTAAAGAAGCCTGAGAAAGGGAGTCAGGTGAGGAAACTGGTAAAACTAGAAGAGAAGACTGGGAAATATTTTGAGAAAGCCTGTACAGAAACAGATTTTCCAGTAGAGTTATCAAAAGAGGACGTCCATTCTGAAGAGAAAAATCTGGTGGAAATGGAAATGGAAGACAAAACTCATTGGTGCAATGGGAAGAATTCTCAGAGAAACCTGTTCTCACTGAAACAATTGATAAAGACCAGGAAAAGACTTTGAGAAGTATGAAAGCTGAGAAGGAGTTTTGAGACTTTGTCAGTCAGAGATGCCACAGAATTCACAGCAAGCTGGGGAGTCTAAGGTGGTGTTTGAAGAGAAGGAGAAAGAAACGAAAGATATAGAATACTGGAAAACAATGCTGAATGAAAAGCAGAGAGAGAGAGACAGATGTTCAGCGTCAGCAGATCAGTTTGCTCCAGGAGCATGAAAAAAAGCAAGAGATACAGCTGAAGAAACTCCAGGAGCAGAAGGAAGAGCTCACCCAGAAGCTGCTCCAGAAGGACCAAGAGCTTGAATTGCAGCAGCAGTTGTTTCAAAAGCAGAAGAAAGAGAAGGAGGTCCAAGAACTGTTCCTCCAGGAGGAATTAGTACAAGTAAAGGCCATACTTCAGGAATGGACAAGAGAGGTGGAATCCCCGAGAGAGCATGAGGAGCAGGAAAAAATATGAATGGACTCTCTATAAGAGACATTAGTACAGTCAGAGAAGGCTCTACATCAACAAATCCAAATACTGGTCACCGAAGAAGAAAGAATAGTGGAACAGAAGAAGGCACTGCAAAGAGATTGCTTCTACCTGAAAGAACCCTGTATAAAAGAGACATTGAAGTGATGACATTGAAAAGGAAGATAGAGGAAAGTGACAAGAGTAGAATGACACTAAGAACTGAGAGAGACATTCTGAGAAGTGAAATACAGAAACTTTCTCTAGGCGTCATGGACAGAGATGAAGAGTTTCTTGTCCTACAAAAAGAAATACAGGAGAATAAATTAGGAGAGACCCCAACCAGTTATAAAGAGCAGACGGGTGAGATATCAGCAATGAAAGGCACTGACTATGAAAATCTATCACCTATCTGGGTTCTTCAAGGAAAAGATACAGAAGAGGGGTGTGATGCCCTTGGAGCGGTCTAAGACAGGAGAAGGACAGAGAACAGACCAGGCTGGAGTCTGTTCTGCTTTTCAACAGTTTAATTACAAAACGTTCAGCAAGACAGAATCAAAATGGCTGCTTACCTCAGCAGACTGACAGTGCAAGAACAGTTTTTCCAAAAGAGCACAGCACTCCATTACAGCTTCCTTCTTTTCCCTGGGGCCTATCTAACTCTCTCAGGGCCTCACCTTTGTATCCCTTACCTCATGGATATGCTCCCACCCGAGGATCCCTTTCCTGTCTGTCTTAAGGTGGACCGGGCCAGATAGCTGGAGCCAGTCCATTAAGGCAGTCTGAGGCTTTCTGTCATATACTCTATCACATTCCCTCCCCCTCAGCTCAATCTTCCTTAGTTGAGCGCCTGCCTGTAAAAGGGAGACTTCTCTAGAAAGGAAGTCTCCATTTATATTCACCTTCCCTGCTCTGTGTCAGACTTTAAAGTCAAATGATTGGAATGCCAGAAAACCACCTCTTACTCGTCCATTGGATTCTTTATTCCGAGCGACCCAGACAAGGGGTTAGTGATCTGTTACCAGCGTGAACTGGCAGCCAAGTAGGTAATAACGAAAAGCCTCCAAGGCCCATTTGACAGCTAAGGCCTCTTTCTCTATCGTTGAGTAGCGTCTCTCTCGGGGTAGTAGCTTCCTGCTAATGAAGACTACTGGGTGTTCTTCATCTCCTTTCTCTTGTGTGAAGACGGCTCCTAGCCCCACCTCTGATGCGTCTGCTGTACTATAAAGGGCTTGGTAAATTCCGGACTTAGTAGAACGTGTTCAGAGTATATGTCTTTCTTTAAAACCTAGAAGGCTTCCTCCGCCTCTGCAGACCAACTAACCTTCTCTGGGGCTTTCTTTCGTAATAGGCATGTGAGGGGCTCCGCTTTTTCTGAAAAGTTTGGTATGAACCATCGATAGTAACCGATGAGGCCTAAAAAGGCTCTCACCTTACTCTTTGACTGTGGGACTGAGACTCGGGTAATTGCTTCTATTTTCCGTGTCTGTGGGTGGACTTTCCCTCTCCCAAGGGAGTATCCCAGATATTGTACTTCTTGACCCCCTAATTTACATTTCTTGGGGTTGGCTGACAATCCAGCCTTTCATAGACTTGTAAGTACGGCCTGTAATTGCCTTAGGTGTGTCTCCCAGTCTCCACTGTAAATGATGATGTCGTCAAGATAGGCCGCTGCATAACCCTGATGTGGGCGTAATAAATCGTCTACGAAGCGTTGGAAGGTAGATGGAGCTCCATGAAGTCCGAACGGCAGGACTGTAAACTGGAAATGTCCCTTCGGTGTTGAAAAATCCATCTTATCCTTTGCAGTTGGCGCCAGGGGAACTTGCCAGTACCCCTTTGTCAAATCAAGCATGGAGATAAACTGGGCAGTTCCCAAGTGTTCAATAAGTTCATTCAAGCAGGGCATCGGGTATGCGTCCAGCTTCAAAGCCTCATTGACCTTCCGGAAGTCAATACAGAACCGGATACTACCATCCGGTTTAGATACCATTACAATAGGCGAGGACTAATCACTATTGGATTCCTCTATTACTCCAAGTTGAAGCATTTCTTTCACCTCAGCTTCTACCACCTGCCTCCTGCTTTCAGGAATCCGGTAGGGCCGTTGTTTAACTATTACTCCTGGGTTTGTAATAATATCGTGACAAGCTAAGTGAGTTCTCCCGGGCATAATCGAGAAGACATCTTTATTCCGAGTCACTAGTTTATCCAGGTCCACTTTCTGCATTGTGGAAAGTTGGTCCCCATATGGGATCATCTGGGGCTCAGAAGTTTGTGAAACATCTGGACCAAAGTCTTCTTCTTGGACCAGACTGCAAGTCAAAGCAACCCATTTTTTTTAGTAGATTCACGTGGAAGATCTGGGCCTTCTTCCGTCTGTCAGGTTGGGCCACTTTATAATACACTGGGCCCATCTTCTCCAGCACCTCATATGGACCTTGCCAACGGGACAGCAATTTACTTTCCAATGTCGGTAGTAACACTAGTACGCGGTCTCCCGACTGGAAAACTCGAGGAACAGCGGACTGGTTATATTGCCGGGCTTGGGTAGCCTGGGCCTTTTCCAGGCATAGTCGGGCAGCCTCTCCTGCCCTCCCCAGTCGGTCCTGCATCTGGATCACATAGTCGGCCAAATTCCGTCCAGAATTGGGTTCCTCCTCCCAGGTTTCTCGTACTACATCCAGGATTCCCTGTGGTCTTCTACCATACAATAATTCGAACAGGGAAAACCCAGTCAAACTTTGAGGGACCTCTCGAATGGCGAACAATATATATGGCAAGAGTAAGTCCCAATTCTTGCCATCTTCCGCGATGAACTTCCTCAATATCTGTTTGAGAGTTTTGTTAAAATGCTCCACGAGCCCATCAGTTTGTGGATGGTAAACTAATGTCCGCAGGGTTTTTACCTGCAATAATGTGCAAACTTGTTTCATCACTTTAGAGACAAACGGGGGTCCTTTGGTCGGTTAATATCTCTTTGGGTAACCCGACCCGGGGAAATCACCTCCACCAAGGCCCTGGCTATTGTTTGAGCTTCTGGATACCTGGTTGCATAATCGAGAATGACAAGGATATATTTGTTTCCACAGCTAGACCTCTCTAAGGGGCCTACCAAGTCCATAGCGACCCTCTCAAAAGGTGTCTCTATAATTGGCATAGGCACTAGGGGAGCTACGTGCATTGCTGCCGGTCTGGTCAGCTGACAGGTAGGACAGGACTGACAATAGTCCTGAATGTGTCGATACAAGCCAGGCCAATAGAACTGGGCTAAAATCTTTTCTCGTGTTTTCTCTTCCCCTGGGTAGCCCCCCCAAAAGGTGACTATGGGCGAGCCGCAACACTTGCTGATGATACTGCTGGGGAACCAAAAGCTGCTCAACCTTTTCGCCCTCCAGATTCCCCTTTGCTACTCTGTATATTAGATTTTTCTTGAGTACAAAAAAAGGGGGGGGCTGGCTTTTGACCCTCCACCCCAGAGACTAATTCCCCATCTATCATCTGTATATTCTCCAGGGCCCCTTTTAGTGTCCCATCTTTTTGTTGGGCCCGCCTAAAATTCCCGGGGTTTCCCTCGCCTATCCAGTCAGAGGGAACCTCTATGGGTTGGGGAGCCAGCTCTAATTCCACGACTGCCTCTAAACCTTGGGAATAATTATACTTTTCTATCCTACGTTGTCTACGAGGCTTGGGTATCTTAGGATTATTAATATACAAGTCCAGGTCTTCTAACGGAAAGACTTCCGGAAATGAGGTCTCGTCCTTGCTGAAGTCATCTGGGCCCCTCATGAGCTGGGCCCAAAGAGTCCCAAAGTCTGGATAATCTCATCCCAGTATCACTGGATATGGTATCCAGGGGAGCACTCCCACTTCTACTGTCGCTTGTCCCACTGGAATCTTCAGTAGGACCTGACTGGTCGGGTAATTGTCTCTGGTCTCCATGTTCATAATCAATCTGTGTTCTTTTGACCAGTTCCCTCCGAATGAGAGTTTTTAAACTTCCTGAGTCTACTAAGGCTTGGGTCGAATCACCATCCAGCTCCACCGGAACCACAAAGGTTGTAAACCCCAAGTGGGGAATGTCCACAAATGAGCAGGAGTAAGGGACCACCAAATTGACGTCCATAAATTAATCCTCCACTCGATAGCAGTCCCGAGCAAAGTGCCCCCTCTCTCCACAGATGAAGCAGGTCCTTTTGGGCTTTACTGCTTCTAGGTGTTTACTCATTCCACCCTCAGGTCCCTCTAATGCATTATCAGGGTCTCGTGAGGTAGGGAGACTCTTCACTTCTCGGCCGATATAGCGACTTAGGGTTCCGCCCCTCGATTCTCTTCTTTCTTTCTCTAAGCCCTTTATTCGAGAATTCTTCTCTGCTGGAGTAAGTCAACGGCCTGTGTCTGCAGCATCCAAATAACGCTCTACTAGGGAAACCACATCCTTCAGGGTCCCCGCTGTCTGTCGCCGCACCCATTCACGCACTCGGGAGGGGAGAATGTCCACAAACTGTTCTGCCATGACAGTCTCCACAACTTCAACTCCCCATTTATTATCGGGTTCTAGCCACCGCCAACACCGGTCCTTTAATTTCTGAGCCAGAACCCGGGGTCTCTCTCCTGGTGTAAAGGTTAAGCCCCGGAAACTTTTCCGATAACATTCCTTAGACAGTCCCAGTCTATCGAGTATAGCAGCCTTGACCTCCTGATAGTCTTGGGCTTGCTGGTTGTCAAGGTCCTGGTATGCGGCCTGGGCCTCACTGGTTAAATGTGGGACCACTCTCATGGCCCACTGGGACCTAGGCCAGGCCATGGCCTCCGCCACCCTTTCAAAGGTGACCAGGAATGCTTCCGGGTCATCTTGGGGCCCCATCTTTGTCAGCCGAATTTCCAGTGTTGGTGGGGTTGGACTCTGTTCCGTTCCGGTGTGTACCCCAGGGTCCCTGGTGCTGGTGTCCTTCGTAGTAATTGTCCGTTAAGCTGTGCTTGGGCTTCCAGGTGTTGCTGCAATTGTTGCAGTAGCTGCTGGTGCTGTGCATACTGGGTCTGAGCGGCTGACCGGAGCTGTTGCTGTCCCTCCATCAGGGCTTGCAGTAGCTGCTCCATTTCTCAGGGAGGTTCCTGCAGCGGCTATTCTGAGCTCCTGCCCCTTCAAGACTGGAAACCTTTCCCCTTCTTCCAAGCTATAGAAAAGCCTGCTTCACCAGCTCTAACTTACTTCTTCTGTTCCCTCCCTCCGGCGGAGCTTCTCTCCTTAGCCGGTACCAACAAACAACAACAACAAAACAAAATCCTGTGTGCCTGCCGATGCAGCCAGGCCCCACCACCCCAAATTTATTTTTTTTTTCTGCTAGTGTGGGTCCCTGTCTGTGACGCTTAGAACAGGTAATCCCACTTCTGCCACCATATGTGATGCCCTTGGAACAGTCTAAGACGGGAGAAGGTCGGAGAACAGACCAGGCTGGAGTCTGTTCTGCTTTTCAGCAGTTTAATTACAAAACGTTCAGCAAGACAGAATCAAAATGGCTGCTTACCTCAGCAGACTGACAATGCAAGAACAGTTTTTCCAAAAGAGCACAGCACCCCATTACAGCTTCCTTCTTCTCCCTGGGGACTCTCTAACTCTCTCAGGGCTTCACCTTTGTATCCCTTACCTCAGGGAAACGCCCCCATCCGAGGATTTCTTTCTTGTCTGTCTTAAGGTGGACCGGGCCAGATAGCTGGAGCCGGTCCATTAAGGCAATCTGAGGCTCTCTGTCATCTACTCTATCACATGCAGTCTGAGGCTCTCTGTCATATACTCTATCACATGCAGTCTGAGGGTCTCTGTCATATACTCTGTCACAGGCAGTCTGAGGCTCTCTGTCATATACTCTATCACAGGTAGTCTGAGGCCCTCTGTCATATACTCTATCACATGCAGTCTGAGGCCCTCTGTCATATACTCTGTCACAGGCAGTCTGAGGCTCTCTGTCATATACTCTGTCACAGGCAGTCTGAGGCTCTCTGTCATATACTCTATCACATGCAGTCTGAGGCTCTCTGTCATATACTCTATCACATGCAGTCTGAGGCCCTCTGTCATATACTCTGTCACAGGCAGTCTGAGGCTCTCTGTCATATACTCTGTCACAGGCAGTCTGAGGCTCTCTGTCATATACTCTATCACATGCAGTCTGAGGCCCTCTGTCATATACTCTATCACATGCAGTCTGAGGCTCTCTGTCATATACTCTATCACAGGCAGTCTGAGGCTCTCTGTCATATACTCTATCACAGGTAGTCTGAGGCCCTCTGTCATATACTCTATCACATGCAGTCTGAGGCCCTCTGTCATATACTCTGTCACAGGCAGTCTGAGGCTCTCTGTCATATACTCTATCACAGGCAGTCTGAGGCCCTCTGTCATATACTCTATCACATGCAGTCTCAGGCCCTCTATCATATACTCTATCACATGCAGTCTGAGGCTCTCTGTCATATACTCTATCACAGGCAGTCTGAGGCCCTCTGTCATATACTCTATCACAGGCAGTCTGAGGCTTTCTGTCATATACTGTATCACATGCAGTCTGAGGCTCTCTATCATATACTCTATCACAGGCAGTCTGAGGCTTTCTGTCATATACTGTATCACATGCAGTCTCAGGCCCTCTATCATATACTCTATCACAGGCAGTCTGAGGCCCTCTGTCATATACTCTATCACAGGCAGTCTGAGGCCCTCTGTCATATACTCTATCACAGGCAGTCTGAGGCTTTCTGTCATATACTGTATCACATGCAGTCTGAGGCTCTCTGTCATATACTCTATCACAGGCAGTCTGAGGCTTTCTGTCATATACTGTATCACATGCAGTCTCAGGCCCTCTATCATATACTCTATCACAGGCAGTCTGAGGCCCTCTATCATATACTCTATCACAGGCAGTCTGAGGCCCTCTGTCATATACTCTATCACAGGCAGTCTGAGGCTTTCTGTCATATACTGTATCACATGCAGTCTGAGGCTCTCTGTCATATACTCTATCACAGGCAGTCTGAGGCTTTCTGTCATATACTGTATCACATGCAGTCTCAGGCCCTCTATCATATACTCTATCACAGGCAGTCTGAGGCCCTCTGTCATATACTCTATCACAGGCAGTCTGAGGCCCTCTGTCATATACTCTATCACAGGCAGTCTGAGGCCCTCTGTCATATACTCTATCACAGGCAGTCTGAGGTTCTGTGTCATATACTCTATCACAGGCAGTCTGAGGCTCTCTGTCATATACTCTATCACATGCAGTCTGAGGCTCTCTGTCATATACTCTATCACAGGCAGTCTGAGGCCCTCTGTCATATACTCTATCACATGCAGTCTCAGGCCCTCTATCATATACTCTATCACATGCAGTCTGAGGCTCTCTGTCATATACTCTATCACAGGCAGTCTGAGGCCCTCTGTCATATACTCTATCACAGGCAGTCTGAGGCTTTCTGTCATATACTGTATCACATGCAGTCTGAGGCTCTCTATCATATACTCTATCACAGGCAGTCTGAGGCTTTCTGTCATATACTGTATCACATGCAGTCTCAGGCCCTCTATCATATACTCTATCACAGGCAGTCTGAGGCCCTCTGTCATATACTCTATCACAGGCAGTCTGAGGTTCTCTGTCATATACTGTATCACATGCAGTCTGAGGCCCTCTATCATATACTCTATCACAGGCAGTCTGAGGCTCTCTGTCATATACTGTATCACATGCAGTCTGAGGCTCTCTGTCATATACTCTATCACAGGCAGTCTGAGGCCCTCTGTCATATACTCTATCACATGCAGTCTGAGGCTCTCTGTCATATACTCTATCACATGCAGTCTGAGGGTCTCTGTCATATACTCTGTCACAGGCAGTCTGAGGCTCTCTGTCATATACTCTATCACAGGTAGTCTGAGGCCCTCTGTCATATACTCTATCACATGCAGTCTGAGGCCCTCTGTCATATACTCTGTCACAGGCAGTCTGAGGCTCTCTGTCATATACTCTGTCACAGGCAGTCTGAGGCTCTCTGTCATATACTCTATCACAGGCAGTCTGAGGCTCTCTGTCATATACTGTATCACATGCAGTCTGAGGCTCTCTGTCATATACTCTATCACAGGCAGTCTGAGGCTCTCTGTCATATACTGTATCACATGCAGTCTCAGGCCCTCTATCATATACTCTATCACAGGCAGTCTGAGGCCCTCTGTCATATACTCTATCACAGGCAGTCTGAGGCTTTCTGTCATATACTGTATCACATGCAGTCTGAGGCTCTCTATCATATACTCTATTACAGGCAGTCTGAGGCTTTCTGTCATATACTGTATCACATGCAGTCTCAGGCCCTCTATCATATACTCTATCACAGGCAGTCTGAGGCCCTCTGTCATATACTCTATCACAGGCAGTCTGAGGTTCTCTGTCATATACTGTATCACATGCAGTCTGAGGCCCTCTATCATATACTCTATCACAGGCAGTCTGAGGCTCTCTGTCAT
The DNA here is from genome assembly GCF_901001135.1 of Rhinatrema bivittatum. Lineage (NCBI taxonomy): Eukaryota > Metazoa > Chordata > Amphibia > Gymnophiona > Rhinatrematidae > Rhinatrema > Rhinatrema bivittatum. The sequence continues at coordinate 311,137,638 of NC_042621.1, forward strand.
ATACTGTATCACATGCAGTCTGAGGCTCTCTGTCATATACTCTATCACAGGCAGTCTGAGGCCCTCTGTCATATACTCTATCACATGCAGTCTGAGGCTCTCTGTCATATACTCTATCACAGGCAGTCTGAGGTTCTGTGTCATATACTCTATCACATGCAGTCTGAGGCTCTCTGTCATATACTCTATCACAGGCAGTCTGAGGCCCTCTGTCATATACTCTATCACATGCAGTCTGAGGCTCTCTGTCATATACTCTATCACAGGCAGTCTGAGGCCCTCTGTCATATACTCTATCACATGCAGTCTGAGGCTCTCTGTCATATACTGTATCACATGCAGTCTGAGGCTCTCTGTCATATACTCTATCACAGGCAGTCTGAGGCCCTCTGTCATATACTCTATCACAGGCAGTCTGAGGTTCTGTGTCATATACTCTATCACAGGCAGTCTGAGGCCCTCTGTCATATACTCTATCACAGGCAGTCTGAGGCTCTCTGTCATATACTCTGTCACATGCAGTCTGAGGTTCTCTGTCATATACTCTATCACAGGCAGTCTGAGGTTCTGTGTCATATACTCTGTCACAGGCAGTCTGAGGCTCTCTGTCATATACTCTATCACATGCAGTCTGAGGCTCTCTGTCATATACTCTATCACATGCAGTCTGAGGCCCTCTGTCATATACTCTATCACATGCAGTCTGAGGCTCTCTGTCATATACTCTATCACATGCAGTCTGAGGCCCTCTGTCATATACTCTATCACATGCAGTCTGAGGCTCTCTGTCATATACTCTATCACAGGCAGTCTGAGGTTCTGTGTCATATACTCTATCACATGCAGTCTGAGGCTCTCTGTCATATACTCTGTCACATGCAGTCTGAGGTTCTCTGTCATATACTCTATCACAGGCAGTCTGAGGCCCTCTGTCATATACTCTATCACATGCAGTCTGAGGCTCTCTGTCATATACTCTGTCACATGCAGTCTGAGGTTCTCTGTCATATACTCTATCACAGGCAGTCTGAGGTTCTGTGTCATATACTCTATCACAGGCAGTCTGAGGTTCTGTGTCATATACTCTGTCACAGGCAGTCTGAGGTTCTCTGTCATATACTCTATCACAGGCAGTCTGAGGTTCTGTGTCATATACTCTATCACAGGCAGTCTGAGGCCCTCTGTCATATACTCTATCACAGGCAGTCTGAGGCCCTCTGTCATATACTGTATCACATGCAGTCTGAGGCTCTCTGTCATATACTCTATCACAGGCAGTCTGAGGTTCTCTGTCATATACTCTATCACAGGCAGTCTGAGGCTCTCTGTCATATACTCTGTCACAAGGAGTAAGATGAGACTCTGGAGGATGCAGAGTGTGAATTTAAGGATAAAGAGGTATGGGAATGCCTCTTCCAGTCTGAGGAGAATGAACAAGAAATAGAGAATATTGTTGAAGCTGAAAAAACAAAGGATAACCACGACAGAGAGAAAGCTGTCAGAAAAGTGAATGCAGCTACGGTAGAGATTGCTCACAAAGAAAGATCCTTGAAACGGGATGAAAGAATTGATAGTGTGAAAGTAAGGAAGAGAAAACACTTGAAGACAAGGTGAATAAAAAAACAAGATATTAATGGTTTGAAAACAAAATAGTCAAAGACTACGAGAGCAAAAGGACTGGAAAGGACAATCAAAGCACAAATATGCATGCAACAGGAGGAAGGTGTTAAAGGTGGAAATTATGGAACAGGGAAAGATGTTTTGGTAGGAGGAGAAACGCTGTGAAGAAGAGTGCACACCGCTTCTTACCTAGAAGAGAGAAACAGTAATAAGAATGGATTCAGTTTCCATCAAAGTCTTCTGTTTTTAAACAATAGTTGATATTTTGTTCAGCAGGGTGGTTTGGCAGCTAAAGAAAGCCTTTGCTGATTAAAACTCTTGGAATTATTTTACACCAAAGAAACCTTACAGAGATGCAGAAAAGGAGATTCTGGAGAAACTACAGATGCCTCCAAGATTTCTCTATTTTGGCCTGAAGAAATATGATTATATGAAAAGGAAAAACAGCCCCATTAGTCCTGCAGGAGTGGAACTTTGATACAAGTCCATGCTAAAATAAGTTAAAGTTAAAAAAATGCACCAAAGGAAATAATTGGATAATTGGATGAAAGAAGCATACGAGACTGTAATAAGTTGATTTAAAAATGAGACAAGAAGATAAAGAATGAAGTAATTGTGGAGTAAGTGATGAGAAATGGTAGTTGAAAATAGAGACACAGACACAGGCACCTGATTTGATGCCTGAACCTCTCGAGTACAGCACAGAAGAGGAAGTCACAAATTCCGTACCAGCCAGAGCCCCGAACAGAAGTAATAGAGGGAAACCACCCAGTCACAGCTAGGCCTTAAACAGAAACGAATGCAGTAATTACCTAATGTACAGAAGTTATGAGTGATTCAAGTCCTAGGTTTTCAGGGAAATAGTGTGAATGTGGAAAGATACGGAATGTGGAGGTCGACATTAATCTTTAAGCAGGCAGCTATGTAAAGGAGGTACCCAAACATTGAAAATAAAATAAAACTTTCCTGAGGACCCCCCTGCACAAATCCTGGTCAGGCTGCAGAAGTGATAACTTTGAAAGAAGTAAAAGATGTCACTGACAGAGAAGAGAGTAGCAGAGGCTGACATTCATAATTATATTTTTAAAGTAAATGAGAGAATTTTTAGAATAGTGTTACAATGAATAATTGAAGTTTTTATCATCTTGGTCCCTTCTGAGCACCCCGAATTATACTAGCACGACCCAAAGCTTCACTGCGGAAGTAGGCACCTCTGTGACAACTGCGTCAAGGATGAAAGTTTGGCACCTTAACAACGGCTTCCCTGACAGCCAGTGATGGGGCTGGCACATTTATAGAAACCCCAGCGCAAAGCAAGAACTATACTAAAGATTTTCAAGCACGTTAAAAATACCTCCAGCCAAAATATAGATCAAGCAGGCAGGGAAGGAACACAAGAGTAATCATTGAACCCGTCTGTCGGCTAGCTCCAGATACTATTTCCCAGGATGACATCAGCAAGAGCAGGAATAGCACAGCCCCATGTAAGCAGGAGACAGTGATGGAATGCAGCAGAGAGAGACCTGACGTTGAAGTGAGCAGAACTACTGTCACAGCGCTCTGTTCACAGGCTGCAAAGAAAAAGTTACCAAAACACTAACAAGAGGAAGAACAGTCAGCATAATGTTAGGGAATGAATGTGTGATGTGTATGAGGCTATTTAATTAGTATTTCCTGTAAAGGTAAGGGACATTGTTAGGATAGAATAAGTTTAATATAATAGCTGCTCTGCGGGCTTTACAGCGGCTTATTATAGTATAATAGAGTCTATTATTGAGAGTAATGAATGTCGTACACATGATAAGTGCTTTCAAAAAGAAATGAACTGCAAAAGGTATAGGGTTATTTATTTATTTATTTATTTATTTTAAGTTTTTCTATACCGGCATTCGCGATAAATATCGCATCATGTCGGTTCACAATTAACAAGTGGATAGGAACAAAATCAAAAAATAACATTTAGTAATAAATAATAATAATAATAATAGTAGTAAAAAACATAGATCAAGAGAAGGCTAAGGAATGCAGTTACAATAAAACAAGGGAATAAAATAACTTGGATCTGAGAAAAGAATGCAGGGGTTTAAATTAACAGAATATATAATTTTAAAAGCCCTGTTTATTTATTTATTTATTTATTTAACAATTTTTATATACCGGCATTCGTAGGACACATCATGTCGGTTCACAATTAACTGAGAAAGGAAAATACAATGAACGAGGATAGAGAGAGTTAACGATATTACAATGAACTAGGAACAAGGATAGAGAGAGTCAACGAGCAGGGATACAACTTTGTAAAAGAACTGGATGAAGATTATCCATGTTAAGAGTAGATATGCATCAAGATGTTAAGGATGCATGTACACTTAAGAACTTAACATATGAACTTATTTACAATATTAATGTTAAATGCAGGGGCAGGGAGAGGGGGAGCGAGGAGGGGAAAGGAGAGGAGGGGGTAGGGGTAGGGGTATAGGAGATCGTTAAGGCAATGGCACTTTCAAGGAAAGGCTGTTCGTAGGAAGGGAGGGGGGGGGGTAGGGGAGAGGCAGAAGGGTGCTGGGGAAGGGAGCAGAAGGGTGCTGGGGAAGGGAGCAGAGAGAGGCAGAAGGGTGCTGGGGAAGGGAGCAGGGAGGGAGCTGGGAGGGTGAGGGAGCTAAAATGGTAAGGGAGAAGGGGGAGCTGGGAAGGTGGGGGAGCAGGGGGAGTTGGGATGGCGAAGGGGAGGTTGAGGAGGGGGTGTGTAGGCTGAGCGGGAGCTGAGTAATTTCGAGACATGACAATGACTAGGATTGGGAGGAGTTGGGGTATGCCTGTTTAAAGAGCCATGTCTTGATTCCTTTTTTGAAGTGGCTCAGGGACGGTTCTAGGCGGAGTTTAGCAGGAAGGGAGTTCCAGAGGGTAGGACCCGCAATGGAGAAGGCTCTGTCCCGGGTAGTGGTAAGGTGCCCAATTTTGAGTGAAGGGGTTTGAAGGGTGCCAGCGAGGGTGTTTCTGGTGGGGCGATTAGTTTGACGGAAATGTGGCATATCCTCAAGCCAGGGGGAGTTGTTTTTGTATAATGTGTTATGGAGGATAGTAAGTGTTTTGTATTGGGAACGGTAGGAAATGGGGAGCCAGTGGAGATCCTGTAGTATGGGAGTGATGTGGTCAGTTTTCCTGGTGTTTGTTAAGATTCTAGCCATAGCATTTTGGAGGATTTGGAGGGGTTTAATAGTGGAGGCAGGGAGACCTATGAGAAGGGAGTTGCAATAGTCGATTTTAGATAGTATGGTGGTTTGCATAACAGTGCGGAAGTCGTGGGCGTGGAGGAGGGGCTTCAGTTTTTTGAGGGTTTGAAGTTTAAAGAAGCCCCCTTTTAGTAGTGATTTAATGTGAGATTTGAAGCTTAGCTGATTGTCTAGGGAAACTCCTAAATCTCTGACACTGGGCGGTAGGGGTGTGAGCTTGTGAGGCGTTTTGATTCATTTGGTGGATCGAGTCGATAGATTGATTTGTTAGGATGAGGATTTCTGTTTTAGAGGCATTGAGTGCAAGGTGGATATTGGAGAGGAGAGAGTTGATGGATGTCAGGCAAGTTTCCCAATATTGCAGGGTTTCAGTGAGGGATTTCCGAATGGGAATGAGTATTTGTACGTCATCTGCATATAAGAAAAATTTTAGTCCTAGTTTAGAGAGTAAGTGGCAGAGTGGGAGTAGATATATATTGAAGAGGGTGGACGATAAAGAGGAGCCTTGTGGTACGCCTTGTGTGAGGGGAATGTGAGCGGATTCAAAATTATCAAGTTTGACTAGGTACTTTCTGTGGTCAAGGTATGAGGAGAACCAGGATAGGGCTGTATTTGAGATGCCTATCTCCGCTAACCGTGATAATAGGATTTGATGGTTCACGGTATCGAAAGCGGCAGAGATATCAAGGAGGGCAAGTATATATGATTGACCGTGGTCCATGCCTTTGAGGACGGTGTCAGTTATTGCAAGCAGGAGTTTTTCGGTGCTTCGGTCTTGGCGAAAGCCATATTGAGCGGGATGTAAGATATTGTTTTCTTCTAGGAAATCAGTGAGTTGCATGTTAACCACCTTCTCCATGATTTTTGATATAAAAGGCAGATTGGAGATGGGCCTGTAGTTTGCTGGGTCATTGTGGTCGAGGGTGGGTTTTTTCAGTAGAGGCTTCACAATGGCAAGTTTCAGTGGTTCGGGGACTTTCCCGGTGGTGATGGAGCAGTTTATAATATCTGCTATTGGCTTTGCAATGGCGGAAGGAATGGTGAGGAGAATTTTTGATGGGATGGCATCTGCGATATGTGTGGCTGGTCGCATCTTCTTTAGTATGGATTCAACTTCCTTCGAGGAGGTGAGGTCAAGGGAGCTGAGAATAATTTTATTGTCAATAGGTAGTGGGTCTGTGGGGGCAGGATTGGAGGGGAGCCGAGTAATAATTTGGGAGATTTTATTTTTAAAGTAATCTGCTAGTTTCTCACATTTCTCTATACTATTTTCTTCTTGGGAGGATGGAGAGGGAGATTTTGTGAGATCTGCAACGAAGGAGAATAAAGCGTTAGGATTGAATTTGTAGCTGTGGATTTTTGCTGCGTAGAAGTCACGTTTGGCGTGCAGAGTTGCTTGTCGGTATGTGTGTAGTGTATGTTTGTAGGCCATTTTGTGTGTGGGTGTAGGTTGTTTGCGCCAGGTACGTTCCTTGGCTCTGAGGTCTTGCTTCAGTTTTCTTAATTCATTGGTGTACCATGGCTTTCTCTCGGTACGTGTAGGGGTTATTATTTTGTGGATGGTGGGGCAAAGGTCATTGGCTATGTTAGAGATGGACTTGTCCCAAGATAGTAGGGCGGTATCTGGGTTAGTTAGGTCGAGGTTTTCGGATACTTTGTTGAAGGCTAGGGAGAGTTGCTCCGAAGGACATGGTTTACGGAATGATATCTTTTTATTATGTGAGCTTGAGATCGGTGTTTTAGTATTGATGGTGAGATGGGCATTGATAAGAAAGTGGTCGGACCAGGGGATGGGGGTGGAGATGGGTGCATGGGGTGCTGTAATGCTTGTGTTAACAAAAAGGAGATCAAGTGTGTGACCAGCTTTATGTGTGGGCTCTGAGATTAGTTGACTGAAGCCCAGAGCTTTAAGGGTGACGAGTAGAGTTTCGCAAGCAGGCGTAGTAGGATGGGTGTCTACGTGGAGATTGAAATCTCCGAGTATTACTGCGGGTGTATCTGGCTTTATGTTGTCGGTGATGTATTCAATGAGGGGGGATGGGTCCTGTTCAAGAATGCCGGGGGGGGGGCATAGACAAGGCAGACCTGCAGGGATTTGGATTTAAAAAGACCAATTTCAAGTCTTGGGGGGGGAGAGATGGTTTGTAGTTTGAGGTTAAGGTGTTTCTTGGTAGCTAGGAGTATACCTCCTCCTCTTTTTTTGGGCCTTGGGATAGATAAAATGTCGTATGTCTGCGTTGGGAGTTGATTGATGAAAACGTGGTCTGAGTTCTTTAGCCAGGATTCTGTGATGGCACAGATATCTGGGTTGGTGTCAGTGAGCAAATCTTGGAGTATGGGGGCTTTCTTTAGGATGGATTGTGCATTAAAAAGGGAAATGGTAAGCGTGGCCAGGCCAAGCAGTTGTGTGATGGGTGAAATCATGATGGGGACTAGGGATTTATGCTGGAAGGAGGGGTGGGGGTGTGCTGGGCGGAGGATCCGCCGGTGGGGGTGGTGTATGACAGATATGGTAGGGAAGCACATTTTGGGAGGCGAGGGATGGGTAATAGGGGGTGGGTGGATGTTGGTTGTCCGGTTAGGAGATAGAGTAGGATGTGCAGTGAAGGTAGTACAATATGGATTATTTTGCTGGATATACAATGCAGATTAGACAGAGCATATTTGTACAGATTATACAGAGCCGGTTTCACAGTATCGAGCTGGGAGCGATGCAGGTTAAACAGAGCAAATTTAAAACTGATTATACTGGGAGCAATGCAGGTTATGCAGGTTAACAGTGCAGGTTACAACAGAGCAGGTTAAACTGGGAGCAATGCAGATTAACCAAAGCAGGTTTAGGGGGAATGTGCAGAGCAGGATTGAGAGAGTTGAACTGGGAACAATAGAGCTGTCAGGCTAGGAACAATAGTGCAGGGTCATGAATATAGTGCAATACAAAGAACAGCTCCAGTAAACTTAACTGAGAGGATAGAGTACATTGAAGTAAGGGTACTTACAGTTGAGTGTAGGAGGGTGAAGCGGCTGATTGGAGGGATGTTAGGGGTGGGAGAAGGTTGCAGCCCGCTTCCAAGGAGGGGGGGCTGCAGGGGAAGGCTGCAAGGGGGTAGGGATTAGGGGGGGGGGAGAGCCTGAGACCTTAGGGGGTACAGATATTTACTATTAGGGAGAGCCAGTAGATTGGTTGGGGTATGGCAGGAGGGGGTCCCCACGGTCTCAACCGGTGAAGGGCTGGGAGGCAGGGGCTTGGCTAAGATTGGAAATCAAATGGTCCATTGGTTACAATAGTCTTGGGTGCTGGATTCCGATGCAGGGCACCTTGAGGATCGTTGGTGCATCAGGGGGCTGATGTTTGTATTTTTTTCCGACTGTGGGAGCAGCGGTCCATAGAGGATTAGCAGGGAGAGTGGTGAGATAGTACGGTCCCTCGGAGCTGACCGCAGGGGCTGCCCGAAGGGGCGCACAAAGGGGCGGGCCCCTTTGTCGCACTCCTTCGGCGCGCGACGCACGGCGCGCGGCGCCGGAGCTGGAGTACGATTTAAAGCGCCGCAGGGCCTGGCGATTGGCTGCTCAGGTAGGAGGCGGGCCTTCAGGACGGTCGGAGGCGGCGGCTGGACGGCACGAATGGCCACGCGGTCGGGCTCGGACCCAGCGAGGGTGAGAGGGAACTGAGGCCTTACCCCGGTGGGTCCGTGGCGCCGATCGCGCAGGCCTTCCCTCGAGCCGGAGCCGCGTATGGAGGCGGATCGCCGTTCGCAGGGGACGCTTGAAAGGAGGGATCCCCGGAGCTGGAGGACGATTTAAAGCGCCGCAGGGCCTGGCGATTGGCTGCGTGAAATCCAGGAATATGCACCTGGCTGGGCCACACGCATGCCTTGGAGATGTTCAAACGCTCACAGCCACACGCGTATCTCCCGGTATGCGAAGAAGAAAGGGTTCCCAAAAAATGGGCGGGCAGTAGGCAGGGTCTGGGCGGGGTCTGGGCGGGGTCTGGGCGGGCTGGAACATGTGCTCATGTTATAAAATCTGCGCATCCATGTGCACGTGCCAGCAGCTGTGTGCACATGGATGCCCGTGAGCGGGTTTGAAAGTTACCTGCATTGTATTTAAAGAAACCTCCCTGAGCATAAAATGAATGCAGCGCTAGATGACAACAGCTAAGGAGGAAACAGTCAAAGAAGAGCTGCAGGCCCAATAATAATTTAAGGAGGAATCACTAAAGGTGTGCCAAAGGATTCCCAAATATTACCGTCAAGGAAAGCATGTGATATAAAAGCAGAAGCACAGAATGAAGGTATATAAAACTCAACAAACAAACAAATATAAAAGCAGCAAAAACAATCAGAAAAGAAATGATTGAAAGTATGAATGAGTAGAGAAAAATTGCTACTTTCTCGGAGAATAGTTCATTTAATTGAGGGGGTCATTCTCTAACACTATCGCACGCGAAAAGGGGCTTTTCACGTGCGATAGCTCAGGGCAGAGTCGGCCCCGGAAGAGGAGGAGTCGGGCCGGCACCGGGGCCGACGCTGCGGACACATCGCTGGCAGAGAAAGCTAAGATTCCTTATCACCACCAGTTTCGCCCCAAATAACTACACCTACCGCGGAGGTGCGATCACTGCTGGCTATCACAGGACCGCCCCCCCGTTACCGCCTAAATAATTACATTTTGTTTTCTTTAGTTGGTATCAATTCAGTTACAATAAGTCACGGTGGCCATACGTACACTGAAGGAACGCGACTGATTTAGTATGCAGAAGATTATAAAATCGGTTAAGGGAGTTCGATTATTTACTGATTTGGTTAAAGCTTAGGTTAGTAGGTAAAAAGAAGAGAAGAAGAAGGAGGAAAAGAGAGAAAACTGACACCAAGCAGAACTGCAGAACAGAAGAAAGAAAGAGAGAGAGAGAAGGAAAAGCAGAAAGGAAAGAAACAAGTGCCTGCACTTATGACCTGGGCTTGAGATCATCATCATTACAAAGTAGCATAAAGACATATAAATGAGAGAAGAACTTACTTTCAATAGGACTTCTTAGTACAAGTGGGTTGATGCTGTGAAAAGAAATTGGACACAAAGGGGCAGATTTTCTCGGGTTACGCACATAACATACGCGCGTAACCCGAGAAAATCTGCCCCTGCGCGCGCCGAGCTTTTTTGCATAGGCTTGGAAGTGCGCGTATGTCCCGGGGCTTGCAAAAAGGGGCGGTCCGAGGGCGTGGCGGTGGGTTGGGAGCGATCCGGGGGCGTGGCCGGGAGCGTGGCGGTGGTCCGGGGGCAGGCGTAACTAATGCAACAAAGGTGGTGGGGGGGTTTAGGTAGGGCAGGGGGTGGGTTAGATAGGGAAGGGAGGGGGAGGTGGGGGGGAGCGGAAGTAAAGTTCCCTCCAAGGCCAATTTCGGAACGGCCTCGGAGGGAACGGGGAAAGCCATTGAGGCTCCCCTTGCGGGCGCCGAGCCCGGATTTTATAACATGCGCCCAGCTGCGCGCGCATGTTATAAAATCGGGCATAGATTTGCTCACGCTGGGTTGCACGAACAAATCTACGCCCGCGCATATTTTTTAAGATCTGGCCCAAAGTATCAGTTCTTAGAATGCCAGACTGAATAATAATATAAAGTAACAGACAAGAATAGGGCGTAGCATTTGATTAGTAATTTACTTATCTGACAGTGTTCTTACTAAAGGCCCATGATTATTTGACTTCTGCTTTAACAAATGCAATTTCAAAAACAAAAATATATATTAAATTAGTTATAAAATAGAACAATTAAATAATAGATACTTATGACAACTTTATGCGAGTTTATTACATTTGACAGTTGGGTAATATATGTTGAATGAAAAAGTTATGCTCTGAATAAAAAGTCATTCATTATTTTACTCCCTTCTTGCTCAGTTGAATTTGTTGATTCTGAGGGTAGGGAATATACAAATCAAGTGTCTTGTGGGCAAATAACATCAGAAAAGTTGCTGCCTAGTCAAACAGGACTACATTTATTTAACAAACACTTCGGCCACGACAGAAGTCTTCACCCCAAAGGCCATAGTTTATACTAACCATATGCTCAGTAACAAGAGCCCCCTCTCCTCCACCAACCCTCTTCACAGCAGCATCAGCAGCCCTGCTCTGTCTTTCGCTTTCCCCTTCATCTAATGCCAAGCTTAAGCTCCCTCTCCTTTCTCCCTTTCTTTCTGTCTCCACCTTTTATGCTCTTCAGGCTCCAGTTCTGTCAACAATTCATGCAGCAGCAATATCTGCAGCAGGTCATCATTGCCCTGGACACGTGTGTCCCATACCCTGCATCTCCCATCTCCTCCTCTGTGCCCCAAGACTCCTTCAGCTGCTGTCAGGCTGTGGAGAAAAGGAGATGCCCAATGGAACTGCAATAGATCCCATCCCACAGTGGCCAAAGAAGAGGTCCAAGAGGCTGCCACAGACTGCATCCTGTGGCAGTCAAAGAAGTCCAGAAGAGGATGGGAGGCTCTGAGTGAGAACCTGTGTGAGTGTATGTGTGTGAGAGAGAGCATGTGAGAGTGATTGTGTCTGTGTATGTGAGGTAGCCTGAGAGAATGAGAGCATATGTGTGTGTGTGTGTGTGTGTGTGTGTGTGCGTGCGTGTGTGTGTGTGTGAGTGTATGTGTGTGAGAGAGCATGTGAGAGTGATTGTGTCTGTGTGTGTGAGGTAGCCTGAGAGAATGAGTGCATATGTGTGTGTGTGTGTGTGTGCGCGCGCGTGTGTGTGTGTGTGTGTGTGTGTGAGTGTATGTGTGTGAGAGAGAGCATGTGAGAGTGATTGTGTCTGTGTGTGTGAGGTAGCCTGAGAGAATGAGAGCATATGTGTGTGTGTGTGTGCGAGTGTGTGTGTGTATGTGTGTGAGAGAGAGCATGTGAGAGTGATTGTGTCTGTGTGTGTGAGGTAGCCTGACAGAATGAGAGCATATGTGTGTGTGTGTGTGTGTGAGTGTATGTGTGTGACAGAGAGCATGTGAGAGTGATTGTGTCGGTGTGTATGTGAGGGAGCCTGAGAGAATGAGAGCATATGTGTGTGTGTGTGTGCATGTGTGCGGGTGTGTGTGTATGTGTGTGAGTGTATGTGTGTGAGAGAGAGCATGTGAGAGTGATTGTGTCTGTGTGTGTGAGGTAGCCTGAAAGAATGAGAGCATATGTGTGTGTGTGTGCGAGTGTGTGTGTGTATGTGTGTGAGAGAGAGCATGTGAGAGTGATTGTGTCTGTGTGTGTGAGGTAGCCTGACAGAATGAGAGCATATGTGTGTGTGTGTGTGTGTGTGAGTGTATGTGTGTGAGAGAGAGCATGTGAGAGTGATTGTGTCGGTGTGTATGTGAGGGAGCCTGAGAGAATGAGAGCATATGTGTGTGTGTGTGTGTGTATTTGTGTGTGAGAGAGAGAGAGAGAGAGAGTGCCTCTGGGAATGTTTTCCTGAGTCTCTGTCAGCATGTGGTGAGTGAGAGGGAGCCTTGGAGCTGAGAGCATATATGAGTGTGTATGAAAGAGAATGTGTATGTGAGTGTGGGATCCTGTGGAGTGAAGGTCAGTATGTATACTTGAGGGAGCCTGTGAATGTGTGTTTGTGTGTGTGTGAGATGAAGCCTCTGGAGTTGAGAGTCTGTGGGTATGTGTTTGTGAAAGGGAACCCGTGGGGGTGTGTGGGAGTGTTTGTGAGAGAGAGGGAGCTTCTGTGGATGATAGCCTCTGGGTATGTGTGTGTGAGTGACAGGTAGCTTGTGGGTGTGTGAGAGAGAGAGGGAGCCTGTGGATTTAAAAGCATGTGAGTGGTGTGTGTGAGAAAGAGTCTGTGGGGTTGAAAGCATATGTATGAGTGTGAAAGAGAGAGAGAATAAATGTGTATGAGAGTATTTGTGTGTGTGAGAGAGTGTGAGAGAAGAAGTGTATATTAGAGCATGTGTTTGTGTGTGTGCTTATGGATGTTTGTCAAGAAAGAGAGAGACACACAGGCCAATTCAATAAGAGGTGCGGGAGAGCCGGCACTCTGATTCCAGCACCCGCTTTCCCGATGCATGCCCAGGCACCTCTCCTGGGCACGCAATTTTGTATTTAAATGAGGCTGGGCACTAATAAGGAGGCGCTAGGGACAATAAACGTCCTTAGCGTCTCCTTATTAGCAGAAGAGGTGGCTGTCAGTGGGTCCAACAACCGATGCTCAATTTTACTGGCGTTGTTTTTCAAACCTGCTGATAGCCATGGGTTAGGAAATGAACCCCTGCAAAATTGAGCATCCATTTTTGAACCCCTAACCGCCGGGCAGATTGTTTCTTTATTTTTGGTTTCTCCGACTTAATATTGCTAGGATATTAAGTTGGAGGGTGTACATAAATGCAGAATTTTCTGCTTTTCTGTACACTTTTCAGGCACCCTTAGAATTTAACGCCTGCCCTTGGTGACTAACTAATAGGCTCATCAACATACAGTTGCATGTGATGAGTGCTATTAGTTTCAGGGGGATTGGCTGCACATTTTCCATGCGCTATTACCCCTTACAGTATATGGGGTAATAATAGTGTGTCTAAAATGTGTGGCCAAATGGGGGCTAAACGGTGCACTCGGCTGAGCGCTCTGTTCTGTATCGTCCTGAAAGTGTGTATGAGATCATGTGTGTGTGTGTATGTGAGAGAGTGGAAGTGAATATGAGAGCAAGTGTGTGTATGAGGGAGGAAATGTGTATGAGAGTATGTGCATGATAGAGAGAGAGAAAGTGTGCATGAAAGCACGTGTGTGTGTGTGTGTGTGTATTTGTGTAAGACAGAGTGAGAGAAAGGAAGTTTGTAAGAGAACACGTGTGTGTGTGTGTAAGAGAGAGAGAGAGAGAGGAAGTGTGCATGAGAGCATGTGTGTGTATGAGTGGGAGAGAGAAGAAATGTGTATGAGAGCGTGTGTTGTGTGAGAGAGTGAAAGGCGTGGAAGTGTGTATGAGAGTATGTGATGAGAGAGAGGAAATGTGTATGAGAGCAAGTATGTGTGTATATCTGTGTGTGAGAGAGAAAAAGTGTGTATGAGAGCATGTGTGTGTGTGTGTGTGTATGAGTGAAGAGAGAGAGAAAGTGTGTATGACAGCATGTGTGTGTGAGAGAGAGAGAGAAAGTGTGTGTGTGTGTGTGTGTGAGAGAGAGGGTGTGTATTCATGAGAGCATTTGTGTGAGAGAGGGAGTGTAAATGAGAGTCATTCATCCCCCATCACATACAGCTTTTTTGCAAAAGAGTGGGAGAGGGACCTTGGGGTAATGGTGTCTGGTGATCTGAAGGCAGTGAAGCAATGTGAGAAAGAGATAGCTAAAACCAGAAGAATGCTGGACTGCAGAGAGAGGAATATCGAGTAAGAAAAAGGAAGTGATAATCCCCTTGTACAGGTCCTTGGTGAGGCTTCACCTGGAGTACTGTGCTCAGTTCTGGAGACCTCATCTCAAAAATGATAAAGACAGGAAGGAGGCGGTCCAGAGAAGAGCAACCAAAATGGAGCGGGGTCTGTATCAGAAGACGTATGAGGAGAGGCTGAAGGCTCTGAATATGTTTATCTTGGAGGAGAGGAGGCGAAGGGGGGATATGATACAGACCTTCAGATACCTGAAAGGGTTTAATGATGCACAAATTTCAAACCTTTTCCATTGGAAAAGAAACTGTAGAACTAGGGGTCATGAAATGAAAATCCAAGGGAAAAGACTCAGAACCAACATAAGGAAATATTTCTTCACAGAGCGGGTAGTAGATGACTGGAATGCCCTTCTGGAAGAGGTGGTGAGGGCCAAAACAGTAAATGACTTCAAAAGGGCATGGGAAAAACACTGTGGATCCCTAAAGGCTTGTGGATGACAATGAAGAAAAGGTTGCATGGGGGTAACCTGCATGGAGCGGCAGTTACTACACTTAACAGAAACATGGGGGTAACCTGCACGGAGCAGCAGTTACTACCCTTAACAGAAACATGGGGGTAAACTGCATGGAGCGGCAGTTACTATCCTTAACAGAAACATGGGGGTAACCTGCATGGAGCAGCAGTTACTGCCCTTAACAGAAACATGGAGATAACCTGCATGGAGCGGCAGTTACTACACTTAACAGAAACATGGGGGTAACCTGCATGGAGCGGCAGTTACTACCCTTAACAGAAACATGGGGATAACCTGCATGGAGCAGCAGTTACTGCCCTTAACAGAAACATGGGGGTAACCTGTACAGAGCAGCAGTTACTGCCCTTAACAGAAACATGGGGGTAACCTGTACAGAGCAGCAGTTACTGCCCTTAACAGAAGGCATGGGGGTAACCTGCATGGAGCGGCAGTTACTACCCTTTACAGAAACATGGGGATAACCTGCATGTAGCGACAGTTACTGCCCTTAACAGAAATATGGGGGTACGGAGCGGCAGTTACTACCCTTAACAGAAACATGGGGGTAACCTGCATGGAGCAGCAGTTACTACCCTTAACAGAAACATGGGGGTAACATGCATGGAGCGGCAGTTACTACCCTTAACAGAAACATGGGGGTAACCTGCACGGAGCGGCAGTTACTACCCTTAACAGAAACATGGGGGTAACCTGCACGGAGCGGCAGTTACTACCCTTAACAGAAACATGGGGGTAACCTGCACGGAGCGGCAGTTACTACCCTTAACAGAAACATGGGGGTAACCTCATGGAGCATCAGTTACTACCCTTAACAGAAACATGGGGGTAACCTGCACGGAGCATCTGTTACTACCCTTAATAGAAACATGAGGGTAACCTGCACGGAGCAGCAGTTACTACCCTTAACAGAAACATGGGGGTAACGTCATGGAGCAGCAGTTACTTCCCTTAACAGAAACATGGGGGTAACCTGCACGGAGCGGCACTTACTATCCTTAACAGAAACATGGGGGTAACCTGCATGGAGCGGCAGTTACTACCCTTAACAGAAACATGGGGGTAACCTGCACGGAGCGGCACTTACTATCCTTAACAGAAACATGGGGGTAACCTGCACGGAGCGGCAGTTACTACCCTTAACAGAAACATGGGGGTAACCTGCACGGAGCGGCAGTTACTACCCTTAACAGAAACATGGGGGTAACCTGCACGGAGCGGCAGTTACTACCCTTAACAGAAACATGGGGGTAACCTGCACGGAGCGGCAGTTACTACCCTTAACAGAAACATGGGGGTAACCTCATGGAGCATCAGTTACTACCCTTAACAGAAACATGGGGGTAACCTGCACGGAGCATCTGTTACTACCCTTAATAGAAACATGAGGGTAACCTGCACGGAGCAGCAGTTACTACCCTTAACAGAAACATGGGGGTAACGTCATGGAGCAGCAGTTACTACCCTTAACAGAAACATGGGGGTAACCTGCACGGAGCAGCAGTTACTACCCTTAACAAAAACATGTGGGTAACATGCATGGAGCAGCAGTTACTACCCTTAACAGAAACATGGGGGTAACCTGCATGGAGCAGCAGTTACTACCCTTAACAGAAGGCATGGGGGTAACCTGCATGGAGCATCAGTTACTACCCTTAACAGAAACATGGGGGTAACATGCATGGAGCGGCAGTTACTACCCTTAACAGAAACATGGGGGTAACCTGCACGGAGCGGCACTTACTATCCTTAACAGAAACATGGGGGTAACCTGCACGGAGCAGCAGTTACTACCCTTAACAGAAACATGGGGGTAACCTGCACGGAGTGGCACTTACTATCCTTAACAGAAACATGGGGGTAACCTGCATGGAGCAGCAGTTACTACCCTTAACAGAAACATGGGGGTAACCTGCATGGAGCAGCAGTTACTACCCTTAACAGAAGGCATGGGGGTAACCTGCATGGAGCATCAGTTACTGCCCTTAACAGAAACATGGGGGTAACCTGCACGGAGCGGCAGTTACTACCCTTAACAGAAACATGGGGGTAACCTGCACGGAGCGGCACTTACTATCCTTAACAGAAACATGGGGGTAACCTGCATGGAGCAGCAGTTACCACCCTTAACAGAAACATGGGGGTAACCTGCATGGAGCAGCAGTTACTACCCTTAACAGAAGGCGTGGGGGTAACCTGCATGGAGCATCAGTTACTGCCCTTAACAGAAACATGGGGGTAACCTGCATGGAGCATCAGTTACTACCCTTAACAGAAACATGGGGGTAACATGCATGGAGCGGCATTTACTCCCCTTAACAGAAACATGGGGGTAACATGCATGGAGTGGCAGTTACTACCCTTAACAGAAACATGGGGGTAACCTGCATGGAGCGGCAGTTACTGCCCTTAACAGAAACATGGGGGTAACATGCATGGAGTGGCAGTTACTACCCTTAACAGAAACATGGGGGTAACATGCATGGAGTGGCAGTTACTACCCTTAACAGAAACATGGGGGTAACATGCATGGAGTGGCAGTTACTACCCTTAACAGAAGGCATGGGGGTAACCTGCATGGAGCATCAGCTACTGCCCTTAACAGAAACATGGGGGTAACATGCATGGAGCAGCAGTTACTACCCTTAACAGAAACATGGGGGTAACCTGCATGGAGCAGCAGTTACTACCCTTAACAGAAACATGGGGGTAACATGCATGGAGCGGCAGTTACTACCCTTAATAGAAACATGGGGGTAACATGCATGGAGTGGCAGTTACTACCCTTAATAGAAACATGGGGGTAACATGCATGGAGCGGCAGTTACTACCCTTAATAGAAACATGGGGGTAACATGCATGGAGTGGCAGTTACTACCCTTAACAGAAACATGGAGGTAACCTGCATGGAGTGGCAGTTACTACCCTTAACAGAAACATGGGGGTAACATGCATGGAGCGGCAGTTACTACCCTTAACAGAAACATGCGGGTAACATGCATGGAGTGGCAGTTACTACCCTTAACAGAAACATGGGGGTAACATGCATGGAGTGGCAGTTACTACCCTTAACAGAAACATGGGGGTATCCTCATGGAGCATCAGTTACTTCCCTTAACAGAAGGCATGGGGATTACTACACTTAACCAATCAGCCTTAATGCTTTTGACACAATTGCACTAAACAAAATATAATCCAAGAATAATCAAAATGATCTCAATAGATGATCTCAGTTCTAACAAATAAGGGAACTATTAATCATGAAAAGATGACATCATTTTCAGCCCAGGACTAGCACACAGACGCCTGTTTTTTGTGCTGTGGAGTATAGGAGAGCAGTGTTTGAGCAGGCAGAGGACCATTGAGAGGTGTTTGTGGAACCCAGGATCCAGGGGAGACTGCCGTAGGTGACCCCCTGAAGAAGGAAGCTCTCTTCCAAACATTGGTCTCTAGAAATGACATATGCCTGTGCTAAGATGAAATGAGATTCCCGGAGGCACATCACAAGCTCTAAGATAAGTGTGGTTTCTTATATGGAATGAGCAGCATTTTTAAATGCAAAAGAAAATATATACCATCTTCAGTTTATATATAAAAAACAAGTGTCTGGAATCGTATGACCCATGATTATACTCCTCAGCTCAAAAAATAGGACTATTAAACACGGAGTCTGTGCGCTAGTCCTGGGCTGAAAATGATGTCATCTTTTCATCATTAATAGTTTCCTTATTCGTTAGAGGTGAGGTCATACATTGAGATCATTTTGACACAACTGCAAGGTCGCTCTCAACAGCGGGGAGGAAAATAGAGGAATTGGATTCTGACGTCAGTCACTGCTGGGTCCAGGCTTTTGTGGTCTGGGGTACTGATGCACCGACATTAGGGATAGAGCATGCGACTGTTTCTTTGGGCAAGTCCAACAGCAAAGCATGTTTGTCTGAATTATCAGGACCTCAAAAGGGGAAGGGGGAGGGAACTTCAAACAGGGGATAGGAAGAGGAAGGGGAGGGAGCTTCAGAGATAGGAGGTAGGAAGGGAGAGATGTAGAGATAGGAAGAGGAAGGGGAGGGAGCTTCAGAGATAGGAGGTAGGAAGGGAGAGATGTAGAGATGGGAAATAGGGAGGGGGAGGGAGCTTCAGAGATAGGAGGTAGGAAGGGAGAGATGTAGAGATAGGAAATAGGGAGGGGGAGGGAGCTTCAGAGATAGGGATAGGAAGAGGGAGGGAGCTTCAGAGATAGGAGGTAGGAAGGGAGAGATGTAGAGATAGGAAATAGGGAGGGGGAGGGAACTTCAAACATAGGGGATAGGAAGAGGAAGGGGAGGGAGCTTCAGAGATAGGAGGTAGGAAGGGAGAGATGTAGAGATAGGAAATAGGGAGGGGGAGGGAACTTCAAACATAGGGGATAGGAAGAGGAAGGGGAGGGAGCTTCAGAGATAGGGATAGGAAGAGGGAGGGAGCTTCAGAGATAGGAGGTAGGAAGGGAGAGATGTAGACATAGGAAATAGGGAGGGGGAGGGAGCTTCAGAGATAGGGATAGGAAGAGGGAGGGAGCTTCAGAGATAGGAGGTAGGAAGGGAGAGATGTAGAGATAGGAAATAGGGAGGGGGAGGGAGCTTCAGAGATAGGGATAGGAAGAGGGAGGGAGCTTCAGAGATAGGGAGAAGAAGGGGAGGGATTTTCAGATGTAGGGGATAGGATGGAGGCGGGAGTTTCTGAGATAAGGGAGAGAAAGGGGAGGCAGCTTGACAGATACCGGATATGAATGGGGAGGGAGTTTGCGGGATGGGGATAGGAACAGGGAGGGAGCTTCAGAGATAGGGATAGGAAGGGGGTGTGAATTTCAGAGATAGGATTAGGAAGATGGAGGGAGCTTTAGTGCTAGGCGGTAGGAAGTAGGAGGGAGCTTCATAGATAAGAGGATAGAAAGGGGGAGGGAACTTTAGAAATAGGGGATAGGAAGTGGGAAGGAGCTCCAGAGATAGAGGAAAGGAAGGATAGGGCATAGAAATAGGGGATAGAAAGAGGATGGGAGCTTCAGAGATAGAGGATAGGAAGGGGGAGGAATAGGAAGTGGGAATGAGCTTCAGAGATAGGGGATAGAGAGAGGGTGGGAAGTGGAAGGGTGCTTCAGAGATAGGGGATAGGAAGAAGGTTGGAGATTTAGAGAAGGGGTAGGAAGGGCGAGGGAGCTTCAGAGCTAAAGAATAAGCAGGGTGTTGCAACCGTCCCTTTCCGACGACTGTACTCCTCCTACCTCTCTTTGTTTGCTCCTCCTCATGCTGTGGATGGACGCCTGGCTGCCGTGGCGTCTGCCTGCCGTCCTCTCCGGCGTCCCCAGACCGGCTTGGGTGCTGCCTCCCACCATGCTCCACTTGTACCATAGGGCGCGCGTGTCGCGCAGCCCTTCTTCTTATTTCCTACTTGGTGCGAACCTCCGGGGTGTCCCCCCATGATGACGTCATGATGCCCGGATATTTAAAGCCTACAATGTTTGCTAGCCTTTGAGTTAGCAAGGGTTATCCTACGGGAATCCTAAGGATGGGATTCGCTCTCTGTACCCAGCTACTCTGCCTCTCCAATCTCTATTGGACTCTCTAACGCTAACGGGGTACTCGCTCCTCGGGGGCCTCACTTGCCTTCCAGGTCGCTATCAGGAAACTTGTACTCGCTCCTTGAGGGCCAATGTTCCCTGACTCGCTGCCTGCTCTTACCTTCTCTTCTGCCTGGAAGGATTCGCTAATCTTTATCAGTGAGTACTACCATCTTCACCTCAGAGCTGTTCCCTGGAGCCAGGTACTCGCTCCTCGAGGGCCTGCCTCTGATCCAGCCCTAGTGCCATCTCCTACGTGGAACCGCTGTGTGAGTACATCATCTGCAAGCCTCCCAGCTCTCAGGGTTCAGGTACTCGCTCCTCGAGGGCCTGCCTCTGTTCCAGCCCTGGTGCCATCTCCTACGTGGAACCGCTGTGTGAGTACATTACCTTCAAGCCTCTCAGCTCTCAGGGATCAGGTACTCACTCCTCGAGGGCCTGCCTCCGTTCCAGCCCTAGTGCCATCTCCTACGTGGAACCGCTGTGTGAGTACATTACCTTCAAGCCTCCCAGCTCTCAGGGATCAGGTACTCACTCCTCGAGGGTCTGCCTCCGTTCCAGCCCTTGTGCCATCTCCTACGTGGAACCGCTGTGTGAGTACATCATCTATAAGCCTCTCAGCTCTCAGGGATCAGGTACTCACTCCTCGAGGGCCTGCTCTCCCTACCCTGGGGATCTCCGTACTGGGGTCTTGTATATTCTCCACTGTACTTATTCTCTCAGTTCTTTCCACTACAGCACTGCTACCGGAGGAGTCGCTGTTCCAGCGCCTGAGGGATACGAGCCCTGCTGGGCTATTCCAGCTGCTCACTACTGCCACCTCTGTGGCTTCCTTACACAGTCTAATAAAAGATCAAATTCTGTGTTTGTGTGTCCTGAGCTAAGCCTGACCTGTGGCCCCTCATGGGACGTCCCCCCCTAGGGCACGGTCAGTTTCCACAGTGTCCAAGGGTCCACCCAAACCTCACAGTTTACAACAGTTTGCTAACTCCATGGATCCGGCACAGCTCAATGCCTTACAGGCCGTCCCTGGCCTGACCCGGCGTATTGCTGAATAACAAGTCGCATTGGAGAAACTCCCTTCAGCGTTTTATCAGATACAAGCACAGAAGACGCAATGCGCCACTTCCAGTAATGAAGATCAGTTACCTGAGGTAATTATAAAGACTATGGTACCTCTGGCTGCTCCAGTTCGTTTCTCGGGAGAGATTCAAAGAACTAGAGGTTTCATAAACCAATGCTGCATGCATGTTGCATTACAGCCTGCGCACTTCTCCACAGCCTACGCCAAGACTACTTATATTCTATCTTATCTTGATGGAAAGGCCTTGACTTGGGCCTCAACATTGTGGGAATGTAAGGATCCAATCCTGCAGGATATTGATGGATTTATTGATTTATTTAAATCCATTTTTGATGATCCTGCTCGAGTTACTGTTGCTGATTCTGACCTGGTGGTCCTGAAGCAAGGTAACAGACCACTGGCTGATTTTGCAATAGAGTTCAAGACTCTTGCTACAGAATTATGCTGGGAACCTAGATGCCTGAAAACTCTCTTCTTCAGAGGTCTGAATACCCACTTGAAGGATGAGCTTGCCGCTCGAGAGACACCTGACTCGCTGGATGAGCTAGTGGCTTTGGCTACTAGAATCGACCACCGGCTTCTTGATAAGGTGAAAGAACTCAAGCCTACTAAAGCACCGGTTCAGAAGGAGATTCATGCTAAACTTGCACTTAGGGTGGTTCCAGCAGCTCCTGTTGCCAGTGGAGAAGAACCAATGCAAGTCGGTCGCAGTCATTTGACTTCAAAAGAGAGAAGACTTCGGAAGAGGCATGGCCTATGTATGTACTGTGGACACGCTGGTCACGACGTCACAACATGCCCTATTCATCCTGCAGGAGGACTGTTCTTAGGCCTTACTATGCCTTCTCCTCCACTCTCTCTACCATTCTCCCTGACTTGTGGACCATCTACAATTCAAACTCTTGCACTTGTGGATTCGGGAGCAGGAAGCAACTTTATTTTTCAATGCCTAGTGGAACATTTGAGGATTCCCCTCGTTACTTTAGAAGCTCCACTACTCTTGTCTTCCATCCATGGAGAACCTTTGCCCATACTAAACCAGTGACTCTTCGCACCAGAGCGCTCCATATGGAGACAATCCCCTTCTTTGTGTTAGAGAGGGCCATGCACCCTATCATTCTGGGGTTAGCCTGGTTGCAGATGCATCAGCCTCAATTCAACTGGTCCTCCTTGGAACTCTCCCACTGGGGCCCAGGTTGTCATGGCAGATGCCTCAAGGTAGTCTCTCCTGTTCTCTGCATGCCTACAACTCCAGTGATGGCAGGACTGCCGCCTCAGTACGCATCATTCAGTGATGTGTTTTCCAAAGAAGCTGCTGACATCCTCCCTCCACACAGATCTTATGACTGTGCCATTCGGCTGAAACCAAAGACTGAATCTCCTAAAGGACGTGTCTATCATCTCTCTGCAATAGAGAACAAAGCTATGTCTGAGTACATTGAAAAGAATTTACAGAAAGGTTTCATTAGACCTTCAAAATCGCCAGCCGGTACAGGATTCTTCTTTGTGGGGGAGAAGGATGGAACTTTACATCCTTGCATCGATTATCGAGGTCTGAACAAGATTATGATTAAAAACTGATATCCCCTGCCTCTAATCTCAGAGCTGTTTGACCGGCTTCAAGGGGCCAAGATATTTTCGAAACTTGACCTGAAGGGTGCCTACAACTTAGTCCAGATTCGCAGTGGTGATGAGTGGAAAACGACTTTCAACACTCGAGATGGTCATTTTGAGTACTTAGTAATGCCCTTCGACCGTCGCCCGTATGACGTAGTGAGGACAAAGGTAGCGCCGGCACCATTTTGAAGATTGGCAATACGGCCTGCGCGCAGGAGGTCGCTCCCGGACCCCCGCTGGACTTTTGGCAAGTCTTGTGGGGGTCAGGAGGCCCCCCCCAAGCTGGCCAAAAGTCCCTTGGGGTCCAGCGGGGGTCCGGGGGCGATCTCTTGCACGCGTGACGTCAGGACCAAGGAACCAAAATGGCGCCGGCGCTACCTTTGCCCTGTCACATGATAAGGGCAAAGGGCCACCGGCGCCATTTCTCTCAACGCAGTCGTGGCCAGAGAGAGGGAGATCATGTCGGGACCCCCCCCCCCCACTGGACCCCAGGTAATTTAAAAACATTTTGGGGGGTTTGGGAGGGTGGGGGGATTTGTTCTAAAGGTTCGGGGTGGGTTTTAGGGTTTTTTTGGTGTGCCGGTTTTCCCGCGCCCTATTTAACGATACAACACAAATGCCCCTGACGATAAATCGGGGGCATTTGTATTGTATCGTGCACTCTAACGATTTTGGACGATTTTAAAATTATCTGACGATAATTTTAATCGTTCAAAACGATTCACATGCCTAGAAGATAGTGAACAGACAACTATCAAAATACTTAGAAGAAAATGACATCCTCACCCCAAATCAATTTGGATTCCGAAAGGCTCTGAACACCAAATCACTGCTGGCCACGCTTTCGTACACCATCCTCCTTAAACTGGAAAAAGGTCAACCATTCGTACTCGCTCTTCTGGATCTCTCTGCAGCGTTCGACACCGTGAACCACACCTCCCTTCCACAGTGTCTAGCAGACATCGGCATCACAGGATCCGCGTTCAACTGGTTCAAATCATTCCTTGAAAACAGGTTCTACAAGGTCAGGATAAATAACAAAGAGTCACACCCTATCAGATCAAATCTGGGGGTACTCCAAGGATCATCATTATCACCCACGCTATTCAATATTTACCTCCTCCCACTCTGCCATCTACTAACCAACCTCAAGCTAATGCACTTCATATACGCGGATGACATACAGATTCTCATCCCCATAGCTGAATCACTTCACAAAACTTGGTCTTACTGGAATAGTTGTCTCACTGCAATCAACAACCTACTCACCAGCCTCAACCTCGTACTTAACTCCAACAAAACCGAAATCCTCCTAATAGCCCCAGACAACAGCATTACGCTTAACCCTCCTATCTCTTCCCAACACCCCAACACCCCATCACATCTATCGACCACACATCGCATGTAAGAGACCTTGGCGTGCTACTAGACAACCAACTCAACCTAAGCAAATTCGTAAACAACACCACCAAGGAATGCTTCTTTAAATTGCAAGTATTAAAAAAATTAAAACCACTTCTGCACTTCCGAGATTTCCGCCTGGTATTACAATTTATCATCCTCCCGAAACTGGATTACTGCAACTCACTTCTCCTGGGCCTACCCGCCAGCACAATCAAACCTCTTCAGATGGTCCAGAACGCAACGGCCAGGATCCTCTCTAACACCAATAAAAGGGAACACATCACCCCTATCCTCCAGAACCTTCACTGGCTGCCAATTAAATTCAGGATACTCTTCAAAGCCCTTATGATGATCCATAAGGCCTTACACAACACCTCCCCCCTCAACCTAACTTTCCAACTTCAGCGGCACAGCACCATGATGCCCATCAGAAGAGCGTACAAGGACATGCTGCAAACCCAACCTGCCAAAACTTCACTTAGGAAACGCGCCCTTTCCACAGCTGGCCCCTCACTTTGGAACACACTCCCTCCAGACCTCCGCCAAGAACCCTGCCTCTTGGTATTCAAAAAGAAGCTAAAGACATGGCTGTTTAGCCAAGCGTTCCCTGATAGCTAAGAGCCAATGAATAGAGCTTTACGGACACTGGTCCACCAACCCCAATGTAAATATGTTTTGAATTGTTTAGGCTTTGTATTATACTTCTTTTTGCTAATCATGTTTTGAAGTGCATTCCATTGGTTTCTCTGTAAGTTTTCAGTTTTCAACTACTGTTTCAATGTATCCGCCCCTGAGGTGACAGTTCAGTTCTCTGTAAACCAGTGCGATATGTATTCTATACAGGAACACCGGTATATAAAAATAAAAAATAAATAAATAAATTGGGGAGAGTGTCTTTGAAGCCAGGGGAGTCCTAGGACTACCAGATGGATGGATTTCTCCAATACTAACAGTTCTAGTTCTTCTGTATGCAGGGCACCAGTGCACAATTGGACTGGTTCTGTAGTAAGAAAGATTTGACCGAGTAACGGTTCTCCATAAATAGACGCTATGCACAAGGAAGTCTTGAGAGGACGGGTCTTTATACCCAGGAACTGAACTAGATCCTTGAGAATGAAATTACCTCCTGCTCCGGAATCCACCAGAGCAAGAACTGGAAAGGACCGGGAGTCCCAGATCAAGGTGACCGGTACAGACAATTGAGGGGCCGGAGAATTTGCGCCCTAGTTCAGGACCCCTACTGAACTTAGGCCGGGATGTTTCCTGGACGGACAGGACAGGTCTGTAGATGCTGGTGAGGTGCTCCACAATACATACATAGACCGGTCTGTTTCTACCGGAGGTGTTCTTCCGGTGTCAGCCGCCCATGGCCCAACTGCATGGGCTCTTCCATCTTGGCCACAGTAGTGACCCTACTCAGAGCAGGGCTGGTGGTCAATGGCAAACGGGATTGAACCCGAGAGGGCTTCTTGGGCATCCAACTCTCCCGGTGATGCTCTTGGAGATGGTGGTCGATTCGGCCTGTCACGTCTATAAGGTCCTTGAGAGAGGAAGGGAGCACCCTTGCAGCCAGCTCATCCTTCAGCTGCGAGGAAAGTCCATTCAGGTAAATAGCTTATAGGCAGTCTTCCTGCCAAGCGAGCTCGGAAGCCAAAGTCCGGAACTCAATGGTATAGTCGAAGAGACTTCTTTGACCTTGACAAAGATGAAACAAGCTGGTGCTTGCCATGGCATGCCGCCCAGGATCATCAAAGGTTCATCGAAACACAGCCATGAACTGAGATAACTCCCTTAGGAGGGAGTCCGATCGCTCCCATAGGGGCAAAGCCCAAGCCAGCACCTTTCCTTCAAGTTAAGATAAGATGAAGGTGACTTTGGTCAATTCATCCTGGAAGACGGAGGGCTGCAGAACAAATTGCAGTCTGGAGTCACCGTTGAAGTGTGGGGGCGCTAGTAGGGCCAGCAGGGCTTGAGGCATCGATGGAGATGGCTGTGGATGAGAAGGAGCCAGCGTAGAAACCGGATTACTGGTGAGGGCATCAAGCCGGGTATGGAAACGGTCAATGGAGGAGGCCAGTGCCTCAAGAAACTGCTGCTGTTCTGATAGACAGAGACTCTGGAGCTTCACCTATACCAGCCCTCGTACCCCGCGGGTTGAACCTTTGGGTGTCGGGGCCGGCAGGACTGGATGGGCCTCTGTGTATAGTCGAAGTGAGAGTTGGTTCAGCCCAGAGACAGCAGATGCGAGATGATACAGTCTTACTCTGGACTGGATAATGTCCTGGAAACTCGGGCGCCAATGGAATGGAGGCAGATAGAGGGTGCTTGAGCAAAAACAGGCTGAAGCCTGAAGAAACCACATCCAGGGAGTAAGCAGGAGAGGCATTGAAGAACTGGCTTGAGTCAGGGCTGGCAGTGATCCGAAGGCAGTGGCAAGCAAGGCTGAGGTCTGATCACGAAGATAGTCAAGAGCATAGTCAGGCAAAGCGGAGGTCTGGGTCTGGAGATAGGGAATAGCCAAGTCAGGCGAAGCAGAGGTCTAGGTCTGGATATAGGCAATAGTGGAGTCAGGCGAAGCAGAGGTCTGGGTCTGAAGATAGGCTGTAGCGTAGTCAGGCAAATCAGAGGTCTGGGCTTGGAGAGAGTCAATAGTGTGGTCAAGTGAAGCAGAGATTCGGGCTTCGAGAGAGTCAATGGCGTGGTCAGACAAAGTGGAGATCCGGGCTTGGAGAGAGTAAATAGCGAAGTCAGGCAAAGCAAATTCAAAGTCTGTGTAGTCAATCCGATGAATGAAGTAAGGTAGGAACAAGGAGACAGGAACCAGGAACAATGAGGAACAGGAATGCAGGAATGAGACGAATCTCTAGGAGGCAATGAGTGAGGAGACTTGTTGCAAAGGCAATGCAAAGGAGCGGAGCCTGAGCTTAAATACTGTAGTTAAGTTTGCGTCATCATCCGGGGCCGCGGCTAGGTTCCCGCTGCGGTCCCTACTTAAGAATCAATGGTGTGTGTGTGTGCACCTAGGGAGGAGCACAGCGCGAGGAGCAGCGTCTCTCTGCGGGCCACGTGGAGAGGCCTGATGAGTGGTGGTAGCAGGGAATGTCGGGGACTGTGGCAGAGCCGGAGGTACCAGGGGAGGCCCGAAGATGGAGCTGATGGCCCACCACCACCACCAGTGAGGAGGAACCAGAAGCTGGAGTCAGTGTGGAATGGTGAGGGGGCCGTGCCTTGGGTCTGCCGTGGACGGTACACGTAACAGGGTTGACTTGTCATGGGCCATAGTAGTGAATAGTGTCCCCGAGGATATGGAGTCAGCAGCCATTGAGCAGGCCATAGAAGATATCCAGGTGTTAGGGCAAGTAAAGATTAGGAGAGTTTTTTTGATGATGTACAGGGGAATGTGAAAAATTTCTGTACTTGTTCTATGGATTTAGATCCTAACAAACCACTCCTTACAGTTTTGCTGGGAGAAGAGGTATCTGTTCCCTTAGTCACTATGGGGAGTAAAGTGTCTGTTCCCCTTAACCCCAGTCAGAGGGTGGATGTCCTATCCCAGCCTCTGGTAGATGTCAAGAAAAGTTATAGGCCATATTAAGAAATGAAGGAAAAACTCTGCAGGATGTAGCATGGATATTTCCTCATGTGGGACAGCCAGCCTGTTGGATTCGTGGACCCTTGGGCCGATCGGAGCCTGAAGAGGAGCTGCTGTAGGTGTTTGCAGCAGCGACCCCGACCGGGAGGCGGAGAGGACAGACTAGTGGCTGGCCGAAGGTGGAACTCTGGGAGCCCTATGCGACCAAGAGCTCTGGCGAGGGCGGAGGTGATGAAGGCGCTGGCACTGTGTCGAGGGAACCTTTGCCCTGGAAGCCGAACCTCCCCCGAGAGGAGCTCGTAGGAGTTCGGCTGCTGGGACTTAGGAGATTCACCCTGGAAGCCGGAGTCCCCCCAGGAGGAGCCCGTAGGAACCCGGCCGCTGGGACTTAGGAGGGCCCGCGGGGGCCTGGTCAGCTGTGGTCCAAGGTTGAGTGCCGAAGGGTCGTTGCTCGCCAGTCCAGAGTCAGGAACCAATGGATCGCCGTCAGCCAGTCCGAGGTCAGGAGCCAGAGAATCAACGTAAGCCGGTCCGGGGTCAGAAGCCAGGGGGTCAACGTAAGCCGGTCCGGGGTCCGAAGCCAGAGGATACCAAATACCAGTCCGGGGTCAGGAGCCAAGAAGATACGTAAGCCAATCCGAGTCAGGAGCCAAATAGGAGACAAGACAGCACGAACGCAGCAACTGAAGACAGGAGCAAGCCTGGGAACCTCGTTGCAAGGCGACGTTCTGGTCCAGCTACAGGGCTTAAGTACCCTGGAGGCGTCTGAGGTCATCAGGGGGCGTCCCCAAGGTTTCCCGCCCTGGCCCCTTTAAATTAAGGACTGAGACGCGCGAGCGCGTCTAGGGGGCGGGGCTTAGCGCCGCGAGGCGCCGGCTGCTCCGGCGAGGCAGGGAAGCGAGAGCAGAAGGAGCTGTGGGCCCGGGCGAGCTGGGGAGGCGCCGGGCTTGCGGCCGCCGGCGTCCCTGGAGGCCCGGGGAGCGCGGGACCCGCGGCAACCCGCGAGCAGGTGGGTGACGATTCCGGGGGCGGCCCGGAATCGCAACAGTACCCCCCCTCCTACGTCCCCTTCCTGGGGGCCGGGGCTTGTCCGGGTGCTGGGAATGAAACCGGCGAAGAAGATCTTTGTCCAGGATGTGGGAAGAGGGCTCCCACGAATTCTCCTCCGGACCATATCCCTCCCACGATAGTAGGTACTCCCAGCGGCGGTGATGACGTCGGACATCCAATACCTCTTTTACCATGTAGGTGGTATCAGGATCTGAGGAAACCTCGGCGGGCTCTGGCGGAGATGTCCGGAATCGGGAGAGTACCAGTGGCTTGAGGAGGGACACGTGGAAGACGTCATGGATTTTGAGCGTGGATGGCAGGCGCAGTCTATAGGATACAGCCCCAATGCGTTCGGCCACCGGGAAGGGTCCAATGTAACGCGGCGCTAGTCTCATGGACGGAGTCCGCAATTGGATGTGCTTAGTGCTTAGCCATACCCTCGTCCCAGGTAGGAAGACCGGAGCGGGCCGTCGAGCCCTATCTGCATAAGCCTTAAAGCGGGTGGCCGTCTTGCGAAGTTTTTCCTGAGTAGCAAGCCAGAGGCGTTGGAGCTGGCTGGCCATTAGCTGTGCCGCCGGGGAGGTAACCTGCACTGGTAATGGCAACGGAGGTCTAGGCACCCTCCCATAAACTAGCTGGAAGGGAGGCTGTAGTGTAGCGGAGTGCTTGTGGCGATTATAGGAGAATTCCGCCCAGGGGGTGAGAGAGGCCCAGTTGTCTTGAAGCTCATCTACAAAGGCTCTGAGGAAGGTCTTCAGAGAGCGGTTAGTTCGTTCCACCTGCCCGTTACCCTGGGGGTGGAATGCCGTGGTAAAATCCAGTTGTACTCCGAATTTCCTGCATAACGCCCTCCAGTACTTGGCTGTGAATTGCGGGCCTCGATCCGACGCGATATGCGACGGTAGTCCATGCAATCGGAAAATATGTTGAACAAATAGATCGGCCAGCTCAGGGGCTGTAGGTAGCTTGGGAAGAGGGACGAAGTGAGCCATCTTCGAAAACCGGTCCACGGTGACCCAAATCACGGTTTTTCCCTCAGAGGGCGGCAAGTCCACCACAAAATCTGTGGATAGGTGGGACCACAGTTCTGTGGGAATAGGGAGTGGCTGGAGCAGACCCCAGGGGCGGCCCGGAAGTGGCTTTTGCTGAGCGCATGTGGGGCAGGACTGGACATAGTGCCGAACATCCTCCCTCACTCTTGGCCACCAATAGAACTCTGTGAGCAAGTCAAGGGTTCGAGTAACTCCGGGGTGACCAGCCGTCAGGGAGTCGTGTGCCCATGCCAGGACTTTTCTCCGGGAACGAGCTGGAACCACCGTCTTTCCTTCGGGGCCCAGTTCCGTGGCTGCCAGTAGAACTTTAGCTGGATCTAGAATGTATTGAGGAGTCTCCACCCCGTCTTCAACCTCGGTGGTGCGGGAGAGGGCATCCGCCCGAACATTCTTGGCTGCGGGTCGGTAGCGAAGTGAGAAGTCGAACCGACTAAAAAAGAGAGACCACCGGGCTTGTCGAGGGTTGAGCCTCTGTGCATGTGACAAATACTGTAAATTCTTGTGGTCGGTATACACTATGACCGGATGTTGAGCTCCCTCCAGCCACTGGCGCCACTCCTCGAAGGCCAACTTTATGGCCAATAATTCTTTGTCCCCAATCCCGTAGTTCCTCTCTGCCGGTGAGAACTTGCGGGAGAAGTATGAGCAAGGCCAGATTTTGCCTGTCTGGGAGGTTTGGAGCAGCACCGCCCCTACCGCGACGTCAGAGGCATCCACTTCCACGATAAACTGACGCTGAGGATCTGGATGCCGGAGACAGGTGTCCTGTAAGAAGGCCTCCTTGAGATCTTGGAAGGCTTGTGTAGCAGCGGGGGACCAGTTTCGCGCATCCGCGCCCTTCCGTGTGAGGGCCGTCAGGGGGGCCACCAGGCTGGAGTAATGCGGGATGAACTGTCGGTAGAAATTAGCGAATCCTAAGAACCGTTGGAGTGCTTTCACCCCCGACGGCTGTGGCCAGGTCCTGATGGCGCTCACTTTGTCGGGGTCCATTCGGAAGCCAGTGGAGGAGACAATATACCCCAGGAATGGCAGTGACTCCCGTTCGAACTGGCATTTCTCTAGTTTGGTGTATAAACGATTCTCCCTTAGTTTCAGTAGAACTTGGCGCACATGTTGCCGATGTGCCTCGAGGTCCTGAGAATATATCAATACATCGTCTAAATATACGATGACGGAAGTGTATAAGAAGTCACGGAGCACCTCGTTCATCAGGTTTTGGAATACCGCGGGGGCGTTGCAGAGACCAAATGGCATGACCAGGTATTCATAATGACCATCTCTGGTATTAAAAGCGGTCTTCCACTCGTCCCCAGGGCGTATGCGAACGAGATTATAAGCGCCTCAGAGGTCCAATTTAGTGAAGACGCGAGCGCCTTGGAGGCGGTCCAGAAGCTCCGGGATCAGGGGCAACGGGTAACGATCTCGGCGAGTGATCTGGTTCAAGCCCCGATAATCTATACAGGGGCGAAGAGACCCATCTTTCTTTCCCACGAAGAAAAAACCGGCCCCGGCCGGGGATTTAGATGGCCTAATGAAACCCCGATCCAAGTTTTCTTTTATATAGGCTGACATAGCTTGAGTTTCAGGCAGAGACAGGGGATAGACTCTCCCACGGGGCGGTGTGGTTCCTGGCAACAAGTTGATTGCACAATCAAAGGGTCGGTGCTCCGGGAGTAATTCTGCCTTTTCCTTAGAGAAGACATCCTGAAAGGCACGATACTGTGGTGGTACCGTTAACGGGGTTGTGAGGAGCGGAATAGTTCGCAGCGGGCGTGTGGGAAGGCAATGACGGTGGCACGCGGAACTCCAGGAAGTGATCTGAAGGGATCTCCAATCGATCACTGGTGAATGTTCCCTCAGCCAAGGTAGACCCAGGATGACTGGATGGATAGATTTTTCGAGGATCAGAAACGAGATCTCCTCCTGGTGGAGGGCCCCGACCAGAGCTGCAGGGGAGCCGTGCGAGTGGAGATGGTTCCAGGCAGTGGGTTCCCCTGAATGGAAGAGACACGCATGGGCGGTTCTTGGGGGCAAACGGCGAGCTGGAGCTGTTGTACTAGTTCTCGGAGGATGAAATTCCCTCCGGACCCCGAATCGAGTAAGGCTAGGGTATCGAACCCTCCTCCAGGACTACATAGTCGTACCGGGACGGTACATGGGGAGTTGGAAGAAATGTTGCCTAGAGTCAACTCCCCGCTGAGCTCTAGGTTCGGCCGTTTCCCGGACGCTCGGTACAACGTGCTATGAAATGCCCCTGGGTGCCGCAATACAGGCACAGTCCTTGAGAGCGTCGGCGCCTTCGTTCCTCGGCCGAGAGAGGACCCCTACCCAGTTGCATGGGTTCCTCGGGCGGAAGAGCAGCTGCCGAAGGTGGTGTGCCTCAAACTCTAGGTGGCGTGGTTCGACGGGCGGCTTGCCCCTGGCCTGACCTCCGCTCACGAAAACGGCGCTGGATGCGCCAGTCCACGCGTCCAGCCAGTTCTATGAGTTCCTGTAGGTCATCCGGGAGGTCTCGGGCCGCGAGTTCATCCTGGAGCCGAGGAGATAGGCCCTCCAGGAATATCCCATGTAAACTGTACTCCCCCCAGGCTAACTCAGTAGCCAGGGTCTGGAATTCCATAGCAAATTCCTCTAAGGGGCGATTGCCTTGTCTCAGCTGAAGGAGCTCGGAGGCCGCAGTGGAGGCCCGGGATGGTTCGTCGAATATCCTCCGGAAGGCTTTGACGAATTGCACAAGATTATTTAATCGGGAGTCTTGGCGCTCCCAAAGAGAGGAAGCCCAAGCCAAGGGTTTCCCGTCCAGGAGCGAGATAATGTAGGTCGTCTTAGACCGATCCGTGATGAACTGGGCTGGCAGGAGGTCGAAACGGATATAGCAGTGGTTGAGAAAGCCCCGACACGCCTTCGGATCCCCCGAGTATCTAGGGGGTGCTGGCATCTGTACCGGGACAGGGAAACCCGGGTTGACCTGAGATGTGGATGCTGCGGGGCGAGTTGCGGGAGTCCCTTCTACCCGATCCGCCAGGCGTTGAACGGCCGACATCAACGTGTCGAGGCAGGATTGCTGTTGCTGCAGCTTCTGGGCTATGCCTGGGATAGCCTTTAGACCGGCAAGGTCCGCCGGGTCCATGGCCTTGCAATCTGTTGGATTCGTGGACCCTTGGGCCGATCGGAGCCTGAAGAGGAGCTGCTGTAGGTGTTTGCAGCAGCGACCCCGACCGGGAGGCGGAGAGGACAGACTAGTGGCTGGCCGAAGGTGGAACTCTGGGAGCCCTATGCAACCAAGAGCTCTGGCGAGGGCGGAGGTGATGAAGGCGCTGGCACTGTGTCGAGGGAACCTTCGCCCTGGAAGCCGAACCTCCCCCGAGAGGAGCTCATAGGAGTTCGGCCGCTGGGACTTAGGAGATTCACCCTGGAAGCCGGAGTCCCCCCAGGAGGAGCCCGTAGGAACCCGGCCGCTGGGACTTAGGAGGGCCCGCGGGGGCCTGGTCAGCTGTGGTCCAAGGTTGAGTGCCGAAGGGTCGTTGCTCGCCAGTCCAGAGTCAGGAAACCAATGGATCGCCGTCAGCCAGTCCGAGGTCAGGAGCCAGAGAATCAACGTAAGCCGGTCCGGGGTCAGAAGCCAGGGGTCAACGTAAGCCGGTCCGGGGTCAGAAGCCAGAGGATACCAAATACCAGTCCGGGGTCAGGAGCCAAGAAGATACGTAAGCCAATCCGAGTCAGGAGCCAAATAGGAGACAAGACAGCACGAACGCAGCAACTGAAGACAGGAGCAAGCCTGGGAACCTCGTTGCAAGGCGACGTTCTGGTCCAGCTACAGGGCTTAAGTACCCTGGAGGCGTCTGAGGTCATCAGGGGGTGTCCCCAAGGTTTCCCGCGCTGGTCCCTTTAAATTAAGGACTGAGACGCGTGCGCGCGTCTAGGGGGCGGGGCTTAGCGCCGCGAGGCGCCGGCTGCTCCGGCGAGGCAGGGAAGCAAGAGCAGAAGGAGCTGTGGGCCCGGGCGAGCTGGGGAGGTGCCGGGCTTGCGGCCGCCGGCGTCCCTGGAGGCCCGGGGAGCGTGGGACCCGCGGCAACCCGCGAGCAGGTGGGTGACGATTCCGGGGGCGGCCCGGAATCGCAACACAGCCTATTCCTTGGTACCATGGGGAAGGTGTTAGAGAAGAGCCTGCAGCCCCATATGATACCGGCCCATACAAGAGATTGAGAGTATTCTCAGGAGTTGAGCCCACCCCACCAGGAGAGGAGGAGTTTGACCACTGATGGTCTTGACCCTTCAGATGCTGCAGGAATGGCAAATCACGGAGTTGGAAAAAAAGAAGAGGATGGTAGAGAGTTTGCATGTCCCTGCCCTTGATGCAGTAATGTCTTTGACGCTTTCCAAGCCTGATGCTACTGCCCAGGATTGCTTGGACATTTTAGAAGGCATGTATGATAGTACAGAAGACAAAGAGGATTGCTTTATCCACTCTAAAACTACCATGCAGAGGCCTGGGGAAAAGCTCTCTCAATATGCATCCCATCTGGAGCATGTCCTACTTAAAGCTGTGAGGAAGAGGGCAATCACGGCACAAGACATGGACAGGGCTCGAATTGAACAGATAGTCAGGGGGGCCTTCTATGCAGATGTGACTGTGATGAAAACTGGGTTAGCAGAAAAGAGGAGAGACCCTTCTCCCTTTGCTATTGTAATATTTACATTTACATTTATTAGGACATTTATTACTTATAGACCACCTAACACAGAATGGTCTAGGTGGTAAACAGTGAAACACGCATAAAATAATTGACAATAAAAAGAAAACATAAAATTACATTAAAAAACATAAAAGAATAGCAAATTAAAATACTGTTTCAAATCATAAAACTCAAAAATAGATTTAAACAAATGGGTCTAGAGAAGACCTTTGAACTTTTTAAGAGAGTCACATTTTCGTATTTCAAGTGGGAGGAGATTCCAGAACATAGGTCCAGCAATGGAAAAGGAGCATTTGTGAGTAACATAGAGGTGTGCTGCTTTTGGCGAGGGGACTTCGAGAAGGAGGTGTTGTGATGAGTGTAGAGAATGAGTGGGTTGGTAAAATTTGAGGAAGGAGTTGACCCATGGACAAGTGATGTCATTCAGAAGTTTATATATTATCGTTCCCAGTTTATCTTTGATGCGTTTGGGATATGAATAGCCAATGGAGATTAATTAGAGTTGATGTAGTGTGATCTGAGCATTTTGTGTCAGACAGGAGCCGTGCAGCTGAGTTGATTAAGAGTTGGATAGGTCATAGAATCGCAGCAGGAAGACCAATGTATAAAGCATTACAGTAGTCAATAATTGGGAATAAAGAAGCTTGAAGAATAATATGAAATTCAGCAGTGAAGAGAAGTTTTTTTAAGCCAGCAAGTAACCGAAGTCTGAAAAAACCCTGTTTGATGACGTACTTAATTTGCGGTTTGAAAGACAGAGTGCTATCTAGAAAAACACCTACACTTTTAATTTGTTTACTAATGGTAAATGTTGCAGTATTGATGGAAATGGTGGTCTGTGCTATCTGGAAGTAAGGACTGGAAAGTACTAGGAATTCTGTTTTTGACATGCTTAGTGATAATTTGTTGTGATCCAACCAAGATTTTATTGAGGAGAAGCAAATATTAAGATGACCAATTAGTATTGTTCCAGGATGGACGAATGTGGATGAGAAATTGAATATCATCTGCATAGAGTTTATAAGCATCAGTCAAGTTTGAGAGAATCTTACATATGGGTCCTAGGTAGATATTGAAAAGCAGAGATGAAAGTGCATGTTGCGCTCGGGGGGTGCACCCTTGTCCTGAGGCAGTGGAGAATCGCCTCCTGGTAAGGTCCAGGAGACAACTGCCCCCAGGGGGTGGAGCACTGGAGGAGACAGAGGCTAGGAAGAGCTTCACCACTGGAAGCCCGAGGTCCCCCCCCCCCCGGGAGAAGCCCGTAGGGACCCTGGCTGCTTGGACTTAGGTGGGCCTCGCAGGGTCTCTTGGGAGAATGGTAGTCTGGCGTGCCCACAGACAGAGGGGGAGCGCGGTCAAGTTTGGAACTGGAGATCAGATGGAACAAGGAGGACCAGAATAGCGTAGGTGATGACAAGGCTAGGAACAGAGCCAGAATCTAGAGACGCAGTCAAGCAGGCAGAGGTCAGAGTCCGGGAGTCAGTCCGAGAAGTAGTCAACAAAGCAGAGGTCAGGCGAGGTCACAGGCAGACGAGTCTAGGAACAAGCTGAGGTCAGGAGGCAGGCAGCTAGGTCAGGGTCAGAAGGCAGGCTAAGGAACAAGCCAAGGTCAGTACCAGTAAGTCAGTCCAGTAGGGATGTGCAGCAGGGATGGATTCATCCCATTCAGTATTCGTATTCGTCAGGACCCAAATCTGTTGCATCTGTTCTCGGGGGACCCCGATCCGTTCATTAGTTACATATGTATTCATTTCCCAAAAAACCCCCCATCCCAACCCTTTAAATTTAATTAACTACAAGCCCCCCACCCTCCTGACCCCCCCCAAGACTTGCCAAAAGTCCCTGGTGGTCCAGTGGGGGTCCTGGAGCCATCTCCTGCACTCGGGCCATCGGCTGCCAGTATTCAAAATGGCGCCGATAGCCTTCGCCCTTACTATGTCACAGGGACTCGCATCGGTAGCCCCTGTGACATAGTAAGGGCAAAGGCTAACGGCGCCATTTTGAATATTGGCAGCTGACAGCCCGAGACGGCTCCAGGACCCCTGCTGGACCACCAGGGACTTTTGGCAAGTTTTTTTGGGGGGGGGGGTCAGGAGGGTGGGGGTTTATTATTAGTTATACATTGTATTCATGGGAGTTCGCCATACGTTTCGTGACTCCCACAAATACAACAAATATGGCATATATGTTGCAAACAAATGCACACCCCTACAGTCCAGTGGTACTACCTGGGGAGACAAACAGGAGGACACGGGAGTACTAGGAAGCAGGAACAGAATGATCCTGGAACGAGACACAAACACAGTGACAATCTAGCTTAACACCAACATGAAGCAGTGCTTGATCTTCATCCTGCCGGGCCACATCTCTGGCCATCGGCAGGAACACAGAAGACTGGACAGGGACAGAACCCATCAACAGGAGCAAGGTCCGGGGCAAGCAGTTAAACAAGGCAGATATGTTCCAAGTTCTAGTCAACATAGATGTTCTTGTAATTCTTGAAGTGGGAGCTTGAACCCACAAGCTTTCTTGGAATCAAGGCTGGGTGGGCTGGGACCCACAAGCTTGGAATCAATTCTTGGAAGCACAGGAGTAGGGGCTTGAACTCACAACCTTTGGATCAAGGTCTCTTCTCCTTAGGCATTGCGCCATATGCCAAGGCAAAGAAATACAAGCAGGAACTTCTTTATAACAGGGAATCAATCAGGGCGCGCTGCGGAGCTAGGACCCGCCCTTGGCCCTACAAGAGGCCGGGCGGTCCGTGCGCGCACGTGTAGGGGCGTGGCCAACACAGCTAAGGATGCCGAGCTCCGGCGTAA
Source organism: Rhinatrema bivittatum (assembly GCF_901001135.1). Lineage (NCBI taxonomy): Eukaryota > Metazoa > Chordata > Amphibia > Gymnophiona > Rhinatrematidae > Rhinatrema > Rhinatrema bivittatum. The sequence continues at coordinate 311,175,281 of NC_042621.1, forward strand.
GGCTTGGTACGCAGTGAAAGGCCCGGCAACCGCCGCCTCGGGACGCCAAGGCCTGGAAGCGCTTGCAGCTGCCGCTAGGGAGGCAGACCCGGAACCTGCCGTGGAAACATGGAGGTGAGCAGACGGGATGCGTAACAGTGCAGAAGCTTGAGGAACACCGGTTTTGATTTGAGAGATATCTGAGAGGGAGGTGGCAATTTTAACTTGTTGAGAGCGATTAGTGAGATAAGAATGAAACCAATTGAATACTGTGCCAGATAAACCAATTTCTTGCAGGCGGGTACAATAAAATATTGTGGTCCACGTGTCAAATGCCGAGGAGATGTCTAATGAAATAAGTATGTATTGATAGCCATTGTCAATGCCTCTACTAATGGTGTCAACAAGAGAAAGAAATAAATATTCAGAATTGAGAGCCTTGCAAAAGCCAAATTGATGAGTGTCAAGGATTTCATATTTCTCTATATGATCTGATAATTGTTAAAGCCAAGGAGGAAACTGGCCTATAATTCTATAGGTCAGAGGAGTCAAGATTAGATTTTTTTAAAAGAGGACGGACAACTGCAAATTTTAACTTATCAGGGACATTACCTTTGTTACGCGGAGGTGGACCCTTGGGCTGAGGTGGGGTTGATGCAACCCGTAGGTAAGGACCTATGGGTCCCCACTGTCGGCAGGTGGAGTGGGCTGAAGATAGAGGTCGCTGGAGCTTCACCTATACCAGCCCTCGTTCCCCGCAGGTTGAGCCTTTGGGTGCTGGGGCCAGCAGGACTTAGTGGGCCTCGAGGTTGGTTCGCAAGGGAGGTTGATTCAGCCCAGAGACAGCAGACGATAGGTGGCATAGTCCTATCCTGGACTGGGTATGGTACAGGAACTCGGGTGCCAATGGAACGAAGATTAGGTTTCGGCCTACCTTTGCTCGAGCAAAGGTAGGCCGAAGCCTAATAAGTCCACGTCCATGAAGTAGGCTAGAAGAGGCGTCAATGACAGGCTTGGGTCAGGGTCAGCAGCAAAGCAAAGGTCATGGCAGGCAATGCTGAGCTTTGATCACAGAGAAGTCAATAGCATTGTCAATCAAAGCAATGGTCTGATCACGGAGAAGCCAATAGCATAGTCAATCAAGGCAATGGTCTTATCACGGAGAAGTCAATAATGTAGACAATCAAGGCAATGGTCTAATCACGGAGAGGTCAATAGCAAAGTCAGGCGTAGCAGAGGTCTGGGTCTGGAGATAGGCAGTAGCGTAGTCAGGCTAGCAGAGTCGATATCCATAGAGTCAGTCCAAAACATAGACCGGGCAGGAACGGAGAAGACAGGAACCGGGAACAACGAAGGTCAGGAATGAAGAGTAGAGAGGATTCTCTAGCAGCAACGAGTACTCGAGTAGCGAGGAGACCTGTTACAAAGGCAATGCTATGGAGCAAGGCCTGAGCTCAAATACACTGGAGATTTTGACATCATCATCCGGGACCATGGCCAAGTTCCCGCTGCAGGCCCTTCATAAGGATCAGCGATGCGCGCGCCTAGGGAGGGGCGCTGCGCGGGCAGTGGCGTCTCTCCGTGGGCCACGCGGAGACGCCCGTAGAGCAATGGCATCTTGACCTGCAACACTGGGGACCATGGCAGAGTCAGAGGCACTGGGAGCGGCCCGAAGTCGGAGCCAGCGGCCCACCGCCACTAGCGAGGAGGAACCAGAAGCTGGAATCTGTGTAAGAAGGTGAGAGGGCCATGCTGCAGGTCTGCTGCGGCGGCAAACGTAACAACCTTCTTTCAATACCTTGGCAGCTTTAAATAAAGCAGTGGAGCAATTGGCTTGTGGAAACATGGTAGTGTTAGATTTGGCAATGTGATTTGTGATCTCTAGTGATAAAACATAAACAAATTCTGACCAAGCCGGAGCGGTAGAGATAACTTTATTTAGGTACCATTTTGGATTGTTGCAAAATTGAGAGTGAGTTTTTCGATTTTCAAATTGAAAAATTTGAGAAATGAATCTGCAGACAGATTATTAGGAATTTGCGAATTCAAGGGAGTGAGATTGGTGAGACATTTGACAATATTAAATAGGGTTTTAGGGTCATAGCCAACCTCATTGATGAGGTATGAGTAGTATTTTTATTTGCTTCTAAAATAGAAATTGGGTAAGTTTTGAGGGATGCTCTAAAAGCCTTAGCAAGAGTGGAAGATGGATGTTTGTGCCATGCACATTCGGATTTTCTCAAGATTTGACGAGTAGTTTTAACCTCAACAGTTAATGGCTGGGATTTGAATCATTTAGATGACACGCATTGAAGAGGGGCAAGTTTATTGAGAGTTGTGAGAAGCATCTCTTCCCATTGAGTGACAGCATTTGATATGTTGTGAAAGGAGATAATTGATGTGGCTGAAGTGATGTTAAAAGAGAAAACATCTGAATCAATCTTACTGCGTTTGGAAAGATTAACAGAGTTAGGAGAAGTGTTAGTATCTGTGTAATGAAGACAAAATTGAATCCAACTTGTGGTCAGACCAGGGAACTTGATTGACAGTCATAGATGAAAGTGCAGATTGGGAAATGGACTTTATTAACAAAAACCAGGCCCAGGGTGTGCTCTAAAACGTGCATTGGTTGAGAAATTAATTGATGCCATCCGAGTCCATAATGTCAAGAAACACAGAGCAGTATGGTAATGAAGGTGAGATATCAATAGGAAGATTGAAGTCACCAAGGATGATCAGATTGTTAAGATTGGTTTTGGAGAGCATTAGTAATTCAAAAAATGGTGAAAGATTATTTGCAAGTAGTTTAGGAGGAGCATACACCAGGCATAATGAAAAATTGTTAACATCAATAATTCACATTTCCATGAATCATGAAAAAAAAGTTTCAGTTTTAACATTCCCGGTGTTTTATAAATCACTAGCAAGTCTGATGAAGGTGTGAAACAAATGAATAATCAGGAGGGGATATTAAATTAGGAGTGATGGCATCAGAGTCTAATAACCAAAATTCAGTGATACAACAAAAGTCAATTTGTTCAGGAACAATAGTATCGGGAATTAGTTGAAACTTGGGCCTCACTGATTGAGCATTAATGAGACTAAACGATATGCATGAAGAGGGAGGAACACAAGAAATTTCATTAACACAAATCATCAAAAGAGTAGGTGGTACGCGGGATGAATGAAAACGCTTATGAGGGGCAAGATTTCCATAGCGACCCTGACCAGTGATAGTGGGGATATTTGAAAAAGTGCAGCAGTTAGAAAAAGTGAAAAAGTCACCAGCTATAGCTCGGGCACTGGGCGCGCACGCTGGCTCTTCACCCCCCGGGAAGGTGACATCATCAGGGGCGGGGCTGGAAGCCATCGTTGTTAGGGGAGCCAGCGGGGGGAAAACTTGTTCCATTGTCATTCTCCCATCGGCAGCTGAGCCTAAGGTGTTAAAAGAGCTCAGTAGGGCAGCGCACAGCACAGAAGGATCAGGGAAGAGGAAGACCAAGAGGCTATGAGGGGCTCTCTAAGTCACCCCAACAGTGAGGGTCCCCACCTTAGATTGGAAGGGAGAATTGTACCAGAGGTTAAAACCCTCCAGGATCATCCAAAACCCCTGCTATGGTTCAGAATCCACAGGAACAAAGGAGTGCGGGAGGGCACCATGAACCCACCTAACCCCAGAGAAGGAGTGCCAAGGCTGGAGGCCCTTCAGACCAGACTTGACTCTCCAATGAGGGCTGCTCCCCCCTAAAGGAACTGGAAGGGGGGAGATAAGAGCTGCCCAGACAATACAGAAATAATGCGCTTGCATCAGGAAGAAACACTAAGCATCCTGGTGGTTTCCCACACCTGTGACACACAAGGCACTATAAGAGAGAATGTAGGTTCCCCATGGTGGGGACCTCCCAAAATCAGAGGAGTCATGGAGTATCCAGAGAAGGAGAGCACCTGGGAACTCTATATGTTGATAGCACTCAATCACCCCAGAACCCATCCAATTGGGCAGGAAGCCCTATGCCAGAGGGTTTAGTGGGAACCAAAACAACTGTCCCAATCCAAATTGAAGATGTGGCCACCCAGGCCTTATTGGTCGCAAATCTCCCTTGTATACCGGAGCATCTATGAGGCTAGGTTGTCACACATCCCACTCCAACCATTGCAGGGACTGGAGCTGAGGGGTATAAATAACCATAGCTGAAGTTAGCATGGGGCACATTTAAAAGTAATTGGAGAAAATTATTTTTCACTCAATGCACAATTAGACTCTGGAATTTGTTGCCAGGGGATGTGGTTAGTGCAGTTAGTGTAGCTGGGTTCAAAAAAGGTTTGGATAAATTCTTGGAGGAGAAGTCCATTAACTGCTATTAATCAAGTTTACTTAGGGAATAGCCACTGCTATTAATTGCATCAGTAGCATGGGATCTTCTTAGTGTTTGGGTAATTGCCAGGTTCTTGAGCCTGGATTGGCCACTGTTGGAAACAGGATGCTGGGCTTGATGGACCCTTGGTCTGACCCAGTATGGCATGTTCTTATGTTCTTATGCTCTTATAGGGTAGGAAGGGAGAGAGAACTTCAGAGGTATATGATAGGAAGTTGGATGGAGCTTCAGAGAGAGTGCTGAGGGAGCACTAGGGAGCGGTCCCAATTCCGGGGAGATTAGTGTGTCCTTGGACCATGGCGCGACTGCAGAGGAGCTCCGTGGAAGTGCCGAGGCAGGCAAGTTGTGTCCAAGCATGAGCGGACAGGCTGACCACCGGAGCCCTGACCTCTGCCGAACCTGAACGTACCAGGAGAGACCCATGCTGCGTTTTCTCCTCTGCCCTCTCTTCCAGTCTCCGTGATCTGCGAACCGGCTTCGGTTCAGACTCCTGCCCTGATGGACTCAGGGGCAGGAGGCAACCTTATTGTCAGACGTCTAGTGGAAGACCTGAGGAGTCCCTTCGTCAAATTAGAGGATCCATTATTGCATCACAACTTGAAGTGGGCTTTGGACGTTCCTTTACATCGCCACTTCTCCTGAAGATCACAGTGACGTCCACGGCAGTTCAACTCTTGGCTGCTGATATTCATAGCGTCTTCTACGTTCACTTTGGCTCAAAGGCATTCAACATCTATCCGCATTCACGGATTAAAAACTTAGAGATATCTGTCACGTTCCAGCTATTCAGAGGATGTGTCTGATGAGCCACAGCACATAATTGATCCGAAGAAGATATCTCTGGCAACTAGCTAGTCTGTTTCCGCTGTTATGCCACCATCTCTAGAAGTGGATTTTGGACTTACCTTAACATCACTACTTCCGCTGAAGCCTCAGTGACATCCATAGCAGCTACTTATTACTACTGAATTCTACTTCATCTCTCTTCCAGCAACTTCTACTGGAGAGTCATCTTTAGAAGTGGGTTTTGGATGTACCCTAACATCACCACTTCCACTGAAACCTTCAGTGACGTCCACAGCAGCTCAATCCATTGCTGCTAATATCATCAACAACACTGCAAGATTCTTCCAAATCTCAAGATCCACCTGTCATCAATGCAGAAGACGACTTAGAAATTAAGATAAAGAGATTCTGGATGTTCGTAACAGAGGCAAGACTTTTGAATACCTTCTGATTTGGGAAGGCTTTGGCCCCGATTTAATCTCTTGGGAGCCTCAGACCAATATCTTGGACAAAGAGATGCTTCATCAGTTCCACCTCGCACATCCTTCTAAACCTAAGCCTGGTACCCGAAGAGGAGATTGCCCTTTGAAGGGGGGGTACTGTTGTGACCGTCGCTACTCGACGTCCTCACTCTGCCCTCTTTACCTCTGTGGCGACTCCCTCCGAGTCTGATGGACGGCTGGCTGCCGCGGTGTCTCCATACCATCTCCCTCCGGCATCCCTGGACCGGCTCGACGTTGCAGATCTGCCATGTTGCCTTAAGACCTAGGGCGCACGTGCGTGCTCTGATTGAAGTACCAGCAAGAGTGCGAACATAAGAACATAAGAACATAAGAAAATGCCATACTGGGTCAGACCAAGGGTCCATCAAGCCCAGCATCCTGTTTCCAACAGTGGCCAATCCAGGCCATAAGAACCTGGCAAGTACCCAGAAACTAAGTCTATTCCATGTAACCATTGCTAATGGCAGTGGCTATTCTCTAAGGGGCGGATTTTAAAAGGAGCGCGAATAGCCTACTTTTGTTTGCGCTCCATCGCAATTATATCTTTTTTGAGATGCGGCGACCAGAATTGTACACAGTATTCAAGGTGTGGTCTCACCATGGAGCGATACAGAGGCATTATGACATAACCTCAGGGGCATCCCCCTGAGATGACGTCATCCGCTTCCAATATTTAAAGGTCTCTATTTCACCTGGATTGGCGCGCGCAAGGCTATGGATTTTGTATAGCCGGCGCGCGCCGAGCCGCGCAGCCTACCCCCATTCCCTCCAAGGCCGCTCCGAAATCGGAGCGGCCTCGGAGGGAACTTTCCTTTGCCCTCCCCTCACCTTCCCCTCCCTTCCCCTACCTAACCCCCCCGCCCGGCCCTGTCTAAACCCCCCCCTTACCTTTGTCGGGGGATTTACGCCTCCCTCTGGGAGGCGTAAATCCCCGCGTGTCAGCGGGCCTCCTGCGCGCCGGGACGCGACCTGGGGGCGGGTCTGGAGGGCGTGGCCACGCCCCCGGGCCGCCCCGGGCCGTAGCCACGCCCCCGGGCCGCCCCGGGCCGTAGCCACGCCCCCGGGCCCGCCCCCGGAACGCTCCCGACACGCCCCGAAAACGCCGCGCGGTTCGGGCCCGCCCCCGACACACCCCCGACACGCCCCCTCCGAAAACCCCGGGACTTACGCGAGTCCCAGGGCTCTGCGCGCGCCGGTAGGCCTATGTAAAATAGGCTTACCGGCGCGCAGGGCCCTGCTCGCGTAAATCCGCCCGGTTTTGGGTGGATTTACGCGAGCAGGGCTCTGAAAATCCGCCCCTAAGTGAACTTAATAGCAGGTAATGGACTTCTCCTCCAAGAACTTATCCAATCCTTTTTTAAACACAGCTATACTAACTGCACTAACCACATTCTCTGGCAACAAATTCCAGAGTTTAATTGTGCGTTGAGTAAAAAAGAACTTTCTCCGATTAGTTTTAAATGTGCCCCATGCTAACTTCATGGAGTGTCCCCTAGTCTTTCTACTATCCGAAAGAGTAAATAACCGATTCACATCTACCCGTTCTAGACCTCTCATGATTTTAAACACCTCTATCATATCCCCCCTCAGTCGTCTCTTCTCCAAGCTGAAAAGTCCTAACCTCTTTAGTCTTTCCTCATAGGGGAGTTGTTCCATCCCCTTTATCATTTTGGTCGCCCTTCTCTGTACCTTCTCCATCGCAATTATATCTTTTTTGAGATGCGGCGACCAGAATTGTACACAGTATTCAAGGTGTGGTCTCACCATGGAGCGATACAGAGGCATTATGACATAACCTCAGGGGCATCCCCCTGAGATGACGTCATCCGCTTCCAATATTTAAAGGTCTCTATTTCACTATCTAACTGGGTTAGCAAGGCGGGGGATTGCTTCGGCTACACCTCCCAAGCTACTCTGCCTCCTCGGACTTACCAGAGGTACCCGCTCCTCGGGGGCCTTGCTCTTTTTCTTTCTTTCAGATTACAGATAGGAACCGGTACTCACTCGTCGAGGAGTGAGTACCAAGATTATCTACTGCTTGAAAGCTATCGCTGCTATAAGCAATTGTGAGTTACCATCGCTCTCTCAGAGCTTTCCCTGGAACCAGGGACTCGCTCCTCGAGGGCCTAAATCTTTCCAGCTCCTGAGCTTACTTGAGACCTTATGTGAGTTTTGTCATCTAGTTCTGTTCATGAACTCTGCCTACTCTGCCTACTCACTTTCTACAGTTTCTCAACAGCTCAGTCATTCTGGATCGCTGTTCCAGTACCTGAGGGACTTCAGCCCTGCCGGGCATATCAGCTCACTACTGCCCCTCTGGTGGTTTCAAAAACCTGTTTAATAAAAGAACTAATGCGTGTCTGTCTCCATACTCAAGCCTAGCCGGTGGTCCTTCTCAGGATATCCTCCTGGGAGCTTGGTCAATTGCCACCGGCCCAGGGATCCACCTACTTCTATATCAGATTCATTACAGATTGCTACTCCTTAGCAAGACGATATCTGAGACACTACAAGATTGCTGAGTCCTCCTCCTATAGGAGCCATTACATCATATTGCTACTCACAGCTCTATCACAGAGCTTTCCTAACAGATTGCTACTCCTATCTGATTGTTCCTCCCATCAGATAGAGAAACCTAACAGATACTTGGAGACTTGGAAGAGTGATGGAACTGGAACAGGAACAAGATGAAGACACTTGGGGGCGGATTTTCAGAGCCCTGCTCGCGTAAATCCGCCCGGATTTACGCGAGCAGGGCCCTGCGCGCCGGTAAGCCTATTTTACATAGGCCTACCGGCGCGCGCAGACCCCGGGACTCGCGTACGTCCCGGGGTTTTCGGAGGGGGGCGTGTCGGGGGCGTGTCGGGGGGCGGGCCCGGTCGTCGCGGCGTTTCGGGGGCGTGTCGGGAGCGGGTACGGAGGCGTGGCTACGGCCCGGGGCGGTCCGGGGGCGTGGCCGCGCCCTCCGTACCCGCCCCCAGGTCGCGGCCCGGCGCGCAGGAGGCCCGCTGGCGCGCGGGGATTTACGTCTCCCTCCGGGAGGCGTAAATCCCCCGACAAAGGTAAGGGGGGGGTTTAGACAGGGCCGGGCGGGTGGGTTAGGTAGGGGAAGGGAGGGGAAGGTGAGGGGAGGGCAAAGGAAAGTTCCCTCCGAGGCCGCTCCGATTTCGGAGCGGCCTTGGAGGGAACGGGTTAGGCAGCGCGGCTCGGCGCGCGCCGGCTATACAAAATCAATAGCCTTGCGCGCGCCGATCCAGGGATTTTAGTGGATACGCGCGGCTCCGCGCGTATCTACTAAAATCCAGCGTACTTTTGCTTGAGTCTGATGCGCAAGCAAAAGTAGGCTGATCGCGCTTCTTTTAAAATCTACCCCTTGGAGTCTTAGGCTGGCACTGCCCCTCAGGGCACCCTACACAGCCCCCATGGGTTGGTCACGGACCACCCTGTCCCATTGCACGCCCTACACAACCTATAGAGGTTGGTCATGGACCACGCAGAGAGCAGGACATGAACAGGACTGAGGCTCATGTCTAAGGAGGAATCCAGGCAGCGCTCAAAGAAGAATCCAGCTGGAAGAGGACTCTAATGACTGGAAATGGATACCGGATTGATACAGATTTACTCCCAGGAAGGTCAGCTGGAAGCGAGGTCCGGCGTGCGAGGCAAAGCTTGAACCCAGAGCTAGGAACTAGTGGATACATCAGGATTAAATCTGAAACATAGGACATCAGGAACATCAGGACTTCTGGACATCTAGGACATGTGGACATCAGGGACCTCTGGAGATGAGGACATCAGGAACGTCTGAAACATGGAGCATGGAACATCAGGTACTTCTGGACTGGGAACATCAGGACTAGTAAATCTGGAGACAGGGACATCTGAAGACAGGGACATCTGGAGAACAGGACAGACAAGGACGCAGGATCCGAGAGACCAAGACATAGAACGAAGATGAAGATGAAGGATCAGGAACTACAGATGAGGACAAGGGAATTCCCATGAAGAACGGAGTGCCTTGAAAAAACGAGGAAGGATCACGGAGGTCTCCTGGATTGAAGAGCTGGAAAGGAGAATCCAGGAGCTAACTAGCTCCTTGCGAAGACAAAGACAGACTGATGGATGGCCTTTCTTAAAGGGCTGAAGTAGAGACGCCTTGGAAACGTCATCAGGAGGGGCCTTGGAGGACTTCCCACCGCGGGCACATGCCTAGAGGAAGGCAGGACCAGGGACAGCGACAGCGGTGTCCATGCTGCGAGGGAAGACCCAGACATCGGCGGCTCCATGCCGCGAAGACAGAAGATGATGGCGGGTCCCTGCTGCAGGAAGAGGAGCTCCAGGGCAGTATGGCATGTTCTTATGTTCTTATGAGGCTATTAGCTATTTCCCCTTATGTAAAAAATAAATGTGTGGCTGACACACACATTTTTACTCTCATTAATTAATGCCAGCCCTGGAGTTGGTGTTAAGTCTTGAGAGACTTATTTCTGTGTAGTTCCTCTGACTTAATGTTGTAGCAATATTGAGTCAGAGGAACAGAAAACAGGAATAATATAAAAACAATTTTTTTTAAAGTCTTGCCGGCAGTCAGTTAGGAAAACGGATTCTTGTAAAATTGAGCTTCCGTTTTCCTAACCAGCGCACAACCTATTCTCCCGAGCACCCAAAGCCAAGCAGGTGCTAGGAATGCACAATTTCCCCTAGTGCTGCCTCCTGCATTGCACACTCAGGAGAGGAGGATGGGTGCACATTAGAGATGCGGGTGCTCATGTTTTTCGTGCATTGATATTACATCAGCCTATAAGTGTGTGTGTGTTTCAGTATGTGTGTGTGTGTATATGCTTCTCTCTGTATGTGTGTGTGTGTGCTTCTCTTTGTGTATATGTGTGCTTCTCTATGTGTGTGTGTGTGTATGTGTGCGCTTCTCTTTGTGTATATGTGTGCTTCTCTATGTGTGTGTGTGTATGTATGTGTGTGTGCACTTCTCTTTGTGTATATGTGTGCTTCTCTATGTGTGTGTGTGTGTGTGTGCACTTCTCTGTGTATATGTGTGCTTCTCTATGTGTGTGCGTGTGTATGTATGTGTGTGTGCACTTCTCTTTGTGTATATGTGTGCTTCTCTATGTGTGTGTATGTGTGTGTGTGTGTGCTTCTCTTTGTGTATATATGTGCTTCTCTATGTGTGTGTATGTGTACGCTTCACTTTGTGTATATATGTGCTTCTCTATGTGTGTGTATGTGTGTGTATGTGTGTATGTGTGCGCTTCTCTTTGTGTATATGTGTGCTTCTCTATGTGTGTATGTGTGTGTGTGCACTGCTCTTTGTGTATATGTGTGCTTCTCTATGTGTGTGTATGTGTGTGTGTGTGCACTGCTCTTTGTGTATATGTGTGCTTCTCTATGTATGTGTGTATGTGTGTGTGTGCACTGCTCTTTGTGTATATGTGTGCTTCTCTATGAGTGTGTATGTGTGTGTGTGTGCTTCTCTTTGTGTATATGTGTGCTTCTCTATGTGTACTTGGACCGGTGCTTTTCAATATATTTATAAATGATCTGGAAAGGAATACAATGAGTGAGGTTATCAAATTTGCGAATGATACAAAATTATTCAGAGTAGTTAAATCACAAGCAGATTGTGATAAATTGCAGGAGGACCTTGCAAGGCTGGAAGATTGGGCATACAAATGGCAGATGAAATTTAATGTGGACAAGTGCAAGGTGATGCATATAGGGAAAAATAACCCTTGCTGTAGTTACACAATGTTAGGTTCCATATTAGGAGCTACTACCCAGGAAAGAGATCTAGGAGTCATAGTGGATAATACTTTAAAATTGTCGGTTCAGTGTGCTGCAGCAGTCAAAAAAGCAAAGAGAATGTTAGGAATTATTAGGAAGGGAATGGTGAATAAAACGGAAAATGTCATAATGCCTCTGTATCGCTCCATGGTGAGACCGCACCTTGAATACTGTGTACAATTCTGGTTGCCGCATCTCAAAAAAGATATAATTGCGATGGAGATGGTACAGAGAAGGGCAACCAAAATGATAAAGGGGATGGAACAGCTCCCCTATGAGGAAAGGCTGAAGAGGTTAGGACTTTTCAGCTTGGAGAAGAGACGGCTGAGGGGGGATATGATAGAGGTCTTTAAGATCATGAGAGGTCTTGAACGGGTAGATGTGACTCGGTTAAGAACATAAGAACATAAGAACATAAGAAAATGCCATACTGGGTCAGACCAAGGGTCCATCAAGCCCAGCATCCTGTTTCCAACAGTGGCCAATCCAGGCCATAAGAACCTGGCAAGTACCCAAAAACTAAGTCTATTCCATGTAACCATTGCTAATGGCAGTGGCTATTCTCTAAGTGAACTTAATAGCAGGTAATGGACTTCTCCTCCAAGAACTTATCCAATCCTTTTTTAAACACAGCTATACTAACTGCACGAACCACATTCTCTGGCAACAAATTCCAGAGTTTAATTGTGCGTTGAGTAAAAAAGAACTTTCTCCGATTAGTTTTAAATGTGCCCCATGCTAACTTCATGGAGTGTCCCCTAGTCCTTCTACTATCCGAAAGAGTAAATATGACACCTAGATCTCTTTCTTGGGTTGTAGCACCTAATATGGAACCCAACATCGTGTAATTATAGCATGGATTATTTTTCCCTATATGCATCACCTTGCACTTATCCACATTAAATTTCATCTGCCATTTGGATGCCCAATTTTCCAGTCTCACAAGGTCTTCCTGCAATTTATCACAATCTGCTTGTGATTTAACTACTCTGCACAATTTTGTGTCATCTGCAAATTTGATTATCTCACTCGTCGTATTTCTTTCCAGATCATTTATAAATATATTGAACAGTAAGGGTCCCAACACAGAACCCTGAGGTACTCCACTGTCCACTCCCTTCCACTGAGAAAATTGCCCATTTAATCCTACTCTCTGTTTCCTGTCTTTTAGCCAGTTTGTAATCCACGAAAGGACATCGCCACCTATCCCATGACTTTTTACTTTTCCTAGAATCCTCTCATGAGGGACTTTGTCAAATGCCTTCTGAAAATCCAAGTATACTACATCTACCGGTTCACCTTTATCCACATGTTTATTAACTGCTTCAAAAAGGTGAAGCAGATTTGTGGGGCAAGACTTGCCCTGGGTAAAGCCATGCTGACTTTGTTCCATTAAACCATGTCTTTCTATATGTTCTGTGATTTTGATGTTTAGAATACTTTCCACTATTTTTCCTGGCACTGAAGTCAGGCTAACCGGTCTGTAGTTTCCCGGATCGCCCCTGGAGCCCTTTTTAAATATTGGGGTTATTTACACTTTCAGATAATAGAAGGACTAGGGGGCACTCCATGAAGTTAGCATGGGGCACATTTAAGACTAATCGGAGAAAATTATTTTCCACTCAACGCACAATTAAACTCTGGAATTTGTTGCCAGAGGATGTGGTTAGTGCAGTTAGTATAGCTGAGATTAAAAAAGGATTGGAAAAGTTCTTGGAGGAGAAGTCCATTACCTGCTATTAATTAAGTTGACTTAGAAAATAGCCACTGTTATTACTAGCAACAGTAACATGGAATAGACTTAGTGTTGGGTACTTGTCAGGTTCTTGTGGCCTGGATTGGCCACTGTTAGAAACAGGATGCTGGGCTTGATGGACCCTTGGTCTGACCCAGCATGGCAATTTCTTATGTTCTTATGTATGTGTGTGTGCATGCTTCTCTTTCTGTATATGTGTGCTTCTCTATTTGTGTGTGTGTGTGTGTATGTGTGTGCGCGTGCTTCTCTTTGTGTATATGTGTGCTTCTCTATGTGTCTGTATGTGTGCGCGTCTCTTTGTGTATATGTGTGCTTCTCTATGTGTGTGTGTGTGTGTGTGTGTATATGTGTGTGTGTGAGCTTCTCTTTGTGTATATGTGTGCGTGTGTGTGTATGTGTGTGTGTGCGCTTCTCTTTGTGTATATATGTGCTTCTCTATGTGTGTGTGTGTGTGTGTGTGTGCGCTTCTCTTTGTGTATATATGTGCTTCTCTATGTGTGTGTATGTGTGTATGTGTGTGTGCTTCTCTTTGTGTATATGTGTGCTTCTCTATGTGTGTGTGTGTGTATGTGTGTGTGTGTGTGTGTGCTTCTCTTTGTTTATATGTGTGCTTCTCTATGTGTGTGTGTGTGTGTGTGTGTGTGTGTGGGAGCTTCTCTTTGTGTATATGTGTGCGTGTGTGTGTATGTGTGTGTGTGCGCTTCTCTTTGTGTATATATGTGCTTCTCTATGTGTGTGTGTGTGTGTGTGTGCGTGTGCGCTTCTCTTTGTGTATATATGTGCTTCTCTATGTGTGTGTATGTGTGTATGTGTGTGTGCTTCTCTTTGTGTATATGTGTGCTTCTCTATGTGTGTGTGTGCTTCTCTTTGTTTATATGTGTGCTTCTCTATGTGTGTGTGAGTGTGCGTGTGCGCTTCTCTTTGTGTATATTTTTACTTCTCTATGTGTGTGTGCTTTTCTTTGTGTATATGTGTGCTTCTCTATGTGTGTGTGTGTGTGTGTGCATGTGTGTGTGTGTGCTTCTCTTTATTTATATGTGTGCTTCTCTATGTGTGTGTGTGTGCTTCTCTTTGTGTATATGGGTGCTTCTCTATGTGTGTGTGTGTATGTGTGTGCATGTGCGCTTCTCTTTGTGTATATGTGTACTTCTCTATGTGTGTGTGTGTGTGTGTGTGTGTATGTGTGTGTGCATGTGTGCTTCTCTTTGTGTATATGTGTGCTTCTCTATGTGTGTGTGTGTGTATGCTTCTCTTTGTTTATATGTGTGCTTCCCTATGTGTGTGTGTGTGTGTGTGTGTGCTTCTCTTTGTGTAGTATATGTGTGCTTCTCTATGTGTGTGTGTTTCTCTTTGTTTATATGTGTGCTTCTCTATGTGTGTGTATGTGTGTGCATGTGCGATTCTCTTTGTGTATATGTGTGCTTCTCTATGTGTGTGTGTGTGCTTCTCTTTGTGTATATGTGTGCTTCTCTATGTGTGTGTGTGTGTGCTTCTCTTTGTGTATATGGGTTGCTCTCTATGTGTGTGTGTGTGTGCTTCTCTTTGTGTATATGTGTGCTTCTCTATGTGTGTGTGTGTGTGTGCTTCTCTTTGTGTATATGGGTTGCTCTCTATGTGTGTGTGTGTGTGTGTGCATGTGTGTGTGTGTGTGTGTGTGCTTCTCTTTGTTTATATGCATGCTTCTCTATGTGTATGTGTGTGTGTGTATGTGTGTGCATGTGCGCTTCTCTTTGTGTATATGTGTGCTTCTCTATTTGTGTGTTTGTTTGTGTTGCGAGGGAGGAGGCTAAGTTCCAGAAATATGGAAGAGGAAGTGTGAGCTACAGATGTAGGGGATAACAGGTAGAATTTATTTAAAATATATATTGCCTACTCATGCCAAGGTTTGAGGTAGGGCGCAGTATGCAACTGAGCTCCAAGTAGAGACAATGAGGTGTGGAATGAACTATTTATTTCTTTTATTTATATTCTGCTTTTTGGTGCTTCAGAGTTGTTTACATTCAGGTCCTTTAGGTACTGTAGTAAGTGTGTGTGTGGGGGGGGGGGGGGGGGGGGGGGGAGGGGACAGTAGGTGAGGGGAAAGATTCAGATAGAGCATGGGGAAGCGAACTTCAGAGATAGGAATACGTAGTGGGGGCTGAAGGGTGCAGTGGGTTTGAGAAAAAGGGAAATTGGGGAAAATGAGCTGAAGAGAAAGGGTAAAGCAGGTGGGAACAATCTCTAGAGATAGGGGATAGTAAAAGGGTAGTAAGTTCCAAAAATGGGAGATAGTAAGGGGAAGGGAGATGCTGAGCTAAGAGACATCAGTAATGCAATAAATTCCATATCAGCTGAAGGGAAGTTGGGAGGGGGTGGGGAGCCCTGGAGATAGGGGAAAGTAAGATGGGGGAGTAATCTTTAGACATAGGGGATAGTAAAATGGTAGTAAGTTCTAGAGATGTGAGACAGGAAGGGGAGGGGAGATCCTGAGATAGGAGATAGCAGTAGTGGATGAATTCCAGAAACAGATGAAGGGAAGGGGGAGCTCTGGAGATAGGGAAAGGTGTGTGTGTGTGTGTGTGTGTGTGTGTGTGTGTGTGTGTGTGTGTGAATAATCTCTAGAGATAGGGGATAGTAAAAGGTTAGTAAGTTCCAGAGATGGGAGATAGTAAAGGGAGGGGAGATCCTGAGATAGGAGATAGCAGTAGTGGATGAATTCCAGAAACAGATGAAGGGAAGGGGGAGCTCTGGAGATAGGGAAAGGTGTGTGTGTGTGTGTGTGAATAATCTCTAGAGATAGGGGATAGTAAAAGGTTAGTAAGTTCCAGAGATGGGAGATAGTAAAGGGAGGGGAGATCCTGAGATAGGAGATAGCAGTAGTGGATGAATTCCAGAAACAGATGAAGGGAAGGGGGAGATCTGGAGATAGGGAAAGGTGTGTGTGTGTGTGTGAATAATCTCTAGAGATAGGGGATAGTAAAAGGTTAGTAAGTTCCAGAGATGGGAGATAGTAAAGGGAGGGGAGATCCTGAGATAGGAGATAGCAGTAGTGGATGAATTCCAGAAACAGATGAAGGGAAGGGGGAGCTCTGGAGATAGGGAAAGGTGTGTGTGTGTGTGTGAATAATCTCTAGAGATAGGGGATAGTAAAAGGTTAGTAAGTTCCAGAGATGGGAGATAGTAAAGGGAGGGGAGATCCTGAGATAGGAGATAGCAGTAGTGGATGAATTCCAGAAACAGATGAAGGGAAGGGGGAGATCTGGAGATAGGGAAAGGTGTGTGTGTGTGTGTGAATAATCTCTAGAGATAGGGGATAGTAAAAGGTTAGTAAGTTCCAGAGATGGGAGATAGTAAAGGGAGGGGAGATCCTGAGATAGGAGATAGCAGTAGTGGATGAATTCCAGAAACAGATGAAGGGAAGGGGGAGCTCTGGAGATAGGGAAAGGTGTGTGTTTGTGGGAATAATCTCTAGAGATAGGGGATAGTAAAAGGTTAGTAAGTTCCAGAGATGGGAGATAGTAAAGGGAGGGGAGATCCTCAGATAGGAGATAGCAGTAGTAGAATGAATTTTAGAAACAGATGAAGGTAAGGGGGGGGGGGGGAGCTCTGGAGATAGGGGAAAGTGTGTGTGTGTGTGTGTGGGGGGGGGGGGGGGGGGGATAATCTCTAGAGATAGTGAAGAGTAAAAGGTTAGTAAGTTCCAAAGATGGGAAGAGGACTGGAAGGTTCATCTGCAAACTGCTCCCAGCATCCCTCAGAAGAGGACTCCAGAGGTCACAGCGAGCGACCCAGGCTTTGAACTCCACAGCCCCAGCTTCCAGAGGCCCCGCACCCTTTGCAGTAGAAGAGGACCGGAAGCACGTGCCGTTAGGTGTGCGAATCTCAAACCTTTCAATCCTTTCAGTGAAGATCAACTTAATGTTGGTTGAAGAGGATTGGTAAGTATAGCTTTGTGAAATCTTTGGACTTAATAAAGTTTGGAGAAAGGTGAAGTAGTGGGATATATTTTTTAGAGTTTGTGTGTATCTGAGATAATAAGCAAGTCAGAGGGGGTTAATTCTAGAGTCTGTCTTTCCCACCCACCCCAGCTCAACCCTTGATTTTTAGGCAATAGACACTTTCTCATTAAAAATCAATCAGGCTCTTATCTAAATCATGCTATTGTACCAGCCCTTTTTGACAATTGAATCATCCCCTTATAGGACACCTTTAAATTTAAAGTACTCTAATTCCAACTCCCTTAGTAACCTAAACTGTTATGATCGTGGACCCTTGGGCTGGCTGAGACTGCAGATGTTGCACTGTAGGGACCCACATTGAGCGTCGCAGCCGGGAGGTGGCGCTGCTGAGAGACTCCGGAGAAGACTTCACCGCTGGAAGTCCTAGGTCCCCCCAGGAGGAGCCCGTAGGGACCCGGACCTCTTGGACTTAGGTGGGACCCTATGCGACCAAGGATCCAGGAAGCGGCCGAAGAGATGGACGAAGGACGGCTGGGCCCAGGAGGCTGGAAGAGTCTTCACCCTCGGAAGCCCGCGGCTCCCCCGGGAGGAGCCCGTGAGAGCCCGAGCCACTGGAACTTAGGAGAATCCTTCTGGGCCAGCAAGTACCGGATCCTGAAGAGACGGAGGGAACAGAAGTCGGAGTCCAGGAACGAAGCAGGGTCAGAAGCCAGAAGTCAGAGGTCCGAAGTCAAACCAGGGGCGGAAGCTGGAAACAGAGTCAATGGACAGAGCCGGGTCAGAAGCCAGAAGTCCAAACCAAAACCAGGAGCGGAAGCAAAGACGGTCAATGGACGGTCGGAAGCCAGAAGTAGAAGAGACGATCCAAGATCTGAAGCAGCAACTAGCAACTCAGGGGACTGAGTGAACCTCCTTGCAAGGCAGGGATTTGACCAAGCTGCAGGGTTTAAATACCCTGCAGCGTCTGACGTCATCTGAAGGCCGTCCCCCTGCTTTCCCGCGCTGGCCCCTTTAAGACCCAAGCCCCCCCACGCGCGTGTGCCTAGGGGGCGGAGCCTAGCGTGTCGGGGTGGCGGCGTCTCCCTCGTGAAGGGAGAGCCGCGGTGAAAGCCATGTCAGGCCTGGACGGCCGAAGATGAGTTCCTGCGGCCCGGGCCGGCCCCGAGGTAGGTGGAGGGACCGGGGCACGACCCGGGACCGTAACATAAACTTAACTAGGAACTCAACAAAATTAAGATGAAGGCAGCAGTCCAGCAGCAAGAGGGGGGCCTCCCAGTCTTTTGCATCGAGTGTCACATGTATGATTTTTTACCCACTGGTGAGAAGTTGTACATGTGCATGCGATGCAAAGAGCTCCTGGCTCTCAGAGAACGAGTCCGATCTCTGGAGGCTAGAGTGGCAGACCTGGAGGAGCTGAGGCAGACAGAGAGGTATATAGATGAGACCTTCAGGGATATAGTAGCCAAATCCCAAATCCAGTCTGGCAGCACTGGATTCCTACAGACCTTTATGTCTTGGATCAGAAAGGTCTTCTGGCTGGAGAACTTCACCGTGGTATAGCAGGAAAGGATCCTGTAGCAAGGACCTGCTCTCCAGGTGGTGCGTTGTCCTCGCATACTAACGATGAGTCTCCCAGGGCTACTGCCCAGGAGGGAAGGGTTAGGTCGGCCGTCATAGTTGGTGATTCGATTATTAGGAATGTAGATAGCTGGGTGGCTGGTGGGCGTGAGGATCGCCTGTTAACTTGCCTACCTGGTGCGAAGGTGGCGGACCTCACGCATCACCTAGATAGGATTTTAGACAGTGCTGGGGAGGAGCCGGCTGTCGTGGTACATGTGGGCACCAACGACATAGGAAAATGTGGGAGGGAGGTTCTGGAAGCCAAATTGAGGCTCTTAGGTAGAAAACTTAAATCCAGAACCTCCAGGGTAGCATTCTCTGAAATGCTCCCTGTTCCACGCGCAGGTCCCCAGAGGCAGGCAGAGCTCCGGAGTCTCAATGCGTGGATGAGACGATGGTGCAAGGAAGAGGGATTTAGTTTTGTTAGGAACTGGGGAAAGGATGGGCTCCACCTTAACCAGGTTGGAACCAGGCTGCTGGCGCTAACTTTTAAAAAGGAGATAGAGCAGCTTTTAAACTAGAAGGGGGAAAGCCGAAATTCACTCAGCAGTGCATAGTTAGGAGAAATGTATCCTTGAAGGATACTAATGAAACAGGAGACTTAGGGCATCCCGACAGTGAGGTTCCATTAAAAGCAAAAGTAGTCCATGTGTCTATATGTAAAAAATCACCAAAGCTAATGATTTCCGAATTATCCCTATCAACTGAAAAGCAGGTTGTTAATACAAACAAAAAACACACTTTGAAATGTCTGTATGCCAATGCCAGAAGTCTAAGAAGTAAGATGGGAGAGTTAGAGTGTATAGCAGCAAATGATGAGATTGACATAATTGGCATCACAGAGACTTAAGGGAAGGAAGATAACCAATGGGACAGTGCTATATCAGGGTACAAATTATATTGCAATGATAGAGAGGATCAACTTGGTGGGGGTGTGGCACTTTATGTCCGGGAGGGTATAGAGTCCAACAGGATAAAGATCATACAAGAGACTAAATGCTCAGTAGATCTATATGGGTAGAAATCCCATGTGTGTTGGGTAAGAGTATAGTGATAGGAGTATACTGCTGTCTACCTGGACAAAATGGTCAGAAAGATGATGAAATGCTATGAGAAATCAGGGAAGCAAACCAATTTGGCAGTGCAATAATAATGGGAGATTTCAATTACCCCAATATTGACTGGGTAAATGTAACATCAGGACTTGCTAGAGACATAAAGTTCCTGGATGTAATAAATGACTGCTTCATGGAGCAATTGGTTCAGGAACCAAGAGAGGGAGCTATTTTAGATTTAGGGGCATTGATTACAGAATTCAACACAAGGCTCTGTCTTTAATTCATAAATCACTTTATAACAACAAAGTCGAATGGTTCACGGCATCATTCGATGCTGTGAACCATTGGTAGGTTCACAGTTGGTAGGCAGCATCACAGCTGCCTACCAACTTTCCGCAAAAGATTGAAGACCTGGCTTTTCAAACAAGCCTTCCCAGACAACTCATAACCACATCCAACTCCTGTAATAATACTGTAAATATTCATTAAGTTATTTATTTTTTCCCCTTACAATTCTTTTTACTCCCCACTGTTCCTATGTTTCTCTCCTAGTTATTCTACCCTTGGTTTTTTGTAACTGCTTCCCCTTTGCACAAGTTTAGTTTTACTGTTCTATGCACCCCTTCTTTCAATGTAAACCAGCATGATGTGACCTGGTCATGAATGCTGGTATATAAAAAACCTAAATAAATAATAATAAATCATTATATTTTCATATTCCCTCAAGAACAACACAATCAACCAGTACTGGGCTGCTTCCAATTCCATCAGTAAAAGCTGCACATCTGAATACAGTACTTGAAAGAGCACTATCGACAGCCGTGCCCCGATTGTGGAACTCCCTGCCACAAGACCTCAGGAAGGAATCTAACATTAAAGGTTTTAAGAAAGGAGTAAAAACGGCTGTTTTATCAAGACTTCCAATAACTTATTCTGATTTCTTTTAGTTTCTCTGTCTTAATAATTTTAATTTAAGTTTTAGTATTATATTTTATGTTATTTATAGCTAATTTTAAAATATTTTGACATTATGTATTTATAATTTCCTTTTAAAATTTGGAATTGCAAATGTTTTAATTGGCATTTGTCCATTACCGTGAACAGATGTGATATGTACAAATGAATGTCGGTGCACAAAAAAACAATAAACAAATAAATAGGGGCAGATTTTCACAGACCTACGCGCGTAAATCCAGGAGGATTTACGCACGTAGGGGGGTTATGCGCACTGGATCCATTTTCAAAAGGCCCGGCGACACGCGTAAAGCCCCGGGACGCGCGTATGTCCCGGGGCAGGGGGCGGGACGGGGCGGGGCAGACGGTCCGGGGGCGTGGCCGAGGACTCTGGCACAGGGGGATCGAGCACTGGCAGGCGTAACTTCCAAAACAAAGGTACGGGAGGGTTTTCTTTAGGACTGCGGGGGGGGGGGGGGGGGGGGGGGGACAGGGAGGGGAAGGGAGGGGAAGGTGGGGGAAGAAGGAAAGTTCCCTCCGAGGCCGCTCTGATTTCGGAGAAGCCTCGGAGGGAATGGGGAAAGCCAGCAGGGCTCCCCGAGGGCTCGGCCTGCTCAGTTTGCACTGGAGTGCACCTCCTTGCGCGCTCCGACTCCTGGTTTTCTAACATGCGCGTGGCTGCACACCCAATGTTATAAAATCTGCCCCTTAATTCTAAGTGGAACGCAGGATTTGGGGAGAGAGGTAACGGTGGTGGGGCCACTTGGCAACAGTGATCATAACATGATCAAATTTAAACTAATAACTGGAAGGGGGACAATAAGTAAATCTGCAGCTCTAACACTAAACTTTCAAAAGGGAAACTTTGATAAAATGAGGAAAATAGTTAGAAAAAAACTGAAAGGTGCAGCTGCAAAGGTTAAAAGTGTTCAACAGGCATGGACATTGTTTAAAAATACAATCCTAGAGGTGCAGTCCATATTTATTTTTATTTATTTATTTGAAAGTATTTGTATACTGTTTTTCAAAGCAAGGTTTTTTTGTCAAAACGGTTTACAAAGTAAAAATAAAAAATTAAATTAAAATAAAATGGAATTAAAATAAAATTAAAAATACAAAAACTGCTATATACCTAAAAGGTAACAAAAATCTAATTAATAATGGAGCCGGGCCATAATTCATTTTATAATCATGGGGAAGAGAAGGGTAAGGGGGGAATTTGAAATGGAGAAAAGAAATAACCATATGTATTCCGCGCATTAAGAAAGGTGGAAGGAAGGCAAAACGATTACCGTCATGGTTAAAAGGTGAGGTGAAAGAGGCTATTTTAGCCAAAAAAATTCCTTCAAAAATTGGAAGAAGGATCCATCTGAAGAAAATAGGATAAAACATAAGCATTGTCAAGCTAAGTGTAAAACATTGATAAGACAGGCGAAGAGAGAATTTGAAATGAAGTTGGCCGTAGAGGCAAAAACTCATAATAAAAACTTTTTTAAATATATCCAAAGCAAGAAACCTGTGAGGGAGTCGGTTGGACCATTAGATGACCGAGGGGTTAAAGGGGCTCTTAGGGAAGATAAGGCCATTGCAGAAAGACTAAATGAATTCTTTGCCTCCGTGTTTACTAATGAGGATGTTGGGGAGATACCAGTTCCAGAGATGGTTTTCAGGGCTGATGAGTCAGATGAACTGAACCAAATATTTATGACTTGTTGATGTGTGGGCCCTGGGCCGAGGTGAGAGATGGTACCACCCACAGCCATCCATGTGACAGGGGCCGGCCCATGGCACGGATACCCTGTCACATGGTAAGGGCAAAGGGCCATCGGCGCCACTTTGATTAGTGGCAGTCGAGGGCCCGGGAGCGGGAGATCGCTCCCGGGCCCCCCACTGGACCACCAGGTACCTGTGAAATGTTTTTGGGGGAGTCGGGAGGGTGGGGGAAGGAAAAGGGTTCGTTTTAAAGGGTCGGGGTGGGTTTAGGGGCTGTTTTGTGTGCCGGTTTTTCCGCCCTCCCCCAAATAATTCCCGCGCCCTATTTAACGATACAATGCAAATGCCCCTGACGATCGTTCAAAAACGATTCACATCCCTAATTTCATTTGCTCTCTGTCTGTCAACCAATTTGTGATCCATTCCAGGACCTTGGGAGCCACTCCCATGATACGTGAAACAATAGCAAAAGCTTTGCTGAAATCCAGATAAATCACGAGCGCGCTTCCCAATCAAAAAAATCAATCAGATTCATTCAAGCAAGTTGCCTTGGATGCTGTAGCTCATTGCACAGAAGATATTTATTTAAAGTATTTGTATTCTGCCTAGGTCAATCCTTTCCTTCTGCAGTCTCTGCATTCATTCTCCCACCAGCGAGGTGGTTTCCAGCCTGCACCCTGCTGCCTCTTTAGATAGGTGGGAGCACAATTTCTCGTCTCCCGCCAGCACATCCCCGAGCTCCCTCAGTATCCTGGGATGCAGCTCATCCAGCCCCATGAGCCCAAAACACTCCCCTCTGTCACTGGACTGACATCTACCCCACCCCCAGCAGGGCTTTTGCCAAGCAGCAATGCTCTCCTTCAAGGTCCTCTAGCTGAGCGGAAGTATTTATTCATATGTTTGCTATTTTCTCACCTGTCTCCAGCCTTTGCTCCATATCTCCTTTCAGTCTTACAATGCTACCTCCCGCCTTTCTCCTTTCCCTGCTGTGTCTGAAAAAATGTTTTGGCACTTGGCTTTTCCTCTGGTCTGCTGAGATTTTGCTATCCTGATTTCTTTCCTTG
The DNA here is from genome assembly GCF_901001135.1 of Rhinatrema bivittatum. Lineage (NCBI taxonomy): Eukaryota > Metazoa > Chordata > Amphibia > Gymnophiona > Rhinatrematidae > Rhinatrema > Rhinatrema bivittatum. The sequence goes on from NC_042621.1 coordinate 311,198,824, forward strand.
GACCTTCCAGCTTCTCTCCCACTGAATCCTGGCTGTAAAGTGCCTGGTCAGTGCCCCCCAGTCCCACCCTGGCCGGGCTGAAAGTGGATTCTGCCCTCTTCCGCCCGATTGCAGGAGAAAGGTTTCAGAAAGCCAACGGGACTGGAAAGTCTCCGTTACGGTGGCTTCCAGGGCGGTCTGAAAGCCTTGGCTTGCATTCCTCTGTGCAGAAATGCACGCGTGCATTCCTCTGTACAGAAATGCACGCGTGCATTCCTCTGTGCAGAAATGCACGCGTGCATTCCTCCGTGCAGAAATGCACGCGTGCATTCCTCCGTGCAGAAATGCACGCGTGCATTCCTCCGTGCAGAAATGCACGCGTGCATTCCTCTGTACAGAAATGCACGCATGCAGTGCGCGCCCTCCTCCTGCGCACTTTGCACGTTCAGCTGCTCCGTCTCGCGTGCACTTCTGCTGACGGCGGGCTCGTCGTGTAATGCTGCTGCCGGCCAGCAGATGGCGCCTCTCGTCCTGCTATCCGGGACCTCCTTTAACCAGTCCCTTAATGCAGAAGGCACATTACGAGCTGCCTTTTATTAGTGCTTAATTAATGTGGGGTTTTATCTGCAGGTTTAGTATTTGCAGTTTCGTTTAGCCTGACAGTGTTTGGTTTAAAATAAATGAAAAAAAATATATTTTAGGGGAGATGGGAGCAGGAGCCTTTCTGCTGGTGGCTTAAGCCCTGGAAGGCTGCCTGAAATTAAGATTAAATATTAAAGCTGCAGTTATTTACTGCACAGAAGGAATTGTTCCTGGGATTCTGCAAAAGATTTGTCTCCATTCTGAATGTGGCGGAATGAGATTTTCCTGTTTAACTACAAGTCAGACTCAACCGCTTTCCCCAGAATGGACAGCAAGACATTTGCGGCTTAACAGGTGCTGTTCTCGCTTTCACTTCCATGTTTTCCTGTCCCTGCAGTAAATATTCCGAGCAGGGGAAACGAATCTCTGCCGTGCCGAAGAAAGGCAAGGAAAAGCCGACTCCTGGGGCCCCTGCAGATCAGAGGCTCCAGCCCTGGGTTTCATGCAAAGAGACAAAAAAAAAAAACCCAAAACAAATCCGAAACGAAAAGGCGTGAAGCAGACAGAGCGCGATAAATAAACGAATTATTCTAGCATCGCAGGCTTAGGATGCGACCCTTTCCAGGCAGATCTAGCAGTTCGGCTGGGTTATTTGAGAACAGATTGGCTCTTCATTCTGCACCGGGGCCGCTGGAGTTTGCAGGGTTGAACTCAATCTTCCCCGAGCAGGAGAATTCGTTTGCGGGAAATTGTTGGGACGGGCTGGGCTCGGCTCTTCTGCCGTTCAGCGCCCGAAAATTCTCGGAACACCGACGGGAAAGTGCAGGAAATTAGCGGTACAACGAAAGCGGCGGAATAGAGAGGAAAGGCTGGACAGGGCAGCAGCTGATAGGGCAGTGACCTCGCCATCTTCCCAGCCGCAGACTTTATTATTATTATTATTATTATTATTATTATTTTTGCCTTCCTCGGCCTCGCACATTTCCCCGTCTATTGTGCTGGGTTCGCGTCTCCTTCTTCTCTGCGCGGAGATTATGCCGAATACAGTCCCTTCCCTGCCATCACACTTTGGAAATAAAAAAGCCACTTAGCAGTAAAGGCTCTTGTATATGCAAAGCCAGCGCTCAATCTGCGGACCCCGGCTCTGCTTTTACGGTCGCAACCGCAGGAGTCAATCACGCGCCCGGGAAATTAGAGGCAAAACTCCCCGGAGAGGAGCCCGGGGATGCGGGGTGAGGCTGGGGTCCGGGGGGCCCTGCCCTGAGCCCAGCGCAGATCCAAACCAGGTCCAGCTGGGCCGGGAAATGTAGGGGGGGGGGGGGCGCAGCTGTGTCCGGGGGTCCCCGCCGCAACGCACAGGCAGCTTTAGTAAATGCGGCGCTATCCGGCCTTTGCTCCTGGATACTTTTCCAGCCGGGCATTTATTGCCCAGAAAGTGAAGGTGTCAGGGCGAGCAGGTGCCTCCCTCTCCCTCTCTCCCTCCCTCCCTCCCTCCCTCTCGCTCTCCCCTCCTTCGCCAGCTCTGCCCCGGCCGGCAGCCTCTCCCCAGCCCGGCAGCGGTGCAGAGCTGCTGCTGCCTGCGCCCGACCTGTGTCATGTGCTGCTGCTCTCCCAGCCGAGCCAATATCCTTGCCTGCTAATAGCCCTCTGCTCATTTGCTGCCTAATTGGACTATATAAAGCCAATAAGAGGCGAGCGTTTGTAGCCTGAAGCCAAAGCAGAAGGCTGGGAGCGCGCGGGAGCCTTCCTCCTCCTCCTCCTCCAGATGCCGGCCCTGCGCTCTTAGCCCCTCGCCTCCTGCCTCTGCCTGCCTCTGCCTGCCTCTGCCATGCCTGAGACTGCCCAGGACGGCTCCAGCGCCCCGGCCAAGGACTCGCCCTTCTCCATCAGGAGCCTGCTGACCTGCGAGCCCCCCCCGCGGCTCCTCGCGGCCCCCCAAGGCTCTCCTCACCCCGCTGAAGGGCGCTCTGGACGCGCCGGCCTTCGCCCTCTCCTCCCTGGCCGAGCTGCCCTTCCCGCGCCTGGAGCTGCCCGCGGCGCCGAGGTTCGCCCTGCCGGCCCATTACCTGGAGAGGAGCCCGGCCTGGTGGTACCCGTACGCGCTGGGCTCCGGACTCCGCACGCCAGGTAGGGGCAGGGGCAGGGGGGGGGGGGCTGCAGGGAGCACCTGCATTGTTTTTAATGGAAGGTGGAGGGGAGGGGGTGGTCCCGATGGTGACTCTGATGCCTCTTCTCCCCTGCAGCTCCGGAGAAGACCCTGCTGCTGGGCTCCTCGTCCCCGGCCTCCGGGGCGGACAGGGACTCCCCGGACCCCCTGCAGCAGCTGAAAGCCAGCCCCGAGGAGTCCAAGGAGCGGGAGGCCGCCAGCCCCGAGGAGATCGTCCTGGAGGAGAGCGAGCCCGAGGAGGCCCGGAAGGAGGAGAGCGGCGAGGAGTGGCGCAAGAGGCCGGAGGGCAGCCCGGACAAGAAGCCCTGCCGCAAGAAGAAGACGCGCACCGTCTTCTCGCGCAGCCAGGTCTTCCAGCTGGAGTCCACCTTCGACCTGAAGCGCTACCTGAGCAGCTCGGAGCGCGCCGGCCTGGCCGCCTCCCTGCACCTCACCGAGACGCAGGTCAAGATCTGGTTCCAGAACCGGCGCAACAAGTGGAAGCGGCAGCTGGCGGCCGAGCTGGAGGCGGCCAACCTGAGCCAGGCGGCGGCGCAGCGCATCGTGCGGGTGCCCATCCTCTACCACGAGAGCTCGCCGGGCTCGGACGGCGGCCCGGCGCTAACCTTCCCGCACGCCGGCGTCTACTACTCGCAGCCGGCGCTCGGCGCGGTGCCCCTGCTGCGGCCGGTGTGAGAGGCGCCCGGCCGACAGAAACTCGGACTGTTTTGGTTTTTTTGTTTTTTTTTTACACTTTCTTTCTTTTCTTGTCTTTTTATTCTTTTGTAAAAAAAAAAATAATTGTATTTTTGGAGTGTGCAATATTGAGGAGAATCCTTCCGGCGGAGCAGAAGGGGCCGCGGCTTTCCTATTTTATTTCTTGCTCGCAGATTTAAGTGCAGGACAATCAGAGCCGCCTCCTGCGAGAGACATGGGGACTCGTTTTACGAAGCAGCGTTTTCCGAGGGGGGCTCCCCAGCTCTGCTCCGCTCCCCCGCTTCCACCACCCAACATTATTCGTTTGCAAATGATTTGTCCCCGTGAATGTTGTGCTGAAAAGTGAAATAAAAGCCTTGCTCCTGGCATTTCTCTGCCTGCTTTTGGGCGCCCGCTCCGGGGGTCTCACCTTCTCCTCCCCAGGCTCCGCTTCCTTCTCTCTCCTTTCACCAAACTGAAAACCCCAAAGCCCTGAATTTATCAGGGCGAATGGGAGAAGGTGGAGGAAGAGAAAAGCGCGGTGCTGGGCGCAGCCCGAGCCGTGAACTCCCCGGCAGCTTCCTGCCATTCGTCCCTTCCCTTTGGATGTTTTTTCCCGTTAGTTTGCAGAAATAAAATAGAAGAGGCAGCGAGTGCGAAATCTTCTTTTGCGAGAAGTGGAGTCCGGAGCGCTGCGCGGGCGCGCTCCGGACTCCTCTGAAAGTGCGAGAGCCCGGGCACCTTTGTCTCCCGCACCGCGGCTCTGCTTTCCCCCAGACAGACAGAGCTCTAGGCTCCGAGTCCTTTCTTCCAAACCATCTCGGTTTACTATTTTGGAGTTGGCTTTTCTTGGACCTCGCCTAGCACCTTTGATTTTCTGATTTGAGAGATAATATCGTTTTCAGTTGATAGAAAACTGCCCAAAATAATTTTTTTTGTGTGTGCGCTTGTGTCAAAGTTTTGAAAAGGTTACAAGGAAAATAAAGATCCATTTATTTGGCATTGTTTTTGAATAGAAATGCTGGCTTGTGTCGTAAATGAAAAATAAACAGAAAAATCTGAGTCAAAATATGCTGCCCCTTGTATAAAATAGAAACAAGGTGAAGCTCCTCGTGTTTGCGATACCAACTCCGGAGAAGTCCGGGGCAGCTCATTAAAATGTTGCAACAGCAAACAGCCGCAGATTTCTCAGTGATAGATGCAAAGCCCCAAAAAAACCAAAACCCAACCCTGCTGTAATTGTGTGGGGCTGCAGGGACGCGGTTCCGGCCTGACCCAGCTGCTTTCTCACAGGCACAGCCGGTCCTGATCCACAGGACTCCCCTGGCCACCCCCTCCGGTGCGCAGGCAGCGCAGGGAGACGTCTGCAGGGTCCCCCCCCCCCCCCCCCGTGCTCCGGAGGGGAGCGGCTGAGAGATGCCCCCCGTCCTGCCCGGGCACCTGCGCTCTGAATATTTCATGCTCTGGGGTTTGCAACAAAATGCAGGGGTGCAGCCTCTCTCACCCAGCAGGGGAGCCTTATACCGGGGGAAATGCAAGCACTGCTGCTGTCAAGAGCCTTGTGACCTGCTCTGCAGCCCCGACGCCTCAGGTCGGTCTCCATGCAAAACACCCCCCCAAAGAAGCGGGAGCACCCCCTACCTCCCCCCCCCCCCAATGAGCTGCTCCCCTCCCCCCCCCCCCCCCCCCCCAGGCTCCAGTGCCAGAGGAAAGCTGTCAGCCCAGCAGAGGGGCGCAGGCAGGGGACTGGGGCTCCCGGCAGAGCGGGGGTGGGGGACTGCGCCTTTGTGTGCTGAGGACTTGCCTACCTGTGACTTGCCTGCAACCTGTGACCTGCCTGCCTACCTGTTAAGCCGCTGCCAGCCCTGGCCACTTGTGTTTATCGCTGGCATTCAGCTCTGCAAACCTGTGCGCTCGCCCGCAATCCCAGGCAGCGCGCCCTCTGTTTGGAGACTGAAGCCGTCTCGCTTCGGTGTTTGTATTAATAACATACATGTATTTCTTTTATTTGGTAGTAAATAGAGGGTTTCTGTGTATAGCAAACAGCAGAGCGAAGGCTATAAACTTCCCGGACGGCGGGAGCCTCTGGGATTCCGCAGGCTCCTGAAGGCAGACGAGAGGACCCGACAGCCCGGGAGAGGACCCTGCACAACTTTCCCAGGTCGGTGCTTTGCTTCTTGCTTCTCCTGCTCGCTTCCCGGGGGGGGGGGGTGCCCGGGGGTGCAGGGCAAGCTCCGGGGCACGATCGCTGCTGCTGCTGCTGCCCAAGCACTGGAGCCGATCCTGCGCCCGCCCCGACGGAGGGGCAGAATGGGATTTCAGCTGCTGGCTTTGCTTTACCTCGGTGACCTTGGGCTCCCTTTCCGAGGGCCAAAGCGGCCCTTGATGCTCGCAGTCAGGGGAAGGGAACAGGGGACTCCCCGCCCCTGGAGAGCAGAGGACTCGGCAGTGAAACCTGCCAGTCCCAGAGCCCAGGATTTCAGAAACACATCTGCAATCTTTCTTTAAACTGCAATTTTCTCCAAACTTGTGCAGCATCTTTTAAAGCTCCATCTCACTCTTTGCCTTATTTTTTATTCTCTTTTTTCATCCTTTCCTCCCTTTTACTCTTTCCTCCATATTTATTATCTCTTTTATTCCCTCCTTCCCTCTCACCTTGATGAGTTTTTGAACATTAGAAGGAAGCCTCAAGTGCAGATTTATTTGTTTTTATGCCAAACATTATGCAGCACAAACTAAGAACCACTCTCTCAGTGTGAATGTGTTTCTTTAATTACATCAAACACTGAAATATCTACAGTTTGATAAATTCTGTTTATAAATGCCAAGATGTGGCAGAAACAGCAGATTGTAGTTTAGAGTCAAAGCAAAGATGTGTTTACAGATTCCGAGGAGCAGAAGGGATAAGGGAGAGAGGGGGGGGGGGTGTGGGCTTCCAGCAGCAGAGAGAGGACAGGACAGAGAGAGAGAGAGGAGGGGGGGGCGAGGTACAGGAGAGGTCTCCCAGCAGCAGAGAAAGGAGAGAGGAGAGAGGAGAGGGCAGAGAGAGAGAGAGAGAGAGGGGGGGGGGGGGGGGGGGGGGAGGTACAGGAGAGGGCTCCCAGCAGCAGAGAGAGGAGAGAGGAGAGAGGACAGGGCAGAGAGAGAGGGGGGGAGGTACAGGAGGGGGCTCCCAGCAGCAGAGAGAGGAGAGAGGAGAGAGGACAGGGCAGAGAGAGAGGGGGGGAGGTACAGGAGGGGGGCTTCCAGCAGCAGAGAAAGGAGAGAGGAGAGAGCAGAGAGAGAGAGAGGGGGGGGGGAGGTACAGGAGAGGGCTCCCAGCAGCAGAGAGAGGAGAGAGGAGAGAGGACAGAGAGAGAGAGAAGGGGGGTACAGGAGAGGGCTTCCAGTAGCAAAGAGAGGAGAGAGGACAGGGCAGAGAGAGAGAGAGAGGGGGGGGGGGCGAGGTACAGGAGAGGGCTCCCAGCAGCAGAGAAAGGAGAGAGGAGAGGGCAGAGAGAGAGAGAGAGAGAGAGAGGGGGGGTACAGGAGGGGGCTTCCAGCAGCAGAGAAAGGAGAGAGGAGAGGGCAGAGAGAGGGGGGTACAGGAGAGGGGCTTCCAGCAGCAGAGAGAGGAGAGAGGAGAGGGCAGAGAGAGAGAGAGAGAGGGGGGGGGGGGGAGGAGAGGTACAGGAGGGGGCATCCAGCAGCAGAGAAAGGAGAGAGAACAGGGCAGAGAGAAAGAGAGGAGTGGGGGGGGGGGGGGGGGAGGTACAGGAGAGGGCTTCCAGCAGCAGAGAAAGGAGAGAGGACAGGGCATAGAGAGAGGGGGGTACAGGAGAGGGCTTCCAGCAGCAGAGAGAGGAGAGGGGGAGCGCTGTTTGCTGGGAATAGTTGGCAGGCAGCGGAAATGTCCTGTGCTCCTCTCGGGGTGGGATGGGGCAGCTCTCGGGGTGGGGCTCCTGTCTGTTGTGCTCCTCTCGGGGGTGTGGGACGGGGCAGCTCCTCAGGGTGGGGCTCCTGTCTGTTGTGCTCCTCTCGGGGGTGTGGGACGGGGCAGCTCCTCAGGGTGGGGCTCCTGCCTGCTGTTGCTCCTCTCGGGGTTGTGGGACGGGGCAGCTCCTCGGGGTAGGGCTCCTGCCTGCTGTGCTCCTCTCTGGGGTGGGACGGGGGCAGCTCGGGGTTGGGGCTCATGCCTGCTGTGCTCCTCTCGGGGGTGTGGGACGGGGCAGCTCCTCAGGGTGGGGCTCCTGCCTGCTGTGCTCCTCTCTGGGGTGTGGGACGGGGCAGCTCGGGGTTGGGGCTCCTGCCTGCTGTGCTTTTCTCGGGGGTGGGACGGGGCAGCTCCTCGGGGTGGGGACTCCTGCCTGCTGTGCTCCTCTCGGGGGTGTGGGACGGGGCAGCTCCTCAGGGTGGGGCTCCTGCCTGCTGTGCTCCTCTCGGGGTTGTGGGACGGGGCAGCTCCTCGGGGTAGGGCTCCTGCCTGCTGTGCTCCTCTCTGGGGTGTGGGACGAGGCAGCTCCTCGGGGTGGGGGCTCCTGTCTGTTGTGCTCCTCTCGGGGGTGTGGGACGGGGCAGCTCCTCAGGGTGGGGCTCCTGCCTGCTGTGCTCCTCTCTGGGGTGTGGGACGGGGCAGCTCGGGGTTGGGGGCTCCTGCCTGCTGTGCTTTTCTCGGGGGTGGGACGGGGCAGCTCCTCGGGGTGGGGGCTCCTGCCTGCTGTGCTCCTCTCGGGGGTGTGGGACGGCGCAGCTCGGGGTTGGGGTTCCTGCCTGCTGTGCTCCTCTCTGGGGTGTGGGACGAGGCAGCTCCTCGGGGTGGGGGCTCCTGCCTGCTGTGCTCCTCTCGGGGGTGGGACGGGGCAGCTCCTCGGGGTGGGGGCTCCTGCCTGCTGTGCTCCTCTCGGGGGTGGGACGGGGGCAGCTCCTCGGGGTGGGGGCTCCTGCCTGCTGTGCTCCTCTCGGGGGTGGGGACGGGGCAGCTCCTCGGGGTGGGGCTCCTGCCTGCTGTGCTCCTCTCGGGGGTGTGGGACGGCGCAGCTCCTCGGGGTGGGGGCTCCTGCCTGCTGTGCTCCTCTCTGGGGTGTGGGACGGGGCAGCTCGGGGTTGGGGGTTCCTGCCTGCTGTGCTCCTCTCTGGGGTGTGGGACGAGGCAGCTCCTCGGGGTGGGGGCTCCTGCCTGCTGTGCTCCTCTCTGGGGTGTGGGACGGGGCAGCTCGGGGTTGGGGTTCCTGCCTGCTGTGCTCCTCTCTGGGGTGTGGGACGAGGCAGCTCCTCGGGGTGGGGGCTCCTGCCTGCTGTGCTCCTCTCGGGGGTTGGGACGGGGCAGCTCCTCGGGGTGGGGCTCCTGCCTGCTGTGCTCCTCTCTGGGGTGTGGGACGGGGCAGCTCGGGGTTGGGGTTCCTGCCTGCTGTGCTCCTCTCTGGGGTGTGGGACGGGGCAGCTCCTCGGGGTGGGGCTCCTGCCTGCTGTGCTCCTCTCGGGGGTGTGGGACGAGGCAGCTCCTCGGGGTGGGGGCTCCTGCCTGCTGTGCTCCTCTCGGGGGGTGGGACGGGGCTGCTCCTCGGGGTGGGGCTCCTGCCTGCTGTGCTCCTCTCGGGGGTGTGGGACGGCGCAGCTCCTCGGGGTGGGGGCTCCTGCCTGCTGTGCTCCTCTCGGGGGTGTGGGACGGCGCAGCTCGGGATTGATGGAGAAAGCTTCAGATTTTCATCAAAGTTCTATTAAGTGAAACATAGGTTGCAGGGCAGCGTCTGATTGAAACAGTTTAAATTTTAATTGTGTTTTTAATTTGACATATAGTTGCAGAAAGGAATGACACTCCGACGCCAAAGGGCGGTCGATTTCCTTAATTTCTCCCCGAGGAATTGATGAGTCTATCAGGGCAGTGGATTGGAAAGGCATTAAAGTTGTGGGGTGAGCTTGTTAATTGGAAGTTGATGGATAGGCGCCTGCACGGGCTGTGCTGATCCAATCTGCAGCGCCTTCATTTCCCCGGCACAGATTACATCAATTGCCCACCTCTGGGGCTCCCTCCAGCCCCTACCCTCCCCAAACCGCGCTGCCAGATGTCATTTGCTCCAGAAAGCGAGCAGCACAGGCTCCTGAACGAAAATCGAAACATAATCAACGCTTATACTTAGAAAATTTATTGTGATCATTTTCTCTGGTAATTTCCTTATTTTAAAGTTTGCAGGAGTCATAGATCATAATCCCGGCTTTCTGAAGGGGGAGCGGCCTTTCATATTTATCCAAGTTTCATTCTGGGATCAAACTTCTTTATGGCTTCATCTGTCACCGGTGAGGGAGCGAGGATGGAGGTTTAACCGGGGGCCCCGAGCACACACAGCCCCTCTCCCCAGCCCTGGCCTGCCCTCCCTCCCCAGCCCTGCCTGCTCTCTCTGCTCCTCACCTTCCTCTCCCCAGCCCTGGTCTGCCCTCCCTCCCCAGCCCTGCCTGCTCTCTCTGCTCCTCACCTTCCTCTACCCAGCCCTGTTCTGCCCTCCCTCCCTCCCCAGCCCTGCCTGCTCTCTCTGCTCCTCACCTCAGCCCTGCCTGCCCTCTCTGCTCCTCTCCTCAGCCCTGCCTGCTCTCCCTCCCCAGCCCTGCTTGCTCTCTCTGCTCCTCACCTTCCTCTCCCCAGCCCTGGTCTGCCCTCCCTCCCCAGCCCTGCCTGCTCTCTCTGCTCCTCACCTTCCTCTCCCCAGCCCTGGTCTGCCCTCCCTCCCCAGCCCTGCCTGCTCTCTCTGCTCCTCACCTTCCTCTCCCCAGCCCTGGTCTGCTCTCCTTCCCCAGCCCTGCCTGCTCTCTCTGCTCCTCACCTTCCTCTACCCAGCCCTGGTCTGCCCTCCCTCCCTCCCCAGCCCTGCCTGCTCTCTCTGCTCCTCACCTTCCTCTACCCAGCCCTGTTCTGCCCTCCCTCCCTCCCCAGCCCTGCCTGCTCTCTCTCCTCCTCACCTTCCTCTCCTCAGCCCTGCCTGCTCTCTCTCCTCCTCACCTTCCTCTCCTCAGCCCTGCCTGCCCTCCTGAGCCCAGTGCCTGCTCTCTCTCCTCCTCACCTTTCTCTCCCCTCCTCACCTTCCTCTCCTCAGCCCTGCCTGCCCTCCTCAGCCCTGGCCTTCTTGTCTCTCCTCCTGGCAGCCTCCCATGTGCCCCGCAAGCTCATCCCTTCACCCAACATGAGGATACGGTTTCACTTCCAGCTCCTGCTGGGTTTGCTGGCTGCGCACTTTTCAATATTTCATGAAATGCCAGAGGAGAGGGGATGTGGCGAGCGAGGTGCCCATAGGGCAGGGAGCGAGCGTGGGCTAGAGGTCGCCCCAGACCCTGCTGCTCTCTGCCACTGACAGGCGAGGGCATCAGAAGCAGATTTTCCGCCTTCTCTTCCAGGGCTGTAAATCCTGCGCAGTCCAACCCCCCTGCTAAAGGCCCCTTTCCACTTGGCAGGATTTATTTTAAAGTTTGTAGATTCCCTTTATATAAACTCATCGTTCACATCGCCGCTTGCAGAAAGACGTTTTCGTTCCGGTATAATTCCCATAACCCACGCCTCGCAATTATATTCTCTGTACGATACAGGAAGGCTGGCGGGCATGTGATAATCTATGTATAATACACGCGGATCTGGGCGCTGGTATAATCGACGGAGACTAGGGGTTCATTACAATTTATTTATAATATACGGAAAATCAGCAGAATTATTATTATAACCTGTGCATAATATACGGGGAATAAGAAGTTTATTATGATTTATGTATATATAATGCACAGGGAATCTGGGGTGTGTTATTATCTATTTATAATACACGGAGAATAGGGGTTCCTTACAATCTATTTATAATATACGGAAAATCAGCAGAATTATTATTATAACCTGTGCATAATATACGGGGAATAAGAAGTTTATTATGATTTATGTATATATAATGCACAGGGAATCTGGGGTGTGTTATTATCTATTTATAATACACGGAGAATAGGGGTTCATTACAATCTATTTATAATATACGGAAAATCAGCAGTTATTATTATAACCTGTGCATAATATACGGGGAATAAGAAGTTTATTATAATTTATGTATATATAATGCACAGGGAATCTGGGGTGTGTTATTATCTATTTATAATACACGGAGAATAGGGGTTCATTACAATTTATTTATAATATACGGAAAATCAGCAGAGTTATTATTATAACCTGTGTATAATACACGGCGAATAAGAAGTTTATTATGATTTATGTATATATAATGCACAGGGAATCTGGGGTGTGTTATTATCTATTTATAATACACGGAGACTAGGGGTTCATTACAATTTATTTATAATATACGGAAAATCAGCAGAATTATTATTATAACCTGTGTATAATATACGGGGAATAAGAAGTTTATTATGATTTATGTATATATAATGCACAGGGAATCTGGGGTGTGTTATTATCTATTTATAATACACGGAGAATAGGGGTTCATTACAATTTATTTATAATATACGGAAAATCAGCAGAATTATTATTATAACCTGTGTATAATATACGGGGAATAAGAAGTTTATTATAATTTATGTATATATAATGCACAGGGAATCTGGGGTGTGTTATTATCTATTTATAATACACGGAGAATAGGGGTTCGTTACAATTTATTTATAATATACGGAAAATCAGCAGAGTTATTATTATAACCTGTGTATAATATACGGGGAATAAGAAGTTTATTATGATTTATGTATATATAATGCACAGGGAATCTGGGGTGTGTTATTATCTATTTATAATACACGGAGAATAGGGGTTCCTTACAATCTATTTATAATATACGGAAAATCAGCAGAGTTATTATTATAACCTGTGTATAATACACGGCGAATAAGAAGTTTATTATAATTTATGTATATATAATGCACAGGGAATCTGGGGTGTGTTATTATCTATTTATAATACACGGAGAATAGGGGTTCATTACAATCTATTTATAATATACGGAAAATCAGCAGAGTTATTAATATAACCTGTGTATAATATACGGGGAATAAGAAGTTTATTATAATTTATGTATATATAATGCACAGGGAATCTGGGGTGTGTTATTATCTATTTATAATACACGGAGAATAGGGGTTCATTACAATCTATTTATAATATACGGAAAATCAGCAGAGTTATTATTATAACCTGTGTATAATATACGGGGAATAAGAAGTTTATTATAATTTATGTATATATAATGCACAGGGAATCTGGGGTGTGTTATTATCTATTTATAATACACGGAGAATTCGATTTATTAGAATCTATGTATAAACCCGGGAAATCAAGGGTTTATCTTAATCTATGTATAAATATAGTGCTCGGGCAATCTGGGGTGTATTATAATCTATTTATAATACAGACGAATCAGATTTATTATAATCTATAATACACAGGGAATAAGATTTATTATAATCTATGGAGTCAGGAGTTTATTATAATCTGTTTAATTCATGGTGAATCAGGGAATTATTATAATTTATGTACAATACCTGGGGAATCGGGGTTATTATAATCTATGTATATATATAGTGTAGGGAAATCTGGAGTGTATTATAATCTATTTATAATACACGGGGAATAGGATTTATTATAATCTATGGAATCAGGGGTTTATTATAATCTATGTTAATTCATGGGGCATCAGGGATTTATTATAATCTAAATACAAGGTGAATAAGGGGTTCATTATCATATATATATATATATATACACAATACATGTGAATCGGTGTATTATAATTTTTTAATAATATAAGGGGAATCAGGGGTGAATTATAATGTATGTGTAATACAAAAGGAATCAAGGGTGTATTATAATCTATGTATAATATACGGAGAATCAAAGATTTGTTATAATCTATATATATATAATACACGGGGAAATCAGGGGTTTATAATCTATGTATAGATAATAGACAGAGAATTAGGGGTTTGTTATAAAGCATAATACACAGAGAATTAGGAGTTTATAGTAATCTATGCATAATACACAAAAAAGAGGTTTGTTATGTTTGTATCTACAAGGCGAATCAGCTGTGTATTATAATCTAGGTACATGTAATAGACGGGGAATATGGGATGTATTATATATGTATGATACACGGGGAATCAGGCGAGTAATTTATCTATTTATGTTACACAGGGAATCAGGCGTGTATTATTATCAGGGGTTATATATAATAGAAGGGGAATGAGGAGTTTATTATAATCGGTGTGTAATCTAGGGAGAATCAGGAGCGTGTTATAATTTATGTACAATCTGAGGTGTATAATAATCTATGTACAAAGCACGGGGACACAGGAGCGTATTATATAATCCATGTATGATACACGGGAATCAGGCGTGTATTATTATCAGGGGTTATATATATAATAGAAGGGGAATGAGGAGTTTATTATAATCGGTGTGTAATATAGGGAGAATCAGGAGCGTGTTATAATTTATGTACAATAGAGGGGAAATCTGAGATGTATAATAATCTATGTACATGTAATAGACGGGGAATATGGGATGTATTATATATGTATGATACACGGGGAATCAGGCGTGTAATTTATCTATTTATGTTACACGGGGAATCAGGCGTGTATTATTATCAGGGGTTATATATAATAGAAGGGGAATGAGGAGTTTATTATAATTGGTGTGTAATCTAGGGAGAATCAGGAGCGTGTTATAATTTATGTACAATAGAGGGGAAATCTGAGATGTATAATAATCTATGTACAAAGCACAGGGACACAGGAGCGTATTATATAATCCATGTATGATACACGGGGAATCAGGAAGGTAATTTATCTATTTATGTTACACAGGGAATCAGGCGTGTATTATTATCAGGGGTTATATATAATAGAAGGGGAATGAGGAGTTTATTATAATCGGTGTGTAATATAGGGAGAATCAGGAGCGCGTTATAATTTATGTACAATCTGAGGTGTATAATAATCTATGTACAAAGCACAGGGACACAGGAGCGTATTATATAATCCATGTGTGATACACGGAGAGTCGGGGTGAATTCAGATGAGTGCCGGGACCTTATGATACGCTAAAGAAAGATTTATTTACCGGAAAACGAGTTCCCTTATTTGAGTTCACTTTTTGCGAGAAATCTGTGATGGCTGCACGTAAGGAAGCTTTCGGAAGGAGCAGAGGCTCCTGCGTGCAGCGAGTGGCAGATGCCGGGCTTTCTTCTTTCTGGCTTGAGAAGCTTTCGTTGAAAATAAAGCAAAGCCTGTGCTGAGCGCCGCCGAGGCAGGAGGAAGCTTGCATTTTGCGGCAGCAAATCCGGCAACAGTTCCCTTTCCTCTTCTCCGCGGGGCAGCGCCTTCCCCTTGTATTAAGTGCAAGGATTTTCACTTTTATTCCGTGCACCTTGCAAACATTTCTCCCCTCCCTGGGATGCGGATTGCAAGCAGCTGGAGCCATTTCTCCCCTTCTGTAAGGCCCATCTCCTCCTTTCTCCCTCGGCTTTCACATATTGTAGCTCTTTTCCCCTCGACGCTATGTCTGCCTTTTTTTTTTTTTTTTATAAGGTCAGTCCTTTTGCATAAAATGTTTTTCTTTCTTGTTGTAATTCCACTCCTTCCTTTTTCATTCCTCTTTAATTGATAGATTATCGTTTCATATCCTCGGCTTTACAGCAGGCGCGCTACAATGGGTGTTTTCCCTTTCTAGAGAGTATTTTCGTTTTACAAGAATTAAAGTTGTCCTGTAGCGCTGCTCGGTGCTTCTGCGCCCCTGGCCCCGCTCCTCCTTCCCTCCTGATAAAGCCCGGGAGAGGAGCCGCTGAAACCTTTCTTGTAAACCGCGGCTCCGTGGGGCGCGGGGCTCGGTGCTTCCGCGCCCCTGGCCCCGCTCCTCCTTCCCTCCTGATAAAGCCCGGGAGAGGAGCCGCTGAAACCCTTTCTTGTAAACCGCGGCTCCGTGGGGCGCGGGGCTCGGTGCTTCCGTCCCCCTGGCCCCGCTCCTCCTTCCCTCCTGATAAAGCCCGGGAGAGGAGCCGCTGAAACCCTTTCTTGTAAACCGCGGCTCCGCGGGGCGCGGGGCTCGGTGCTGGCAGGGGGGTTCCCCGTTGCACTCGTGCTGTAAGCTGGAGGGGCAGGGGTGCAGCCACCCCTGGGACGGGGACCGGGCAGCAGGCGACAGCTTCTGCCCCCTGCACACTTTGCAGGCCGTTTTTCTGTGTAAACGCGGAATTAAGAAGCGGAATTTTCCCTCAATGCCCTCCTCGCCCTGCACTCTCGGGCCATGTCCCTTTCAGGCTCTCTTGGCTGCTGGGATCCGGAATTAGCGCAGATACAGATTCCAGTTTTGATAATATTTAATTTTATTTTCGTGGTCATTTGATTTTTCGTATTTTTTTTATATTTATCACAAATACCTTCTGATTGAAATCGGTATTTAAATTCCGGGGTAATCCACTTGTCCTGTGTCCCAGAGCTTCCTGCTACGGCGGGCTCACTGCAGCATTTTCTATTTTATTTTATTTTATTTTAATACATTTCTAAATCGCCTCTCCGGGCAAAAATGACAGCCCTGAGCGTGTACAAAATAAAATCTCCCAGCCGACAATACAAAGAAACCACAATAAATTAAAAAAAAATACATAAACTAAATGAACTTAGGAAATAGCATTATCCAGATAGCGTTGGACTTTGTGGTGTGTGTCAGACTGTGTGTGTCTCTATGTATGTTGGGGGATGTCTTTCTGTGTGTTTGTGTGTGTGTGACACTGTGTGTGTGTCTCTGTGTGTGTGTGTGAGAGAGAGACTCTGTGTGTGTGTGTGTGTGTTTGTGTCTGTGTGTGTATCTGTGAGAGAGAGACTGTGTGTGTGTGTCTCTGTGTGTGTGTGTCTCTGTGTGTTTGTGTGTGTGTGTGACACTGTGTGTGTGAGACTCTGTGTGTGTGTGTGAGAGAGAGACTCTGTGTGTGTTTGTGTTTGTATCTGTGTGTGTATCTGTGAGAGAGAGACTGTGTGTGTGTCTCTGTGTGTGTCTGTGTGTTTCTGTGTGTCTGTGTGTCTCTGTGTGTCTCTGTGGATGTCTGTGTGTGTCTGTGTGACTCTGTGTGTGTCTCTGTATGTGTCTGTGTGTCTCTGTGTGGATGTTTGTGTGTGTCTGTGTGCCTCTGTGTGTGTCTCGGTGCCTGTGTGTGTCTGTGTGGATGTCTGTGTGTGTGTTGTGTGTCTCTGTGGGTGTCTCGGTGCCTCTGTGTAGATGTCTGTGTGTGTCTTTGTGTGTGTGTGTGTGAGAGAGAGAGACTGTGTGTGTGTCTCTGTGTGTCTGTGTGTCTCTGTGTGTCTCGGTGCCTGTGTGTGTGTGTCTGTGTGTGTGTGTGTGTCTCTGTGTGTCTCTGTGTGTGTCTCTGTGTGTCTGTGTGTGTCTGTGTGTGTGTGTCTCTGTGTGTGTGTCTGTGTGTCTGTGTGTGTGTGTGTGTCTCTGTGTGTCTGTGTGTCTCTGTGTGTGTCTCTGTGTGTCTGTGTGTGTGTGTGTCTCTGTGTGTCTGTGTGTCTGTGTGTGTCTCTGTATGTCTTGGTGCCTCTGTGTGTGTGTTGTGTGTCTGTGTGTGTGTGTGTCTCTGTGTGTGTGTGTCTGTGTGTCTCTGTGTGTCTCGGTGCCTGTGTGTGTGTGTGTGTGTCTCTGTGTGTGTGTGTGTCTCTGTGTGTGTCTCTGTGTGTCTGTGTGTGTCTGTGTGTGTCTCTGTGTGTCTGTGTGTCTGTGTGTCTGTGTGTGTCTGTGTGTGTCTCGGTGCCTCTGTGTGTATGTTGTGTGTCTGTGTGTGTGTGTCTCTGTGTGTGTGTGTCTCTGTGTGTCTCTGTCTGCCTCTGTGTGTGTGTCTCTGTGTGAGTGTGTCTGTGTGTGTGTGTGTCTCTGTGTGTCTGTGTGTCTCTGTGTGTGTCTCTGTGTGTCTGTGTGTGTCTGGGTGTGTGTGTCTCTGTGTATCTGTGTGTCTGTGTGTCTGTGTGTGTCTCTGTGTGTGTCTCTGTGTGTCTGTGTCTCTGTGTGTCTGTGTGTGTCTCTGTATGTCTCGGTGCCTCTGTGTGTGTGTTGTGTGTCTGTGTGTGTGTGTGTCTGTGTGTGTGTGTGTCTGTGTGTCTCTGTGTGTCTCGGTGCCTGTGTGTGTGTGTGTGTCTCTGTGTGTGTCTCTGTGTGTGTGTGTGTGTCTGTGTGTGTGTGTGTCTCTGTGAGTCTGTGTGTCTCTGTGTGTGTCTCTGTGTGTCTGTGTGTGTCTCTGTGTGTCTCGGTGCCTCTGTGTGTATGTTGTGTGTCTGTGTGTGTATGTCTCTGTGTGTGTGTCTCTGTGTGTCTCTGTCTGCCTCTGTGTGTGTGTGTGTGTGTCTGTGTGAGTGTGTCTGTGTGTCTGTGTGTGTGTGTCTCTGTGTGTCTGTGTGTCTCTGTGTGTGTCTCTGTGTGTCTGGGTGTGTGTGTGTGTGTCTCTGTGTGTCTGTGTGTCTGTGTGTGTCTCTGTGTGTCTCGGTGCCTCTGTGTGTATGTTGTGTGTCTGTGTGTCTGTGTGTGTCTCTGTGTGTCTCTGTCTGCCTCTGTGTGTGTGTGTGTGTGTGTGTGTCGGCGGAAGTCCCCCTGTACAGGCAGGAGCAGGGCAGGCGTGAGGGACCCTTGCTTAAATGCTATTTCAGTGCGGGTCTTTGCGGGTTAATGAGCTGACATCATGATTAAAGTTGACCATTTGTAATGTGTCTGGGAAAGGTTAATGTGGTAAGGAGGGCGGGCAGGCAGCACCTGCACCTGCCCCTCACTGGCAGGACGGAGGGGGAGGTGGTGACCCAGGGGGCAAGGAAAGGAGAAGAGGGAGCAAGGGGCGCTGGTGGGGGAGGGCAGATCCCCGACGTGAATGGAGCAGGCGGTGAAGCAGTTAAAGGCTCTGCCTCTGGTCACGTGACCATTATCTAAGCACATTATACCCACTTTATTCAATAAAAGAGACAGAATATGCTAATTTGCAGTTAATGAAAATGTCATTTTAAAACATCTTGACATTTGTCTCTATTGATTCTGATATTTCCATTTAGCGTAATTCTTTCTCTTCATCCCGCGTTTGCATGCCAGGGACTTGTCCCCCCACCCCGAGGAGCTGCAGAAGCGGCGCTCACAGCCCCCGTGGAGCTGCTCCTCGTCCTGACCTCCGCTTCGCGCGGCTGCCGCTGCGCTAGGACTTATCGCGTCCTCCGTGTAATCGTCGGAATTAGGCAGCAGAATCCGCCCCTGCATAATTCTGTCGTTAAGGGTAATTAGCCCGTTCTAACGAGAAACGATTGATAGCTTTCCTATCGATTATCTAGTGCTGTCTTCCAGCAAATGCACCGAAACGAAAAAAAAACACAAAACCCCGCGAACAGTTTTCCTGGCTGTTTCCTTCCTGCTCGGCCTCCCGTGTCCTTCATCCCGGCTGCATTTTACGGAGGGAAATATCCAGCCGAGTCTCAGTATTATATTGAATCCGACCGTATCCATCCCCGCAGCCCAGGGCAGCCGAGCAGAGCATTGCAAGAAATGAGCTTCAGAGTATTTGTGAAAGGAAAGTGAGCAGCGCGCGCTAATCCTTCTCCCCTGAATGGCGCGCTTTCTTTGCGCGCCTTTCGTTCTTCTTTTCCGTGTAATTTCGGGAAGGCAGCGCAGTTGCTGGGATCAGCTGAAAAAAATCTTCATTGAATTTTGTAAAATTTCCGGTCGGCCCGAGTCCTGCTCGCTGGCCTCTCACGGAAGCTGCCCGGTCCGGTCCGGTCCGGTCCAAGGAGGCTGAAGTCCTTTTAACCCTCTCGTTGCCCTCTTTCTCTCGCACACACTTTCTCTGCTTTTCCTCTGTCTCTGTGGCTTTGGGAAATGTAAAATTCCTTCGGCGCCTCTTGCAGACGAATCTTTGGAAAGGGATTGATGTTTTATTTTCAAAGTCTGACAGATGGAGGAAGGTTCCCTTCCGCGGCCCCTTGCTGGATTTACAAATCGCTCTTTTTCCGAGCTCAGATCGAACAAACTTTTCCTAAACTTGCAAGCAGAATGCAAGAAATCCTATTTCCTTTCTGAAATGTAATGGATTTGTCACCTTGAAGCGAAACAGAGGGAGAGACAGACAGACCGTTATAGGGAAAGCAGACGGACGTGCAGACGAGATAGAAACAGGGAGAAAGTCAGAGTAGCTGGAGAAGAGCAGAGAAGCGGACGCGTCCCCGCTGCCCACCCTGCCCGTCCGCATCGGCCCTTGCACCCTTCCTGGGGAGATGCGCGCGCAAGTTGCCAGGGCTGGGCTGAGTGAGAGGGAGTCAGTATGCACGGGATAGACAGAGACAGATAGAGCTTATCTATTCCTATTTAGTGCAATTTATGCCTGACAGACAGACAGACAGCTAGAGCAGCCGGGATGGACCGTTCTGGTCTTCATCCACCCTGGGCAGGGAAGCCTAGCGCACATGCACAAAGGGACAGACACAGATGAAAGATAAGCGGGACAGACAGAAAGTTAAAAGAGACAAAGGATGAAAAGAAACCCTGAGCTGGAGGGGGGGGGGGGGGGGGGGGGGGGGACGGGACATTGCCCCACAGCAGGCTCCAGGGACTTCCAGGGCTGGGCAGGTCCATCAGAGAAACAAGAACAGCCACACCAAGCGGACAGAGTCCTTCATCCGAGTGTGCCACGGTGCTAAGTCACAACTCTGGCACTGTATGCTGTGAATGCAAGATCTTTAAAGGCGTGGGATTAATGAACTTGCGGGGCATTATCACACGGTGTGGTCTACTATTTCTGGGCTTGGGGTGAGTGGGACAGAGAGAGAGAGACTCTAGGGTGGCCTGCACAGTATTCAGCTATTTATATCACTGTAGGAGGGCCAGCTAATAACCTGAAGTGAGGTTTTGGTGGTGGTTTAGGGTTTTTGGGGCAGTCTGACATGCAGCGTGAGACTTGTGAACAGCACAGTACGCATTAGAGATGTGAATCGTGTCCTCGATCGTCTTAACGATTGATTTCGGCTGGGAGGGGGAGGGAATCGTATCGTCGCCGTTTGGGTGTTTAGAGTATCGTGAAAATCGTTAAAATCGTGAACCGGCACACTAAAACCCCCCTAAAACCCACCCCCAACCCTTTAAATTAAATCCCTCACCCTCCCGAACCCCCCCAAATGCCTTAAATTACCTGGGGGTCCAGCGGCAGTCCGTAGCTAAATCGGGGGAAGGGGGAGGGCAGGAAAACCGGCACACTAAAACACCCTAAAACCCACCCCCGACCCTTTAAATTAAATCCCCCACCCTCCCGAACCCCCCCAAATGCCTTAAATTACCTGGGGGTCCAGCGGCGGTCCGGAACGGTCTCCTGCAATTGAATCATGTTGTCTTCAGCCGGCGCCATTCTGCGCCGCCATTTTGCAAAATGGCGGCGCAAAATGGCGGCGGCCATAGACCAACACGATTCGACTGCAGGAGGTCGTTCCGGACCCCCGCTGGACTTTTGGCAAGTCTTGTGGGGGTCAGGAGGGCCCCCCCAACCTGGCCAAAAGTCCCTGGGGGTCCAGCGGGGGTCCGGGAGCGATTTCCTGCCGCAAATCGTTTCCGTACGGAAAATGGCGCCGGCAGGAGATCGACTGCAGGAGGTCATTCAGCGGGGGTTCCAGACCCCGGCTGACCCCGCTGAGTTCCAGACCTCGGCTGACCCCGCTGAACGACCTCCTGCAGTCGATCTCCTGCCGGCGCCATTTTCCGTACGGAAAACGATTCGCGGCAGGAAATCGCTCCCGGACCCCCGCTGGACCCCCAGGGACTTTTGGCCAGCTTGGGGGGGCCTCCTGACCCCCACAAGACTTGCCAAAAGTCCAGCAGGAGTCCGGAACGACCTCCTGCAGTCGAATCGTGTTGGTCTATGGCCGCCATTTTGCAAAATGGCGGCGCAGAATGGCGCCGGCTGAAGACAACACGATTCAATTGCAGGAGGCCATTCTGGACCGCCGCTGGACCCCCAGGTAATTTAAGGCATTTGGGGGGGTTTGGGAGGGTGGGGGATTTAATTTAAAGGGTCAGGGGTGGGTTTTAGGGTGTTTTAGTGTGCCGGTTTTCCTGCCCTCCCCCTTCCCCCGATTTACAATTTTTTGACGATAAATCGGGGGAATTGGTATTGTATCGTGGCCCTAACGATTTTTGATGATTTAAAATATATCGGACGATATTTTAAATCGTCAAAAAATGATTCACATCCCTAGTACGCATCAGTGAAGATTTGACGTCATTTGGAGTGAGGAAAGTCTCCCAAAGATGAGATTTCTACACTGTTTTCTCGCCCTGGCTTGATGGACTCTATAACAGGGGACTATCCAGCTAGGGTCTCACTCTGCATGTCAAACTGGCCCCAAAACCCTAAACCACCACCAAAACCTCACCTCGACTTAATCACTGGGCCTCCTTTAGTGAAAGGAATAGTTGACTACTATGAAGATCTTATAAAGAGTCTGTCTCTCTCTCTCCCCTCCTCTCATTATTCATTTGGGCAGATAATGAGCTTAGGTATCAGGCAGAACATTTCTAGCAGGAAAGGTTGATGGACTCAGATGCTTACATTCATGGGCCAGTGATGATGTTGGGAATGAAGTTTGTAGCTCTTAAGATGGGCCATTAAATGACTCAGATACTAGGATGGATGGTTTATGGCTCCTGGGATGGGCTCAGATACCAGAATAGAAGGTTTGTAGCTGATGGGCTGAGGCTTTGGAATTCAAGGTTTGTAACTCTTGGGATGGGAGGGTGATGGGCTCAGGTGCCGGGTTTGAAGGTTTGTAGCCCCTTAGGATGGGACCAGTGATAGGCTCAATTGCTGGGATTGAAGGTTTATCTCCTGGGATGGGAGGGTGATGAGCTCAGGTGTTGGGATTGAAGGTATGTAGAACCTGGGATGGGCCAGTGATGGAGTCAGATGTTGGAATTGATGATTTGTAGCTCCTGAAATGGGCCAGTGATGGGCTCATCTACTTGGATTGGGGTGGGAGGGTGATGGGCTCAGGTATTGGGATTGAAAGTGTCTCCTGGGATGGGAGGGTGATGGGCTCAGGTGCAGGATTGAAGTTTTGTAGCTCCTGGAATGGGCAGTGATGGAGTCAGGTCCTGGGATTGAAGGACTGTAGTCTCTGGGATGTGCCAGTGATGGAGTCAGATGTTGGAATTGATGATTTGTAGCTCCTGAAATGGGCCAATGATGGGCTCATCTACCTGGATTGAAGGTTTATTGCTCCTGGAATGGGAGGGTGATGAGCTCAGGTGTTGGGATTAAAGGTTTATCTTCTGGGATGGGCCAGTGATGGGATCATCTACCTGGATTGAAGGTTTATCTCCTGGGATGGGAGGGTGATGAGCTCAGGTGTAGGGATTGAAGGTATGTAGAACCTGGGATGGGCCAGTGATGGAGTCAGATGTTGGAATTGATGATTTGTAGCTCCTGAAATGGGCCAGTGATGGGCTGATCTACCTGGATTGAAGGTTTATCTCCTGAGATGGGAGGGTGATGAGCTCAGGTGTTGGGATTGAAGGTATGTAGAACCTGGGATGGGCCAGTGATGGAGTCAGATGTTGGAATTGATGATTTGTAGCTCCTGAAATGGGCCAGTGATGGGCTCATCTACCTGGATTGAAAGTTTATCTCCTTGGTTGGGAGGGTGATGAGCTCAGGTGTTGGGGTTGAAGGTATGTAGAACCTGGGATGTGCCAGTGATGGAGTCAGATGTTGGAATTGATGATTTGTAGCTCCTGAAATGGGCCAATGATGGGCTCATCTACCTGGATTGAAGGTTTATTGCTCCTGGAATGGGAGGGTGATGAGCTCAGGTGTTGGCATTAAAGGTTTATCTTCTGGGATGGGCCAGTGATGGGCTCATCTACCTGGATTGAAGGTTTATCTCCTGGGATGGGAGGGTGATGAGCTCAGGTGTTGGGATTGAAGGTATGTAGAACCTGGGATGTGCCAGTGATGGAGTCAGATGTTGGAATTGATGATTTGTAGCTCCTGAAATGGGCCAGTGATGGGCTGATCTACCTGGATTGAAGGTTTATCTCCTGGAATGGGAGGGTGATGAGCTCAGATGCTATAATTGAAGGTTTATCTCCTGGGATGGGAGGGTGATGAGCTCAGGTGTTGGGATTGAAGGTATGTAGAACCTGGGATGTGCCAGTGATGGAGTCAGATGTTGGAATTGATGATTTGTAGCTCCTGAAATGGGCCAATGATGGGCTCATCTACCTGGATTGAAGGTTTATTGCTCCTGGAATGGGAGGGTGATGAGCTCAGGTGTTGGCATTAAAGGTTTATCTTCTGGGATGGGCCAGTGATGGGCTGATCTACCTGGATTGAAGGTTTATCTCCTGGAATGGGAGGGTGATGAGCTCAGGTGTTGGGATTGAAGGTATGTAGAACCTGGGATGTGCCAGTGATGGAGTCAGATGTTGGAATTGATGATTTGTAGCTCCTGAAATGGGCCAGTGATGGGCTGATCTACCTGGATTGAAGGTTTATCTCCTGGAATGGGAGGGTGATGAGCTCAGATGCTATAATTGAAGGTTTATCTCCTGGGATGGGAGGGTGATGAGCTCAGGTGTTGGGATTGAAGGTATGTAGAACCTGGGATGTGCCAGTGATGGAGTCAGATGTTGGAATTGATGATTTGTAGCTCCTGAAATGGGCCAATGATGGGCTCATCTACCTGGATTGAAGGTTTATTGCTCTTGGAATGGGAGGGTGATGAGCTCAGGTGTTGGCATTAAAGGTTTATCTTCTGGGATGGGCCAGTGATGGGCTCATCTACCTGGATTGAAGGTTTATCTCCTGGGATGGGAGGGTGATGAGCTCAGGTGTTGGGATTGAAGGTATGTAGAACCTGGGATGTGCCAGTGATGGAGTCAGATGTTGGAATTGATGATTTGTAGCTCCTGAAATGGGCCAGTGATGGGCTTATCTACCTGGATTGAAAGTTTATCTCCTTGGTTGGGAGGGTGATGAGCTCAGGTGTTGGGATTGAAGGTATGTAGAACCTGGGATGGGCCAGTGATGGAGTCAGATGTTGGAATTGATGATTTGTAGCTCCTGAAATGGGCCAGTGATGGGCTGATCTACCTGGATTGAAGGTTTATCTCCTGGAATGGGAGGGTGATGAGCTCAGGTGTTGGGATTGAAGGTATGTAGAACCTGGGATGTGCCAGTGATGGAGTCAGATGTTGGAATTGATGATTTGTAGCTCCTGAAATGGGCCAGTGATGGGCTGATCTACCTGGATTGAAGGTTTATCTCCTGGAATGGGAGGGTGATGAGCTCAGGTGTTGGGATTGAAGGTATGTAGAACCTGGGATGTGCCAGTGATGGAGTCAGATGTTGGAATTGATGATTTGTAGCTCCTGAAATGGGCCAGTGATGGGCTGATCTACCTGGATTGAAGGTTTATCTCCTGGAATGGGAGGGTGATGAGCTCAGGTGGTATAATTGAAGGTTTATCTCCTGGGATGGCCAGTGATGGGCCTAAGTGCTGAGACTGAAGGTTTATAGCTCCTAATATAGGCCAGTGATAGGATTGTAAGTTTGTGTGGCTGCTGGCAGCTGCTGCTTGGTTCTGTCCACTTAAAGTTTCATACAGTTGAAGGCCCTGCATTCAGGAGTTGGGCTGCTGCATGGACATGTCCAGCCAGACCTCTTTGTCTTCAGTCACCCATTCTCCTCTGCTTCTTCCCCCAGCAGAGACAGCAATGAGCAGCAAGGAGGAGACCAGCAAGAGCTCTCCAGCTCCGCTCTGCACCTTCAGCATTCAGTCCATCCTGCAGGGCGGCAGCACCTCAGAAGCAGCGCTGGGCCGGCACAGGAGAAGCCCTTCCTTGAGTTCAGACCAAGAGGATCCTGAAGAGAGCTGGATGGGACGTGGCTGCCTGTGCCCAGAGAGCCGGAGCCAGCCCTGCAGCCCTCGGCCCTGTGCTAGTAAGTAACGCTAGGACCTGTCTGGCCCAGGGCGAGGCAAACACAATCCTTAAGCAGAATAAGAGTCCCCAAAATCTAAAGAGCAAGTGGCATATCAGGCATTCATGTCTGCTCCCAACTCAGGAGACAAACCTGGCCTTACTTCAGGGGTTCCCAAATCCCAGCCGGGTTTTCAGGATTTCCACAATTAATATGCATGAGATAAATCTGCATATCATGGAGTCTTGTTATATGCAAATTTATTTCATGCATATTTGTCAGCGGTGGGCTCCCCAGGACAGCTTTGGGAAGCGGTTCACCACTTCCTGTCCTCCTTATAGGTGAATTCCTTTCTTCTTCGGGCTGAGCCTTTCTGTGCCATTGTCCGGCTCCACAAACAAAATAAAAATTGTAATTAAAATTCAGCTGGGAACTTCCACTTTAACTTCTCCACTTACAGACTGGACAGCAGGGCAGAAAGGGAGCGCTAAAACAGTGCGGAGGAGGCTTGTTTAGCGCGCGCCTTGCACAGAAGCGGTTCAGTATTAACGCCGCCGGCAGCATCAGGACGTTTGCGAAAGCCATCGCGCCCGCCCAGCCCTCTTCTTACAGCTGATGAAAAGCAGGGGCACGTTTGCTCAGAAAGGTTTAAACAATATCCTGCACTTTGACATTTCCCCCAAAGTTTAGGTTTTCCCGAGCAGAAATGCCAGAGAAACAAGAAAACCGAACAGCGAGGCGCGGGTTGCTCTGCCGGTGTCACTCAGGCATATCGCACTGCGTTTTAGGAGTTTTATCTTTGTTTTTGTAAAGAAATAACCTGTTTCCCTACAAATCTGTGCTTTGCGAAGCAGAAGGCCCAGCCCTTCACTAGCGCAGAACAGCGAGAATTATCGCCTTCTCCCTCTGCAGCCTTTGCGATGAGGCGCACGGTAACTCTCCTTAGCGCTCACCTTTGCTGCTGAGGGGCACAGCCGCGCTCCGTAGCGCTCACCTGAGGGGCACAGCCGCGCTCCATAGCGCTCACCTTTGCTGCTGAGGGGCACTGCCGCGCTCCATAGCGCTCACCTGAGGGGCACAGCCGCGCTCCATAGCGCTCACCTTTGCTGCTGAGGGGCACTGCCGCGCTCCATAGCGCTCATCTTTGCTGCTGAGGGGCACAGCCGCGCTCCATAGCGCTCAGCTGAGGGGCACAGCCGCGCTCCATAGCGCTCACCTTTGCTGCTGAGGGGCACTGCCGCGCTCCATAGCGCTCACCTTTGCTGCTGAGGGGCACTGCCGCGCTCCATAGCGCTCACCTGAGGGGCACAGCCGCGCTCCGTAGCGCTCATCTATGCTGCTGAGCGTGCACTGGACTTTGGTGTCCGTGCATTTTTTTCTGCGCAGATTTTAGGCAACTTAACCAGTGTAAAGCTGTGCCCAGGCATTAGTGCACTCCCCTTAGCTAATACTCCCCTTGCCTCTTGCTTTCTTAACGTTGGAAATTTAACTCAAGCTCAGTGGTGGAGCGCATTTATTTATTTATTTATAATGTATTCGCCGCCCCTACAAAGGCGTCCATACATAAAATTAAAACAAATGAACAGATACAATGACATTATTCAGAAACACACTGCCGAAGCTTATTAAAATGCCTCTGCAAATAGTTTTACATTACTTGTCCAGCTAACTAGAGGTGACTCGCCCCAGATACGTGACAGCAACTCCCCGCTGCTGGATAGCCGGATAGATCAGAACTTATCCGGCTAAGCGCGAAGGCTGCCGCCGTTTACCTGCCCCCTCAAGATCTGCAGATTAAGGACTCTACGGAGTCAGGGAAAGTCAGGAGCCCGCAGGAGAGGCGGAAATCCTGAAGCCTTGTTTGCGTAGCTGGAGGGAGAGGGCGAGACCGATCCCCGGGATCCGGTGCATTTCTTCGTGCACACATCACCCTCTGTAGCGCTAGGAAGATGGCAGCCAGCCCGATGCACTGTCTGGCGCTGGGGAGTAATACTTACTTACTTGATGTCCTCGTTTGCAAGGGATTTCCATGTGAGGGCGCTAAGTAAGTACTGATTCCAGTTTACAGCGCTCATTTTCAGGCTGATGCAATATCATACTGAGCCCCTCTTTTCCTAACGCGCACATCCACCTCTCCTGGGCACCTGATGCTATACTTACATGAACAGCCGTGTTAAAAAGGAGGTATTAAGTAGAAACTGTGCATCCCTAGCACTCAGAAGCATCAGGTGCCCAGAGGCTGTGGATATGCGTGAGGATAACGGGCATTCAATATGAGCGTCGGGTTTCTCGCCTCACAACTGGAGGGTGCATATCGTGCGCGTGCATTGTGTGCCCAGAAGTTTATTTCTGGTTATCAGCCGTTACATTTTCCTTTCATTTTCATTGCCACCGGCAGTAGATCTCAGGGACCAAAGAGAGCGTGACTTTCATTTTTTTCACGCACCCCCAATGCAATCAGGGCATCAGCGCATCTAAAACACCTGTCCAAACCCGCACCTAGCTAACAGCGCGCATGACATGTAAATTGCATGGAGATGAGGCTATTAGCCATTACCTCTTGCTAACACAGCAAATTTAACACCAGCCCCAGAGCTGACGTTAAGCCTTGCCACATGTCCAGGGCACACAATAGAACAAAAAACCCTGCTTTCTGTGGTGCCTCCTACGCAGTATCATGACAATACCAGATCGAAGGAACCACGGAAAGCCGTATCATGCCAAAATGGAAAGGGGAACAACATTCTGGGTGCACAATATTATACCCTCTCCAGGCCATGCATATTCTGCAGGTATATTGTGCCATTAGCCACACCATAGCTCACGTGTAGATTCCAGTTTATGGCCTTGCATGGCTGTCTACATCCACCAGCCCAGCCTCTCCAGCCTTCCCATCATTCAGCATGGAAACTTTACTGCCTATGCAGTAAGACGTTTTACACTCACAGGGGCTGATGCAATAAAAGGGCAATGGTAAAACTGAGCGCCGTTTCCCTGATGTGTGCACATCCACAGCCCCTGGGCCTCCCATGCTAGGGATGCACAATTTTCCCCAGCACATCCTTTTTGGCACAGAAGCTCATTTGCCTATTGCATCAGGAGCTCAGGGGCTGTGGCTGGGCATTAGGCACTCAACACAAGCACCCAATTTACCACAAGCTTTTATTGCATCGGCTCCTGTGAGCATGAAACGTCAAGTTTACGCTCACAAAATGAGGGCTGACTTGCAGGCAATGCCGTAGGTTGGCTGGAAGGCATTTTTCTGCATGGGCCTGCCAGTACAGCAAGCTAATGCTATGTGAATGCATCAGGAGCTTAAAAAATAGGTGCCGACAGGAAACAAATGAGCATGGGGGAGCTGCATGTGAGAAGGAGCTGAGGACTGCTCAGTTGTTCTGAGCACTAAGCCCAGTGATTCCCTTTTGCATGGACAGGCTGGGTTTCCACACACTGATCAGGAAGGAATTATAATTTTGTTACATGATTTATCTTGGTGCACTAAAAAAGACAGATTCTTTACTTCTCTCCAAAGTGTTAAACAATTGTGCTTAATAGTGCAATTCTTCATTGCTTTGTAGTGGTAGAAAGCCATGTAAACTAATACCCAATACCACAGCTCACGTGTACTTGTATGTTGTAGCTTAGGACCACGCATGGCTGTCTATATCCAGCAGCCCAGCCTCTCCAGCCTTCCCCTAACCCGGGCTGGAAACTTTACTCCACCTCTAACCAGTGCTAGTAAGAAGGGGATTAATCCCATGCACTTCTCTGCATTGGAAGGAAATAGTTAATGCCCTCCTTAGCGTGGGATTTACACGCCGAGGCGCTAAGCTGACCACACGTTTTTGGAAGCATGGGCAGTAAGGTTTACCTGTGCTTATCTGCAGTAAAACGGGGGGTTGGGCTGAAGGCACTGCATAGCATCACCCCATCAAATTTTATCCTATGAGTAAAGGAAACAGAGACTAAAATTTAGCTCACATTTTCTTACATGGGCTGGAGAGGCCTAGGATATTTTGGGGGGAATTTATTAACGTTTAGTGCTGGTTGTGAATCTGTGCTTTATCCATTAAAATTAATGGGATTTTGTAGTTAATAAATCTGGCACAAAATGCAATAAAGGAGTGGGGAAGGAGCAGCTGCAGTGATTTGCAGTGCGGTGCAGTGTGGTTCCTGCCCCCTTCAGCAAGAGCTGCTCTGGAGTGCTGGCCTCATCCTTGGGCACCCCCGCAGGACTGCCAGCTGCTTCCTCTCACCGCAGGTTTTTAAGGCAACCCTCAAACTTAAATACTTATTTATTTTTTTTAAACATGGGGGCAATGCATGCAGAAAACAGAAAATGCTGACACAAATCTGCCCTGAAACTACTTTACATCAGGTTTGAGGATGCAAATAATGAGCAGAAAACATAACTGCCAGGTGTGCCTAGGTTTTGGATCAAAATCCAACCCAGCGCAGGCTGTCGGCTGCTGTTTAGAAACGTCCCCACAGTCTTGCCTCCGTGGTTTTACTATCCTGAGTTACCACTGCTGTAAAGCGCAGGGGAAAATTTGTTTGCACTTTTTTTAAAAAGCTTCCTTCACTAAGTAAACTGAAATTAGAATTAAAAGTGTGAAACCTGACTTTTGTGTTCCCAGTCTGAGGGCTGCTCTGCAGGCTTCCTGTGGGTGCTCCCTTGCTCCCTAACCAGTGCGGCTGAGGCGTTTTAGAACCAATCATTGATTTGCACTGACTTTTTGACTTCCTTCAGCACCAGTGCTTCATGCAGCACCCTGCATCTCTGCACCTCATTATCAGCAGGGTTTGGGACTGTCTGCTCTCTCTGCTGCTTTCCTCAGTCTGCAGCCTCAGTTTCTGGCTTTGGCTTCTAGTAGCTGAGATTTTCTCTCTCTCTCTCTCTCTCTGTTCTTACAGGTGACACCAAGGGCAGTGCAGCAGTGCTTGGCTCAGACAGATCTCCACAGGTGAGCAAGGGCAAAACCTTCCCCTCCAGTCCTTCCTCCCCAGGAGACAGGCAGAGAGAAGCTGGAGACAGGCAGGGTAGTTCAGCCAAGAAGAAGACCCGCACCGTCTTCTCCCGGAGTCAGGTCTACCAGCTGGAGTCCACCTTTGACATGAAGAGGTACCTGAGCAGTTCGGAGAGAGCTTGCCTGGCCTCCAGCCTCCAGCTCACAGAGACACAAGTCAAAACGTGGTTCCAGAACCGCAGGAACAAGTGGAAGAGGCAGCTGTCTGCTGAGCTAGAAGCAGCCAACATGGCCCATGCATCTGCACAGACTTTGGTGGGCATGCCACTGGTATTCAGGGACACTTCTCTTCTGAGAGTGCCAGTGCCTCGGTCTATAGCTTTTCCAGCACCCCTGTATTACCCCAGCAGCAGCATGCCTGCAGCTTTGCCTCTCTATAACCTCTACAACAAACTGGACTATTGACTGCCTGTCTATAACCTCTACAATAAGATGAACTATCAGCTGCCTCTCCATGACCTTTACACAAGCAGAGCTAATGGGCACTTCTCTATAGCCTCTATACAAGCTGGACTGTTGACTGACTGCTTCTCTATAACCTTTACAAAAAGATGGACAATTGACTGCCTCCATGACCTCTACAGAAGCTGGACTAGTGACTGTGGCTCCATAAATTTTAAAAACAAGCCGGACTATTGACTGTCTGCATCCTCCACACAAGCTGGACTACTGACTGCCTATCTGCTAGGTATATTACTTTATAACAAGCTGGGCTATTGACTGCTTATTCTCAGCAGCACCAGTTCATCCCCTCCCATTCGGTCCTAACAGTACGTATTATGAAGGCAATGTGCTTCTGGAAAGGTTAAGAAATACACCGTGTGTATTCATTACTTCTTCTCTTTTATTTATGGACTCATCATGTTTTTATGATTTCGGCTGGCGTGGAGCATCTTGTGCAGTAAAAGGGGTCAGTGCTTGCCATGCCCCAGACCCAGGGGAGCCCACAAGCTGACCCCCTCCTATTTACTGATATATAATTTGTAACAAAACATGTTTAAAATATGTAAATAATTTTTGCAATAAATGAACATTTTAAACATTGTTTTTAACTTTTGAGTTTTGTGGCTACCAAAGTATCTAAAATATTTTGCTCAGTCAGGAGATTCAGCAACGCATGAAGAGCTCTGCTGCTTTCTAGTATTCTTAGCTCTCTGTTCTCATTTATTAGAGTTTTTCTTTGCATTGTGCTGAATACTATTTTTATTGCAACTTATACAATGCATCTAATAACGCTCAACAGACTCAAGCAAATACAGAAGGAAGTCATTAGGAAAAGTCTTAAAAAATACAATTGAGGTCTAGGACACACATGGATGCTGTAGTCGTGATACCTCTTAAACACACAATAAAAAAAAAAACCATCTGACATCTGCAATGCTAAGCGGCCAAAGAGAAAAGGCCATTGCTCTCTCCCAAACCTGCCGAATCCAAAGTGGTCTCCTCCTGAGCCCCCATCCAGCATAGCAAGAAGCACTGGGACTCACCTATCAGAGAGGAAAAGCCCCAGCCCTGAGAGGAGCAACTCCCACCCCAGAAGAAGGAATCTGGAGGGGAAGGGGCGAAGCTGCTAAAGGCAGAATGAGAGGGCAGGAAGGCGGGACTGCTACCCACTGTTACTGACAAATAGGAACACTGTTTACTTCATTTTTCATCTATATCTTCTTTTAAATATAATATTTGCCTTTCAGTGCAGTAAAAGAAAAAAAGGAAGCAAAATGAAAATTTCCAGTTTTTGTGTCATGTTGATTCAGAAATGAAACAAAATATGTAAAGTTATTGGCATCCATTTATCTGTCATTATTAAATGAGAATACATCCTTTCTATCACTAAGGCAGCATCAATAGTGACTGTCACTGATAATAAGAAAGTCTCAGATGTGACTTACAATGATAGTCAGAGCACCTCACTATTGAATGTCACAGATAAGAATATCTCCGATGTAACTTCCAATAACAATGAGAGTGCAACACTGGTGATGGTTACTGATAATAAGAGAATGTCTCAGATGTGACTTACAATGACAGAGCACCTCACTATTGAATGTCACAGATAAGAATATCTCCGATGTAACTTCCAATAACAATGAGAGTGCAACACTGGTGATGGTTACTGATAATAAGAGAATGTCTCAGATGTGACTTACAATGACAGAGCACCTCACTATTGAATGTCACAGATAAGACTATCTCCGATGTAACTTCCAATAACAATGAGAGTGCAACACTGGTGATGGTTACTGATAATAAGAGAATGTCTCAGATGTGACTTACAATGACAGAGCACCTCACTATTGAATGTCACAGATAAGACTATCTCCGATGTAACTTCCAATAACAATGAGAGTGCAACACTGGTGATGGTTACTGATAATAAGAGAATGTCTCAGATGTGACTTACAATGACAATCAGAGCACCTCACTATTGAATGTCTCAGATAAGAATATCTCAGGTGTAACTTCCAATAACAATGAGAGTGCAACACTGGTGATGGTTACTGATAATAAGAGAATGTCTCAGATGTGACTTACAATGACAGTCAGAGCACATCACTATTGAATGTCACAGATAAGAATATCTCCGATGTAACTTCCAATAACAATGAGAGTGCAACACTGGTGATGGTTACTGATTATAAGAGAATGTCTCAGATGTGACTTACAATGATAGTCAGAGCACCTCACTATTGAATGTCACAGATAAGAATATCTCCAATGTAACTTCAAATAACAATGAGAGTGCAACACTGGTGATGGTTACTGATAATAAGAGAATGTCTCAGATGTGACTCACAAGTACAATCAGAGCACCTCACTATTGAATGTCACAGATAAGAATATCTCCAATGTAACTTCCAATAACAATGAGAGTGCAACACTGGTGATGGTTACTGATAATAAGAGAATGTCTCAGATGTGACTCACAAGTACAATCAGAGCACATCACTATTGAATGTCACAGGTAAGACTATCTCCGATGTAACTTCCAATAACAATGAGAGTGCAACACTGGTGATGGTTACTGATAATAAGAGAATGTCTCAGATGTGACTTACAATGACAATCAGAGCACCTTACTATTGAATGTCACAGATAAGAATATCTCCAATGTAACTTCCAATAACAATGAGAGTGCAACACTGGTGATGGTTACTGATAATAAGAAAATGTCTCAGATGTGACTTACAATGACAATCAGAGCACATCACTATTGAATGTCACAGATAAGAATATCTCCGATGTAACTTCCAATAACAATGAGAGTGCAACACTGGTGATGGTTACTGATAATAAGAGAATGTCTCAGATGTGACTTACAATGACAATCAGAGCACCTTACTATTGAATGTCACAGATGAGAATATCTCGGATGTAACTTCCAATAACAATGAGAGTGCAACACTGGTGATGGTTACTGATAATAAGAGAATGTCTCAGATGTGACTTACAATGACAGTCAGAGCACATCACTATTGAATGTCACAGATAAGAATATCTCCGATGTAACTTCCAATAACAATGAGAGTGCAACACTGGTGATGGTTACTGATTATAAGAGAATGTCTCAGATGTGACTTACAATGATAGTCAGAGCACCTCACTATTGAATGTCACAGATAAGAATATTTCCAATGTAACTTCCAATAACAATGAGAGTGCAACACTGGTGATGGTTACTGATAATAAGAGAATGTCTCAGATGTGACTCACAAGTACAATCAGAGCACCTCACTATTGAATGTCACAGATAAGAATATCTCCAATGTAACTTCCAATAACAATGAGAGTGCAACACTGGTGATGGTTACTATAATAAGAGAATGTCTCAGATGTGACTCACAAGTACAATCAGCGCACATCACTATTGAATGTCACAGGTAAGACTATCTCCGATGTAACTTCCAATAACAATGAGAGTGCAACACTGGTGATGGTTACTGATAATAAGAGAATGTCTCAGATGTGACTTACAATGACAGTCAGAGCACATCACTATTGAATGTCACAGATAAGAATATCTCCGATGTAACTTCCAATAACAATGAGAGTGCAACACTGGTGATGGTTACTGATTATAAGAGAATGTCTCAGATGTGACTTACAATGATAGTCAGAGCACCTCACTATTGAATGTCACAGATAAGAATATTTCCAATGTAACTTCCAATAACAATGAGAGTGCAACACTGGTGATGGTTACTGATAATAAGAGAATGTCTCAGATGTGACTCACAAGTACAATCAGAGCACCTCACTATTGAATGTCACAGATAAGAATATCTCCAATGTAACTTCCAATAACAATGAGAGTGCAACACTGGTGATGGTTACTATAATAAGAGAATGTCTCAGATGTGACTCACAAGTACAATCAGCGCACATCACTATTGAATGTCACAGGTAAGACTATCTCCGATGTAACTTCCAATAACAATGAGAGTGCAACACTGGTGATGGTTACTGATAATAAGAGAATGTCTCAGATGTGACTTACAATGACAATCAGAGCACCTTACTATTGAATGTCACAGATAAGAATATCTCTGATGTAACTTCCAATAACAATGAGAGTGCAACACTGGTGATGGTTACTGATAATAAGAGAATGTCTCAGATGTGACTTACAATGACAGTCAGAGCACCTCACTATTGAATGTCACAGATAAGAATATCTCCGATGTAACTTCCAATAACAATGAGAGTGCAACACTGGTGATGATTACTGATAATAAGAGAATGTCTCAGATGTGACTTACAATGACAATCAGAGCACCTCACTATTGAATGTCACAGATAAGAATATCTCCGATGTAACTTCCAATAACAATGAGAGTGCAACACTGGTGATGGTTACTGATAATAAGAGAATGTCTCAGATGTGACTCACAAGTACAATCAGAGCACCTCACTATTGAATGTCACAGATAAGAATATCTCTGAGGTAACTTCCAATAACAATGAGAGTGCAACACTGGTGATGGTTACTGATAATAAGAGAATGTCTCAGATGTGACTTACAATGACAATCAGAGCACATCACTATTGAATGTCACAGATAAGAATATCTCCGATGTAACTTCCAATAACAATGAGAGTGCAACACTGGTGATGGTTACTGATAATAAGAAAATGTCTCAGATGTGACTCACAAGTACAATCAGAGCACCTCACTATTGAATGTCACAGATAAGAATATCTCTGATGTAACTTCCAATAACAATGAGAGTGCAACACTGGTGATGGTTACTGATAATAAGAGAATGTCTCAGATGTGACTTACAATGATAATCAGAGCACATCACTATTGAATGTCACAGATAAGAATATCTCTGATGTAACTTCCAATAACAATGAGAGTGCAACACTGGTGATGGTTACTGATAATAAGAGAATGTCTCACAGGTGACTTACAATGACAGTTAGAGCACCTCACTGTTGAATGTCACA
The DNA here is from genome assembly GCF_901001135.1 of Rhinatrema bivittatum. Classification (NCBI taxonomy): domain Eukaryota; kingdom Metazoa; phylum Chordata; class Amphibia; order Gymnophiona; family Rhinatrematidae; genus Rhinatrema; species Rhinatrema bivittatum. Next base: position 311,234,640 of record NC_042621.1, read on the forward strand.
GATAAGAATATCTCCAATGTAACTTCCAATAACAATGAGAGTGCAACAATGGTGATGGTTACTGATAATAAGAGAATGTCTCAGATGTGACTTACAGTGACAATCAGAGCACCTCACTATTGAATGTCACAGGTAAGACTATCTCCGATGTAACTTCCAATAACAATGAGAGTGCAACACTGGTGATGGTTACTGATAATAAGAGAATGTCTCAGATGTGACTTACAATGACAATCAGAGCACCTTACTATTGAATGTCACAGATAAGAATATCTCTGATGTAACTTCCAAGAACAATGAGAGTGCAACACTGGTGATGGTTACTGATAATAAGAGAATGTCTCAGATGTGACTTACAATGACAATCAGAGCACATCACTATTGAATGTCACAGATAAGAATATCTCCGATGTAACTTCCAATAACAATAAGAGTGCAACACTGGTGATGGTTACTGATAATAAGAGAATGTCTCAGATGTGACTTACAATGACAATCAGAGCACCTTACTATTGAATGTCACAGATGAGAATATCTCGGATGTAACTTCCAATAACAATGAGAGTGCAACACTGGTGATGGTTACTGATAATAAGAGAATGTCTCAGATGTGACTTACAATGACAATCAGAGCACCTCACTATTGAATGTCTCAGATAAGAATATCTCAGGTGTAACTTCCAATAACAATGAGAGTGCAACACTGGCGATGGTTACTGATAATAAGAGAATGTCTCAGATGTGACTTACAATGACAGTCAGAGCACATCACTATTGAATGTCACAGATAAGAATATCTCCGATGTAACTTCCAATAACAATGAGAGTGCAACACTGGTGATGGTTACTGATAATAAGAGAATGTCTCAGATGTGACTCACAAGTACAATCAGAGCACATCACTATTGAATGTCACAGGTAAGACTATCTCCGATGTAACTTCCAATAACAATGAGAGTGCAACACTGGTGATGATTACTGATAATAAGAGAATGTCTCAGATGTGACTTACAAAGACAATCAGAGCACCTCACTATTGAATGTCACAGATAAGACTATCTCCGATGTAACTTCCAATAACAATGAGAGTGCAACACTGGTGATGGTTACTGATAATAAGAGAATGTCTCAGATGTGACTTACAATGACAATCAGAGCACCTTACTATTGAATGTCACAGATAAGAATATCTCTGATGTAACTTCCAAGAACAATGAGAGTACAACACTGGTGATGGTTACTGATAATAAGAGAATGTCTCAGATGTGACTTACAATGACAATAAAAGTGCATTATAAGTGACTGCCACCGATAATAAAAATATCAAAGATGTGACTTTAATGACTTTGCGAGAGCACCACTAGTGACTATCACTGATAGTAAGAATGTCTCAGATGTTATTTCCAACAACAATGAGAGCGCATCAGTACTGAATACTACTGATTGTAATGTCTGAGTTGTGACTTATAATGTCAGTATGAGCGTATCACTGGTGACTGTCACTGAAAATGAGAATGTCTCAGATGTGACTTCCAGTGCCAATCAGAGCACCTCACTAGACTGTCACTGATAAGATTTTCTCATATGTGACTTCCAATGAAACTGACAGTGCATAATTAGTGACTGTGTCTGATAATAATGTCTGAGATGTGACTTGCAATGACAATGATAATACATCACTAGCGACTCTCACTGCTAATAAGGATGATTCAGATGTCTCATCCAATGACAATGTTATGCCCGTCGGTCGCAGACGGCTGCGTCCACGTGTTCTTACTTCCTGCACGGCTCTCCTGCCCTCTCCGGGGCTGCACACGGCTTGGACCAGATTTCACCGCCGCGTTCCCCGGGACTCCTCATGGCGGTCTGGACGTCGCCGCCATCCTCCTCGACTTTGGACCTCTCTAGGCGCGTGCGTGTGCCACCGGGCACTCCTATGAAGCCTCAACAGCGGGAACCTCGGGGGCGTCTCCGGTTGATGACATCATGAGACCAGTGTACTTAAGCTCCACCTTCGCCCTCAGCTAGCGGACTTGGCAACAAGATCTGTATGTCTTCGACTACTGCCTACGTGTTCCTGAGACTCACTTCATGCCTTGGACCTGGACCCTGTCTGGTACCCGCTCTTCGGGGGCCAGTGCATGCATTGGGGACTCGCTCTCCTCGCCTACCCTGCTCCTCGCGCTGGCTCTGTGTCTCCTCTGTTCTAACCTGCAAGACTTCCTGTTCCTCAGGACCACCTCTGGGACATCTCAGCTTCCTGTGAGCTCTACAGAGGGGCTTCCCTGATCCTCGGGGTTGTGCCCACAACCTGAACAATACTGCTCATGTCTCTCGTTCCTCGGGACAGCACTTACGTTTTACAGTGACTACCAGAGCTTCCACACTCCTCGAGGCTGTGCCCTCTGGCTTCTCTGGGACATTTTCATGCTTCCCCGCTCCTTGGGGCGGTGCAACGTCAACACAAGAGGCTCAGCTCAGGCTTCCCTGTCCTGTGGGTTAGCCTACAGTATTACATTATCATCCTACACTGTGCAGCTCCTCCCCTCGGGGTTGCCCTCCGGAGTAGCTCTTGCCTGGTCAAGCCTCACACCCTCCACTCTGTGGTCTGCCTGGCATTTTTCCATCAGGGTCCCTGTCCAGGTATTGCCTCCCGTCTACTCTCCAGGTGGGTCCTCTCCTGGTACCGCGGGACATCTCCATCGCCTCATCCAGAGCTCTTCGCTGTTCTTACCTCGCCTCCCGATGATGTACACCTCTGGGGGTCCTTCCCACAGGTAGTGGCAACTTGCATCTCGGGCCAAGGGCCCACATACCCACAAATCATAGCAGACAATGAAAGTAAATCTCCACTGACTGTCACTGATATTAAGTATGTTTCAGAAGTGACTTCCAAACACAATGGGGTAGATTTTAAAAGGTGCGCACACATGGACATGACGATTTTATAACATGCAAATGGACGCTGTACCAGCAGCCTCCAGTCCCACCCCTCCCCGCACCTTTCTCTGGAACTGGTACTGCTGTGTGTAACAGGGGTTACACAGATGGCCAAGCCCCTTTGAAAATACATGCAGTGCATGCAATGCCCAGCCACGCATGTAACAATGACAGGACAACACTATATACTGGCACTGATAATAATAATGCTTCAGATGTGACTTCCAATGACAATGACAGGACATCACTATATACTGGCACTGATAATAATAATGCTTCAGATGTGACTTCCAGTGACAATGACAGGACATCACTATATACTGGCACTGATAATAATAATGCTTCAGATGTGACTTCCAGTGACAATGACAGGACATCACTATATACTGGCACTGATAATAATAATGCTTCAGATGTGACTTCCAATGACAATGACAGGGCATCACTATATACTGGCACTGATAATAATAATGCTTCAGATGTGACTTCCAGTGACAATGACAGGACATCACTATATACTGGCACTGATAATAATAATGCTTCAGATGTGACTTCCAGTGACAATGACAGTGCATCACTATATACTGGCACTGATAATAATAATGCTTCAGATGTGACTTCCAGTGACAATGACAGGACATCACTATATACTGGCACTGATAATAATAATGCTTCAGATGTGACTTCCAATGACAATGACAGGGCATCACTATATACTGGCACTGATAATAATAATGCTTCAGATGTGACTTCCAGTGACAATGACAGGACATCACTATATACTGGCACTGATAATAATAATGCTTCAGATGTGACTTCCAGTGACAATGACAGGACATCACTATATACTAGCACTGATAATAATAATGCTTCAGATGTGACTTCCAATGACAATGACAGGACATCACTATATACTGGCACTGATAATAATAATGCTTCAGATGTGACTTCCAATGACAATGACAGGACATCACTATATACTGGCACTGATAATAATAATGCTTCAGATGTGACTTCCAGTGACAATGACAGTGCATCACTATATACTGGCACTGATAATAATAATGCTTCAGATGTGACTTCCAGTGACAATGACAGGGCATCACTATATACTGGCACTGATAATAATAATGCTTCAGATGTGACTTCCAGTGACAATGACAGTGCATCACTATATACTGGCACTGATAATAATAATGCTTCAGATGTGACTTCCAGTGACAATGACAGGGCATCACTATATACTGGCACTGATAATAATAATGCTTCAGATGTGACTTCCAGTGACAATGACAGTGCATCACTATATACTGGCACTGATAATAATAATGCTTCAGATGTGACTTCCAAGGACAATGACAGGGCATCACTATATACTGGCACTGATAATAATAATGCTTCAGATGTGACTTCCAGTGACAATGACAGTGCATCACTATATACTGGCACTGATAATAATAATGCTTCAGATGTGACTTCCAGTGATAATGACAGGACATCACTATATACTGGCACTGATAATAATAATGCTTCAGATGTGACTTCCAGTGATAATGACAGGACATCACTATATACTGGCACTGATAATAATAATGCTTCAGATGTGACTTCCAGTGACAATGACAAGACATCACTATATACTGGCACTGATAATAATAATGCTTCAGATGTGACTTCCAGTGACAATGACAGTGCATCACTATATACTGGCACTGATAATAATAATGCTTCAGATGTGACTTCCAGTGACAATGACAGGGCATCACTATATACTGGCACTGATAATAATAATGCTTCAGATGTGACTTCCAAGGACAATGACAGGGCATCACTATATACTGGCACTGATAATAATAATGCTTCAGACGTGACTTCCAGTGACAATTACAGGACATCACTATATACTGGCACTGATAATAATAATGCTTCAGACGTGACTTCCAGTGACAATGACAGGACATCACTATATACTGGCACTGATAATAATAATGCTTCAGATGTGACTTCCAGTGACAATGACAGGATATCACTATATACTGGCACTGATAATAATAATGCTTCAGATGTGACTTCCAATGACAATGACAGGACATCACTATATACTGGCACTGATAATAATAATGCTTCAGATGTGACTTCCAGTGACAATGACAGTGCATCACTATATACTGGCACTGATAATAATAATGCTTCAGATGTGACTTCCAATGACAATGACAGGACATCACTATATACTGGCACTGATAACAATAATGCTTCAGATGTGACTTCCAATGACAATGACATGACAATGACAGGGCATCACTATATACTAGCACTGATAATAATAATGCTTCAGATGTGACTTCCAATGACAATGACAGGACATCACTATATACTAGCACTGATAATAATAATGCTTCAGATGTGACTTCCAATGACAATGACAGGGCATCACTTTATACTGGCACTGATAATAATAATGCTTCAGATGTGACTTCCAATGACAATGCGAGTGCATCACTATATACTGGCACTGATAATAATGCTTCAGATGTGACTTCCAATGATAATGACAGTACATCACTATATACTGGCACTGATAATAATAATGCTTCAGATGTGACTTCCAGTGACAATGACAGGACATCACTATATACTGGCACTGATAATAATAATGCTTCAGACGTGACTTCCAGTGACAATGACAGGGCATCACTATATACTGGCACTGACAATAATAATGCTTCAGAAGTGACTTCCAGTGACAATGACAGTGCATCACTATATACTGGCACTGACAATAATAATGCTTCAGACGTGACTTCCAGTGACAATGACAGTGCATCACTATATACTGGCACTGATAATAATAATGCTTCAGAACACTATATACTGGCACTGATAATAATAATGCTTCAGACGTGACTTCCAGTGACAGTGACAGGGCATCACTATATACTGGCACTGATAATAATAATGCTTCAGATGTGACTTCCAATGACAATGACAGTGCATCACTATAAACTGGCACTGATAATAATAATGCTTCAGATGTGACTTCCAATGCCAATGACAGGGCATCACTATATACTGGCACTGATAATAATAATGCTTCAGATGTGACTTCCAATGCCAATGACAGGGCATCACTATATACTGGCACTGATAATAATAATGCTTCAGATGTGACTTCCAGTGACAATGACAGGACATCACTATATACTGGCACTGATAATAATAATGCTTCAGATGTGACTTCCAGTGACAATGACAGGACATCACTATATACTGGCACTGATAATAATAATGCTTCAGATGTGACTTCCAGTGACAATGACAGGACATCACTATATACTGGCACTGATAATAATAATGCTTCAGATGTGACTTCCAGTGACAATGACAGGGCATCACTATATACTGGCACTGATAATAATAATGCTTCAGATGTGACTTCCAATGACAATGACAGGGCATCACTATATACAGGCACTGATAATAATAATGCTTCAGATGTGACTTCCAATGACAATGACAGGACATCACTATATACTGGCACTGATAATAATAATGCTTCAGATGTGACTTCCAGTGACAATGACAGTGCATCACTATATACTGGCACTGATAATAATAATGCTTCAGATGTGACTTCCAATGACAATGACAGGACATCACTATATACTGGCACTGATAACAATAATGCTTCAGATGTGACTTCCAATGACAATGACAGGACATCACTATATACTGGCACTGATAATAATAATGCTTCAGATGTGACTTCCAATGACAATGACAGGACATCACTATATACTGGCACTGATAACAATAATGCTTCAGATGTGACTTCCAATGACAATGACAGGGCATCACTTTATACTGGCACTGATAATAATAATGCTTCAGATGTGACTTCCAATGACAATGCGAATGCATCACTATATACTGGCACTGATAATAATGCTTCAGATGTGACTTCCAATGATAATGACAGTACATCACTATATTAGGGATGTGAATCGTTTTTCAACGATTAAAATTATCGTCCGATAATGTTTATATCGTCTTAAATCGTTATAGAACACGATACAATAGAAATTCTAACGATTTATCGTTAAAAATCGTTAAATCGTGTTAGTGCGCACTAACTCGAGTTAGTGCGCACTAACTCCCCGTTAGTGCGCACTAACTCGATTTAGTGCGCACTAACTGAAAATGATACAAATAAACACTTTCCAGGTCACTGAACGTCAGTTAGGAATGAATATGTGTTCCTATTGGCTGGCTGCCCTCTTATCTATTGATGTTACCAAGGTTACCACTGAGGTGATGGTTGGGGGGATGGGAAATGGAACTGGAAACTAACGAACACCAACAGAAAATGAAACAAAGTGTTCACACTTCCCAGGTCAGTAAAGGTCACTTAGGAATGAATATGTATGTATGTATTCCTATTGGCTGGCTGTGCTCTTATCTATTGATGTTACCAATATTGTTGGGGGGATGTGAAATGGAAACAGTTGGAAGCTTGACAAAAAAAGTAATGTAATGATCAGCACTCACCTGACTAGAACTTGTTTGTTTATTATTTTTGTTAGCAGGCACCTGAAATGCTAGTGCATGTTGAATTTGCCAATCACTGTGCATTTTAGAAAGGTGGTCCTGGCTGGAACTGTACACAGTTCAAATATATGTAATTGATTGTTGGTAAGTGTATTTTTTAAGTAGCCACACTGGCACCAGTATGTTTACTTTTCCTCCTACTTAACTCACTAGCTCAGCTTTGTAAGAAGGGCTTCTCTGCTTGTGTGTTGTTTTTGTTTGGTGTGAGGAGAGCAGAAACATCAGATCTTTATTCAATCTACTACAGTCATCTCTTACAGTGCCCTATCCCTATTAATACCAGGAGTGTTGTGATCTTCCTGCACACAGTGCCCTAACCCTGATACCAGTCTGAGACAGCTCCCTCCCTGCATTACTAGTGAGAGGCTGGCTTCACAGACAGGGGGGAGCTGCCTGACCCTCACTCCTGACTTCCCCCATGTCCCAGCTAGTGAATGGTGTGTGGGTGAGGGGGGGGGGGGAGGATGGTGAAGTCTGAGACAGCTCCCTCCCTGCATTACTAGTGAGAGGCTGGCTTCACAGACAGGGGGGAGCTGCCTGACCCTCACTCCTGACTTCCCCCATGTCCCAGCTAGTGAATGGTGTGTGGGTGAGGGGGGGGGGGAGGATGGTGAAGTCTGAGACAGCTCCCTCCCTGCATTACTAGTGAGAGGCTGGCTTCACAGACAGGGGGGGAGCTGCCTGACCCTCACTCCTGACTTCCCCCATGTCCCAGCTAGTGAATGGTGTGTGGGTGAGGGGGGGGGGGGAGGATGGTGAAGTCTGAGACAGCTCCCTCCCTGCATTACTAGTGAGAGGCTGGCTTTACAGACAGGGGGGAGCTGCCTGACCCTCACTCCTGACTTCCCCCATGTCCCAGCTAGTGAATGGTGTGTGGGTGAGGGGGGGGGGAGGATGGTGAAGTCTGAGACAGCTCCCTCCCTGCATTACTAGTGAGAGGCTGGCTTCACAGACAGGGGGGAGCTGCCTGACCCTCACTCCTGACTTCCCCCATGTCCCAGCTAGTGAATGGTGTGTGGGTGAGGGGGGGGGGGGAGGATGGTGAAGTCTGAGACAGCTCCCTCCCTGCATTACTAGTGAGAGGCTGGCTTCACAGACAGGGGGGAGCTGCCTGACCCTCACTCCTGACTTCCCCCATGTCCCAGCTAGTGAATGGTGTGTGGGTGAGGGGGGGGGGGAGGATGGTGAAGTCTGAGACAGCTCCCTCCCTGCATTACTAGTGAGAGGCTGGCTTCACAGACAGGGGGGAGCTGCCTGACCCTCACTCCTGACTTCTCCCATGTCCCAGCTAGTGAATGGTGTGTGGGTGAGGGGGGGGGGGGGGAGGATGGTGAAGTCTGAGACAGCTCCCTCCCTGCATTACTAGTGAGAGGCTGGCTTCACAGACAGGGGGGAGCTGCCTGACCCTCACTCCTGACTTCCCCCATGTCCCAGCTAGTGAATGGTGTGTGGGTGAGGGGGGGGGGGAGGATGGTGAAGTCTGAGACAGCTCCCTCCCTGCATTACTAGTGAGAGGCTGGCTTCACAGACAGGGGGGAGCTGCCTGACCCTCACTCCTGACTTCCTCCATGTCCCAGCTAGTGAATGGTGTGTGGGTGAGGGGGGGCGGGGGAGGATGGTGAAGTCTGAGACAGCTCCCTCCCTGCATTACTAGTGAGAGGCTGGCTTCACAGACAGGGGGGAGCTGCCTGACCCTCACTCCTGACTTCCCCCATGTCCCAGCTAGTGAATGGTGTGTGGGTGAGGGGGGGGGGGGGGGGGGAGGATGGTGAAGTCTGAGACAGCTCCCTCCCTGCATTACTAGTGAGAGGCTGGCTTCACAGACAGGGGGGAGCTGCCTGTCCCTCACTCCTGACTTCCCCCATGTCCCAGCTAGTGAATGGTGTGTGGGTGAGGGGGGGTGGAGGATGGTGAAGTCTGAGACAGCTCCCTCCCTGCATTACTAGTGAGAGGCTGGCTTCACAGACAGGGGGGAGCTGCCTGACCCTCACTCCTGACTTCCCCCATGTCCCAGCTAGGGAATGGTGTGTGGGTGAGGGGGGGGGGGGAGGATGGTGAAGTCTGAGACAGCTCCCTCCCTGCATTACTAGTGAGAGGCTGGCTTCACAGACAGGGGGGAGCTGCCTGACCCTCACTCCTCCGGGGTATTGTGATCTTCCTGCACACAGTGCCCTATCCCTGATACCAGGGGTGTTGTGATCTTCCTGCATGCAGTGCCCTATCCCTATTAATACCAGGAGTGTTGTGATCTTCCTGCATGCAGTGCCCTATCCCTATTAATACCAGGAGTGTTGTGATCTTCCTGCATGCAGTGCCCTATCCCTGATACCGGGATGTGTGCAAGAAGATCACAACACCCCCGGTATCAGGAATAGGGCACTGTGTGCAGGAAGATCACAACACCCCCAGTATCAGGAATAGGGCACTGTGTGCAGGAAGATCACAACACCCCCAGTATCAGGAATAGGGCACTGTGTGCAGGAAGATCACAACACCCCTGGTATTAGGGATAGGGCACTGTGTGCAGGAAGATCACAACACTCCTGGTATTAATAGGGATAGGGCACTGTGTGCAGGAAGATCACAATACCCCTGGTATCAGGGTTAGGGCACAAGTTCTAGTCACATTGACTGATCACATTACTTGTTTTGTCAAGCTACCAACTGTTTCCATTTCCCATCCCCCATATACTGTCAGTAGGAAACTTGGTAACATGAATAAATAAGAGGGCAGCCAATAGGAATACATATTCATTCCTAAACTGACCTTAACTGACCTGAAAAGTGTCAAATTGTATCATTTTCAGTTAGTGCGCACTAACTCCCGTTAGTGCGCACTAATCGGAAAAAACGATTTTTAACGATTTTTTAACTAAAAAATCGTGCCTAAGACGATTTTCTTGCCCTGCCACACGATTTCTATCGTTAAGACGATATGGAAAACGATTCACATGTGACTTCCAGTGACAATGACAGGACATCACTATATACTGGCACTGATAATAATAATGCTTCAGATGTGACTTCCAGTGACAATGACAGGACATCACTATATACTGGCACTGATAATAATAATGCTTCAGATGTGACTTCCAGTGACAATGACAGGGCATCATTATATACTGGCACTGATAATAATAATGCTTCAGATGTGACTTCCAGTGACAATGACAAGACATCACTATATACTGGCACTGATAATAATAATGCTTCAGATGTGACTTCAAGTGACAATGACAGGCCATCACTATATACTGGCACTGATAATAATAATGCTTCAGATGTGACTTCCAATGACAATGACAGGGCATCACTATAAACTGGCACTGATAATAATAATGCTTCAGATGTGACTTCCAGTGACAATGACAGGACATCACTATATACTGGCACTGATAATAATAATGCTTCAGATGTGACTTCCAATGACAATGACAAGACATCACTATATACTGGCACTGATAATAATAATGCTTCAGATGTGACTTCCAGTGACAATGACAGGACATCACTATATACTGGCACTGATAATAATAATGCTTCAGATGTGACTTCCAGTGACAATGACAGGACATCACTATATACTGGCACTGATAATAATAATGCTTCAGACGTGACTTCCAATGACAATGACAAGACATCACTATATACTGGCACTGATAATAATAATGCTTCAGACGTGACTTCCAATGACAATGACAGGACATCACTATATACTGGCACTGATAATAATAATGCTTCAGATTTGACTTCCAGTGACAATGACAGGACATCACTATATACTGGCACTGATAATAATAATGCTTCAGATGTGACTTCCAATGACAATGACAAGACATCACTATATACTGGCACTGATAATAATAATGCTTCAGATGTGACTTCCAATGACAATGACTCTGTTGACTGTCACTGATAAAAATATCTAATATTTGACTTTCAATAACAATGAAGGCCCATCACTGGTGATGGTCACTGATAATAGGAATGTCTCAGATGTGACATCCAATGATAATGACAGAGTATCACTAGTGACTGTCAAGGATAAAAGTATCTCCAATGTGAGTTCCAATAACTGTTGAAGTTAACTGACATTAAGAATGTCTAAGAAGTGACTTTCACTGAGAACTGGAGTGCATCGGTAGTGGCTGTCACTAATAATAAAATGTCTCAGATGTGACTTCTAATGAAAATGAGAGACAATCACTAGTGGCTGCTACAGAGAATAATAATGTCTCAGATTTGACTTCCAATGACAAGGAGAGTGCCTCACTAGTGAATAATACTGATAATAAGAATGTCTCAGATGAGATTTCCTGTGACAATGAGAGTGCATCAATAGTGACTGTCACTGATAATAAGAATGTCTCTGATGTGACTTCCAATGAGAATGAAAGTGAATCAGTAGTGAATGTCATCTAAATAAAAATGTAAATGTTCATTTGTTCAAAATCTTAAATCTCCGAAAATTCTTCACCGATTGCTTTGAAATTTTGACACATCGTTGCCTTCGAATATGCGCGTGTTTTTATATACTTATATTATATAGATGTCGCACCTGTGACAGGTAAAAACATGCTTTTTTTTGGAAAAACACACCATCTGTTGGACGTACAAGCAACACACGCAATCTACAATATAAATGGGCTCTGACCCACGGCCCACAAATGCGCAGTAGAGAGCAGCTCTACCGCGCATGTGCGGACCATAGAGCTCTGCGCTACGTGCTGGGTGTCACAGAGGGGAGGAGGAAAGGGAAGATGAGTCGCCGCTCCGAGAAACAGCTCAGACCGTTCCTCCCCCGCTGGGGAAGGGGGGAGGGAGTTGGGACGGCCGGAGCAGAGCAAATGCAATAGAAAGCGGCTGTGAAGAGATCACAAGCAGCTGCAGCCTACAGCAGCCAAAGCGCAAAGAGCTGAACAGAGAACAGCTCGCCCTCCTCCCCTGCTCCCTGAGTCCCGCAGATAAGGAGAAGCCAAGTAAATATCCCGCAACTGCTGGGGGGGGGGAGGGGGGAGGGGGAAGGCAGTGCTGTCAGCCCGCCCGTGGGTCTCAGCTGCCACGGGAAGAGTTTACATGGGCATCGCTCCACCCCCACTCCCAGCAAAGCACCGTGACGAAAGTGAAAGCCAGAGCCCTGCTCCCTCCTCCCTCTCAAGCCCCCGATCGGATTTCTTAAAGGCACAGGTCTCCCAGAAAGAGCAAAGTAAGCAAGGCAACATGTCCCAAATCTGTTGCAGTGCCTGCCGCCTGCCCTTTGCGAGGGGGGTGGGGGGGACAGACTGTTTTCCTCTCTCTCCCAGACACAACTGGCGTGGGAACTTTGCAAGCTCTTGCGAGTGCAGAGCAAAGACTTAGGTGGGGCGGGGACAAAAATCCTGCCCGTTTTAACTGTGTGAGAGAGAAGTGTGGTAATGTGCGCTGAAGGTCAGTGTGAGTGCCAGAGAGAGAGGGAGACTACGTGAGGGATTGGGCGTGCGTGTGTGAAGGACAGAGGGAGAGTGTATGTGCAAGAGAGAGAGAGAGAGGAAGCCTATGTAGGGGGCTGTATGAGAGAGAGAGTCTCTACCCCCCCCCCCCCGCCCCAGCTCTCCACTTATAGGTTAGAGTGGAAGGGGTTCAGTGTAGAGGGGAATGGGAGAGCAAAGGAGTTGGGACCTGTAAGGATAGAGTGAAAGGGGTCTGAGCCTGTCCCTCCGCCACCGGGGAAGGGGGGAGGGAGTTGGGATGGCAGGACCATTACACCTTGTGAGATCCCCCTCGGCCACCGCTGCAGCTCCTACCGCCGCCGCCGCCTCTGCCCCTTCGTGGTGCTGGGGGGGGGGGAGCGGAGCAGAGCAAAGACGTAGGAGGAGAGGGGACAAAAATCTCGCTCGTTTTAACGGTCTTAACGGCTTGGACTAAATATTTTACGATTCCATTTCAATGTTTCCGATTGCATTGTTAAATTGAATTTAAATAGATTTCGATTTATTTTCATTTTGATTTAATTATTTCGTGTGACTTTGCGTTGGAACTGAGCTGTGTCGTTTACCATACCATTCAATTAGTGAGTATAGTTTATTTTTCTTTTTTCATTCTTTTTCATTTCTAGAATTATGCGGTTTACATCTAGACACGGATTGCTTCTCACATGGACAATTATATGTTGCGTGTTCTAGAGTCGGCAAACCAGACAATCTCTATATCTGCACAGACAATGGAACAACAAAAAATATTGTATACCCACAAGCATTGTGAAATTAACCATATTCGAAACGTGCGCTTTCTCTTTTCTTTCTTTTCCATTTAACCAGACTGAGCCACAGCAATGCGTGGCCGGGTACAGCTAGTTGATAATATAATTTCTTAGGTGTAACTTCCTATGACAATGAGAGAGAATCACTAGTGTCTGCTACTGATAATAAGAATGTCTCAGATTTAACTTCAAATGACAAGGAGAGTGCATCAATAGTAACTGTCACTGATGGTAAGAATGTCTGACATGAGATTTCCAATGACAATGAAAGTGCATCACTATTGACTAAGAACATAAGAACATAAGAACATGCCATACTTATATTATGGACCCTTGGGTCAGACCAAGGGTCCATCAAGCCCAGCATCCTGTTTCCAACAGTGGCCAATCCAGGCCATAAGAACCTGGCAAGTACCCAAAAACTAAGTCTATTCCATGTAACCATTGCTAATGGCAGTGGCTATTCTCTAAGTGAACTTAATAGCAGGTAATGGACTTCTCCTGCAAGAACTTATCCAATCCTTTTTTAAACACAGCTATACTAACTGCACTAACCACATCCTCTGGCAACAAATTCCAGAGTTTAATTGTGCACTGAGTAAAAAAGAACTTTCTCCGATTAGTTTTAAATGTGCCACATGCTAACTTCATGCAGTGTCCCCTAGTCTTTCTATTATCCGAAAGAGTAAATAACCGATTCACATCTACCCGTTCTAGACCTCTCATGATCTTAAACATCTCTATCATATCCCCCCTCAGCCGTCTCTTCTCCAAGCTGAAAAGTCCTAACCTCTTTAGTCTTTTCTCATAGGGGAGCTGTTCCATTCCTCTTATCATTTTGGTCGCCCTTCTCTGTACCTTCTCCATCACAATTATATCTTTTTTGAGATGCAGTAACCAGAATTGTACACAGTATTCAAGGTGCGGTCTCACCATGGAGCGATACAGAGGCATTATGACATTTTCCGTTTTATTCATCATTCCCTTTCTAATAATTCCCAACATTCTGTTTGCTTTTTTGACTGCCGCAGCACACTGAGCCAACGATTTCAATGTGTTATCCACTATGATGCCTAGATCTCTTTCTTGGGTGGTAGCACCTAATATGGAACCCAACATTGTGTAACTATAGCATGGGTTATTTTTCCCTATATGCATCACCTTGCACTTATCCACATTAAATTTCATCTGCCATTTGGATGCCCAATTTTCCAGTCTCACAAGGTCTTCCTGCAATTTATCACAATCTGCTTGTGTTGCAGTTGGACACTGCTGGAGAGATAGTGGACCCTTGGGCCGGCTTACCTAGGGTGACAGGGTAGGCCAGGGGGCAGAGCCACAAGCAGGAGGTGTTCACCCGGGAACCAGGAACCCCCCGGGAGGAGCCCGTAGGGCACTGGGACCTCGGGACTTGGAATAGAGGCAGAAAGTCCAGGGGCTGAGATAGGCTTAGACCGGGACCAGGGCAAACAGGAAGGATAGGAAGTCCAAGGTACCCGGGAAGCAGGGGACCGGCTGTACAGGGCCGAGGGCCGGTTGAAGGCAGGGCAGCGGGCGGCAGCGGAGTCTGCAGCAAACCGGAGGCTGAAGCAGGCTGTAGTCTGAAGTGGAGTCGGTAGCGAACCGGAGGCTGAAGCAGGCTGTAGGCTGAAGCGGAGTCGGTAGCGAACCGGAGGCTGAAGCAGGCTGTAGGCTGATGCAGAAGCAGGCCGGGGTCAGAGGCTGGCTGCAGGCTGAAGCGGAGTCAGAGGCAAACCGGAGTTGGAGGCAGGCAGCAGGCAGAAGCGGAGTCAGAGGCAAACCGGAGTCGGAGGCAGGCAGCAGGCTGAAGCGGAGTCAGAGGCAAACCGGAGTCGGAGGCAGGCAGCAGGCACAAGCGGAGTCAGAGGCAAACCGGAGTCGGAGGCAGGCAGCAGGCAGAAGCGGAGTCAGAGGCAAACCGGAGTCGGAGGCAGGCAGCAGGCTGAAGCGGAAGTCAGAAGCAAACCAGAGTCAGAGGCAGGCAGCAGGCTGAAGCGGAAGTCAGAAGCAAACCGGAGTCTGAAGCAGGAAACGTGGGAATCACCAGGAACGCAACTAAGAACAACTATGGAGTTGTGAACCTCGTTGCAAGGCGATGAGAGAGAGTTTGAGTGCCGGTTATATCGGGGCTTGGGCGTGACGTCAGCAGCACGGGCGGGGCCAGGCTTCCGGGAGTTGAGCGTACAAGACGGGCGTCCTCGCGCGCGCGCGAGACTGACGAGAAGCAGGCACATAATGGCGGTCGCCACGTAGAGTGAGAGAAGCCCCCGGGGTCCAGAGCGGGTGGAATGCGGAGATTCCTGAAGCGAAGGTAGGCGGGTTTGAGCCCTAAGTGGAGGGAAGCGGTAGAGACCGCAACAGCTTGTGATCTAACTACTCTGAACAATTTTGTGTCATCTGCAAATTTGATTATCTCACTTGTATTTCTTTCCAGATCATTTATAAATATATTGAAAAGTAAGGGTCCCAATACAGATCCCTGAGGCACTCCACTGCCCACTCCCTTCCACTGAGAAAATTGTCCATTTAATCCTACTCTCTGTTTCCTGTCTTTTAGCCAGTTTGTAATCCACGAAAGGACATTGCCTCCTATCCCATGACTTTTTACTTTTCCTAGAAGCCTCTCATGAGGAACTTTGTCAAACACCTTCTGAAAATCCAAGTATACTATATCTACCGGTTCACCTTTATCCACATGTTTATTAACTCCTTCAAAAAGTAAAGCAGATTTGTGAGGCAAGACATGCCCTGGGTAAAGCCATGCTGACTTTGTTCCATTAAACCATGTCTTTCTATATGTTCTGTGATTTTGATGTTTAGAACACTTTCCACTATTTTTCCTGGCACTGAAGTCAGGCTAACCGGTCTGTAGTTTCCCGGATTGCCCCTGGAGCCCTTTTTAAATATGGGGGTTACATTAGCTATCCTCCAGTCTTCAGGTAGAATGGATGATTTTAATGATAGTTTACAAATTTTTACTAATAGGTCTGAAATTTCATTTTTTAGTTCCTTTAGAACTCTGGGGTGTATACCATCCGGTCCCGGTGATTTACTACTCTTCAGTTTGTCAATCTGGCCTACCACATCTTCTAGGTTCACCGTGATTTGATTCAGTCCATCTGAATCATTACCCATGAAAACCTTCTCCATTACGGGTACCTCCCCAACATCCTCTTCAGTAAACACCGAAGCAAAGAAATCATTTAATCTTTCCGCGATGGCCTTATCTTCTCTAAGTGCCCCTTTAACCCCTCGATCATCTAATGGTCCAACTGACTCCCTCACAGACTTTCTGCTTCGGATATATTTTTAAAAGTTTTTACTGTGAGTTTTTGCCTCTACAGCCAACTTCTTTTCAAATTCTCTCTTAGCCTGCCTTATCAATGTCTTACATTTAACCTGCCAACGTTTATGCTTTATCTTATTTTCTTCTGTTGGATCCTTCTTCCAATTTTTGAATGAAGATCTTTTGGCTAAAATAGCTTCTTTCACCTCCCCTTTTAACCATGCCGGTAATCATTTTGCCTTTTTTCCACCTTTGTTAATGTGTGGAATACATCTAGACTGTGCTTCTAGAATAGTATTTTTTAACAATGAACACGCCTCTTGGACATTTTTTACTTTTGTAGCTGCTCCTTTCAGTTTTTTCCTAATAATTTTTCTCATTTTATCAAAGTTTCCCTTTTGAAAGTTTAGCACGAGAGCCTTGGATTTGCACACTGTTCCTCTTCCAGTCATTAAATCAAATTTGATGATATTATGATCACTATTGCCAAGCGGCCCCACCACCATTACCTCTCTCACCAAGTCCTGTGCTCCACTGAGAATTAGATCTAAAATTGCTCCCTCTCTCATCGGTTCCTGAACCAATTGTTTCATAAAGCCATCATTTATTCCATCCAGGAACGTTATCTCTCTAGCGTGTCCCAATGATACATTTACCCAGTCAATATTGGGGTAATTGAAGTCTCCCATTATTACTGCACTACCAATTTGGTTAGCTTCCCTAATTTCTCTTAGTATTTCACTGTCAGTCTCATCATCTTGACCAGGTGGACGGTAGTATACCCCTATCACTATAGTCTTCCCCGACACACAAGGGATTTCTACCCATAAAGATTCAATTTTGTATTTAGTCTCAATTTTGTATTTAGTCTCATGCAGGATGTTTATCCTGTTGGACTCTATACCATCCCGGACCTAAAGCGCCACACCTCCTCCCAGGTGCTCCTGTCTGTCATTGTGATATAATTTGTACCCCGGTATAGCAATGTCCCATTGGTTATCCTCTTTCCACCATGTCTCTGAGATGCCAATTTAGTCTATGTCACTGATATTACCAATGTCTCAGTTTTGACTTCCAATGAGAATGAGAGTGCATCACTAGTGAGTATCACTGATAATAAGAATTTCTCTGATGTGGCTTCCAATAACAAGTAGAACACCTCACTAGTGACTTTCACTGATAATAAGAATGTCTCAGTTGAGGGGCCAAAGACGTTGCGCCCAAGTTCAGGACCCCATCTGAACTTAGGCCAGGAAGTTTGCTGGATGGACTGGGCAAGTCTGTAGGTGATAGTCAAGTGCTCCATAGTACAGACATAGGCCTGTTTGTCTCCGCCGGAGGCGCTCTTTTGGGGACAGATGCCCACGACCCAACTGCATGGGTTTGTCGGTCTTGGCCACAGCAGAATTCCCACCAGTAGTAGGGTTGGTAGTAGGTGGCGAATGGGAACGGATCCGAGAGGGTTTCTTGGGCATCTGATTCTCTCGGTGACGCTCTTGGAGACGATGGTTAATTTGGCCCATTAGATCAATAAGATCCTCAAGAGTGGAAGGGAGCTCTCGTGCTGCCAATTCATCCTTTAGTTGTGGGGAGAGCCCGTCCAAGTTGATAGCTCATAGGTAGTCCTCCTGCCAAGCGAGTTCAGATGCTAAAATCCAGAATTCCGTGGAGTTCTGAACCCTGGCAGCAGAACTGGGATGGTAGGCGGACTGCCTGCGGGCACTCTATCTCGAGGGACTGACACCCGCTCTGAAAGACGAATTGGCACCCCGAGAGATCCCTACATCATTGGAGGACCTCATCTCATTGGTTGGGCAGATTGACCACTGCCTCCAGGAACGGCACCAGGAAGTAAAGGCTATCCGACGACCAGCACCGGAACCACTGTGGTCATTTAGCTCCAGATCAAGGGCACCTCCGGCGATTTCCCCACCAAAGGAAGAATCGCGGACGCCTTACTCCCGAAGAATGCCTCCGGGAGCGATCTCCTGCACTCAGGCCGTCAGCTGCCAGTAATTAAAATGGCGCTGATAGCCTTTGCCCTTACTATGTCACAGGAGCTACCGCTGCCAATGGTCAGCCCCTGTCACATGGTAGGGGCACAAGATGGTGCTGGCCATCCATTGCTCCTACCATGTGTCAGGGGCTGACCAATGGCACCGGTAGTCCCTGTGACATAGTAGGTCAAAGGCTATCGGCGCCATTTTGAAATCGGCAGCCGAAGGTGTGAGTGCAGGAGATGGCTCCCGGACCCCCACTGGACCACCAGGGAGTTTTGGTAAGTCTTGGGGGGGTCAGGAGGGTGGGGGGTTTGTTTAAATTGGCTCCTTTAGAGGGCCAAATAATTTGGCGAAGATTCGTTGTAGTCGTGGAGAATCGCGATACGTTTCGCTTCCCCACAAATACAAGAATATGTCCCTATATGTTGCAGATTGCCAATTTGTAGGGAACGAATGCACACCCCTATCCACCATGTTGCCTGAAGACTTAGGGTGCGCGCGCGCTCTGATTGAAGTACCAGCAAGAGCGCAAACCTCAAGGGCGTCCCCCTGAGATGAAGTTATCCGCTTCCAATATTTAAAGGTCTCTGATATCGCTAACAAACTGATTTAGCAAGGACTCGCTTCGGCTGTCCAAGCTACTCTGCCTCCTCAGACTTACCAGAGGTACCCGCTCCTCGGGGGCCTCGCTCTTTTTCTTTACTTTCAGATTACAGATAGGAACCGGTACTCGCTCCTCGAGGGCCTATGTTCCTGGACACTCTGAAGATTCTCTATTGCCTGGAAGCTATCGCTGCTACAAACATTTGTGAGTTACCATCGCTCTCTCAGAGCTTTCCCTGGAACCAGGTACTTGCTCCTCGAGGACCTAAACCTTTCCAGCTCCTGAGCTTCCTTGAGACCTTATGTGAGTTTTGTCATCTAGTTCTGTTCATGAACTCTGCCTACTCACTTTCTACAGTTTCTCAACAGCTCAGCCATCCTGGGATTGCTGTTCCAGTACCTGAGGGACTACAGCCCTGCCGGGCATATCAGCTCACTACTGCCACTTCTGGTGGTTTCAAAAACCTGTTTAATAAAAGAACGAATGTGAGTCTGTCTCCATTCTCAAGCCTAGCCTGTGGTCCCTCTCGGGATATCCTCCCGGGGGCGTGGTCATCTGCCACGGGCCCAGGGATCCACCCACAACTATATCAGATTCTAACTAATTGCTAACACCTAGCATCAGAGCTTTCCTAACAGATTGCTATCTCCAGTGGATCCAGCTTAATTATGGAATGTTGCTAACTCCAGTGGATTCAGCTTCAACTTTGGGATGTTGTAAACTCCATGGATCTGGCACATCTCTCTGCCTTGCAGGGTATACTGGGCCTGGCTCAACACATCTCAGAGCAGCAAGAAACTTTGGAGAAACTTACTTCAGCATTTCATCAGCTACACACACAGAAGATACAAGGCACAGCTTCTACCCAAGAAGTACAGTTACAGGAGGTAACTTTAAAGACTGCTGTACCACTGGTGGCTCCCATCCGCTTTTCCGGAGAAACCCAGAAGACCTGGGGCTTTCTGAACCAGTGCTGCATGCACTTCAACTTACAGCCAACTTTATTTCCCACGGCTCTTTCGAAGACCACTTACATCCTGTCATACTTGGATGGAAGAGCCCTGTCGTGGGCATCTACCTTGTGGGAATGCAAGGACCCTATTTTACAGGACATAGAAGGATTTATGGACTTGTTTAAATCCATCTTTGATGACCCTGCTCGTAAGAACATAAGAACATAAGAACATGCCATACTGGGTCAGAGCAAAGGTCCATCAAGCCCAGCATCCTGTTTCCAACAGTGGCCAATCCAGGCCATAAAAACCTGGCAAGTACCCAAAAACTAAGTCTATTCCATGTTACCATTGCTAATGGCAGTGGCTATTCTCTAAGTCAACTTAATAGCAGGTAATGGATTTCTCCTCCAAGAACTTATCCAATCCTTTTTTAAACACAGTTATACTAACTGCACTAACCACATCCTCTGGCAACAAATTCCAGAGTTTAATTGTGCGTTGAGTAAAAAAGAACTTTCTCCGATTAGTTTTAAATGTGCCACATGCTAACTTCATGGAGTGCCCCCTACTCTTTCTATTATCCGAAAGAGTAAATAACCGATTCACATCTACCCGTTCTAGACCTCTCATGATTTTAAACACTTCTATCATATCCCCCCTCAGCCGTCTCTTCTCCAAGCTGAAAAGTCCTAACCTCTTTAGTCTTTCCTCATAGAGGAGCTGTTCCATTCCCCTTATCATTTTGGTAGCCCTTCTCTGTACCTTCTCCATCGCAATTATCTCTTTTTTGAGATGCGGCGACCAGAATTGTACACAGTATTCAAGATGCGGTCTCACCGTGGAGCAATACAGAGGCATTATGACATTTTCCGTTTTATTCACCATTCCCTTTCTAATAATTCCCAACATTCTGTTTGCTTTTTTGACTGCCGCAGCACACTGAACCGACAATTTCAATGTGTTATCCACTATGACGCCTAGATCTCTTTCTTGGGTTGTAGCACCTAATATGGAACCTATCATTGTGTATCTATAGTATGGGTTATTTTTCCCTATATGCATCATCTTGCACTTATCCACATTAAATTTTAACTGTCATTTTGATGCCCAATTTTCCAGTCTCACAAGGTCTTCCTGCAATTTATCACAATCTGCTTGTGATTTAACTACTCTGAACAATTTTGTATCATCTGCAAATTTGATTATCTCACTCGTCGTATTTCTTTCCAGATCATTTATAAATATATTGAAAAGTAAGGGTCCCAATACAGATCCCTGAGGCACTCCACTGTCCACTCCCTTCCACTGAGAAAATTGTCCATTTAATCCTACTCTCTGTTTCCTGTCTTCTAGCCAGTTTGCAATCCACGAAAGGACATCGCCACCTATCCCATGACTTTTTACTTTTCCTAGAAGCCTCTCATGAGGAACTTTGTCAAATGCCTTTCGAAAATCCAAGTATACTGCATCTACCGGTTCACCTTTATCCACATGTTTATTAACTCCTTCAAAAAAGTGAAGCAGATTTGTGAGGCAAGACTTGCCCTGGGTAAAGCCATGCTGACTTTGTTCCATTAAACCATGTCTTTCTATATGTTCTGTGATTTTGATGTTTAGAACACTTTCCACTATTTTTCCTGGCACTGAAGTCAGGCTAACCGGTCTGTAGTTTCCCGGATCGCCCCTGGAGCCCTTTTTAAATATTGGGGTTACATTTGCTATCCTCCAGTCTTCAGGTACAATGGATGATTTTAATGATAGGTTACAAATTTCTGTTTCTGGTTTTGCTTTGGTGGACTTGAAGCAAGGCAACAGATCACTGGCTGAATTCGCCAGAGAATTCAAGACCCTCGCAGCGGAACTTAGCTGGGACCCCAAATGTCTCAAGACACTTTTCTGCAGAGGCCTGGATACCCGCTTAAAGGACGAGCTGGCCGCTCTTCATACACCTGACTCGCTGGATGAATTGATAGCCTTGGCCACTCGGATTGATCACCGGCTCCGAGAAGGTGAAGGAACTCTGGCCTAAGGTGTTACTTGGGTTGAAACAGGCTAGTACTACCACTGCACCTCGGATGGTTCCAGTCACTTCTGCTGCTGATAAAGATGAACCGATGCAACTTGGTCATGGACACTTGACCTCTAAGGAGAGAAGATTTCGGAAGAAACACGGCCTGTGCATGTACTGTGGTCAGCCCGGCCATGATGTCTCTACATGCCCCGTTCGTCCGGGAAATAGACGGGCCTAAGTCCCGCGGGAGGACTGTTCTTGGGCCATACTGCGTTTTCTCCTCCGCCTTCTCTTCCAGTCTCTATACTATTCTCAGATGTCTAGTGGAAGACCTGAGGAGTCCCTTCGTCAAATTAGAAGATCCTTTATTGCATCACAACTTGAAGTGGGCTTTGGACGTTCCTTTATATCGCCACTTCTTCTGAAGATCTCAGTGACGTCCATGGCAGTTCAACTTATGGCTGCTGATATTCATAGCGCCTTCTACATTCACCTTGGTTCAAAGGTGTTCAACATATATCCGCATTCACGGATTATAAACTTAGAGATATCTGTCATGTTCCATCCATTCGGAGGATGTGTCTGATGAGCCACAGCACATGACTGATCCGAAGAAGATATTTCTGGCAACCAGCTAGTCTGTTTCCGCTGGTAATGCCATCATCTTTAGAAGTGGATCTTGGACGTACCCCAACATCGCTACTTCCGCTGACGCCTCAGTAACGTCCATAGCAGCTAAGTATTACTGCTGAATTCTACTTCATCTCTCATCCAGCAACTTTACTGGAGAGTCATCTTTAGAAGTGGGTCTTGGACGTACCCTAACATCAATACTTCCACTAAAACCTTCAGTGACGTCCACAGCAGCTGAACCCATTGCTGCTGATATCATCAATAACACTCAGCAAGATTCTTCCAAATCTCAAGATCCATCTGTCATCAGTACAGAAGATGAATTAGAAATTAAGATCAAAGAGATTCTGGATGTTCATAACAGAGGCAAGACTTTTGAATACCTTCTGATTTGGGAAGGTTTCGGCCCCGATTTAATCTCTTGGGAGCCTCAGACCAATATCTTGGACAAAGAGATGCTTCATCAGTTTCACCTTGCGCATCCTTCTAAACCTAAGCCTGGTACCCGAAGAGAAGATCGCCCTTTGAAGGGGGGTACTGTTGTGACCATCGCTGCTCGACGACCTCACTCCGCCCTCTTTACTTCTGTGGCGACTCCCTCCGGGTGTGATGGACAGCTGGCTGCCGTGGTGTCTTCATGCCGTCTCCCTCCAGTGTCCCCAGATCGGCTTGATGTTGCAGATCCACCATGTTGCCTGGAGACTTAGGGTGCGCACTCTGATTGAAGTACCAGCAAGAGCGCGAACCTCAGGGGTGTCCCCCTTAGATGACGTCATCCGCTTCCAATATTTAAAGGTCTCTGATATCGCTAAGAAACTGAGTTAGCAAGGACTCGCTTCAGCTGTCCAAGCTACTCTACTTCCTTGAACTTACCAGAGGTACCCGCTCCTTGGGGGCCTCGCTCTTTTTCTTTACTTTCAGATTACAGATAGGAACCGGTACTCGCTCCTTGAGGGCCCATGTTCCTGGACACTCTGAAGATTCTCTACTGCCTGGAAGCTATCACTGCTACAAACAATTGTAAGTTACTATCGCTCTCTCAGAGCTTTCCCTGGAAACAGGTACTCGCTCCTCGAGGGCCTAAACCTTTCCAGCTCCTGAGCTTCCTTGAGACCTTACGTGAGTTTTGTCATCTAGTTCTGTTCATGAACTCTGCCTACTCTGCCTACTCACTTTCTACAGTTTCTCAACAGCTCAGCCATCCTGGGATTGCTGTTCCAGTACCTGAGGGACTACAGCCCTGCCGGGCATATCAGCTCACTACTGCCACTTCTGGTGGTTTCAAAAACCTGTTTAATAAAAGAATGAATGTGAGTCTGTCTCCATTCTCAAGCCTAGCCTGTGGTCCCTCTCGGGATATCCTCCCGGGGGCATGATCATCTGCCAACAGCCCAGGGATCCACCCACAACTATATCAGATTGCTAACACCTAGCATCAGAGCTTTCCTAACATATTTCTAACTCCTCCCTCTTTTAGGAGCCAGCAATACAGATTGCTAACTCCCAGCTCTAACACAGAGCTTTTCTAACACAATGTAACCCCAATATATAAAAAGGGCTCCAGAAGTGAAGTGATCTGGGAAAGTATAGACCGGTGAGGCTGACTTCAGTGCTAGGAAAAATCGTGGAAACTATTATAAAAAATAAAATCACAGAACATATAGAAAGACATGGTTTAATGGCACTCAGTCAGCATGGATTTATTTTATTTATTTAATTTATTTAAAGGCTTTTATATACCGATGTTCATGTACTGGTACATATCACGTCGGTTTACATAAAACAAAGTTGGAAATTTACCCAAGGGTAGATTTACCCAAGGGAAATGTTGCCTCACAAATCTGCTACATTTTTTTGAAGGGGTTAATAAACATGTGGATAAAGGTGAACCTGTAGATGTAGTGTATTTGGATTTTCAGAAGGCATTTGACAAAGTTCCTCTTGAGAGGCTTCTAAGAAAGTCATGGGATAGGAGGCTAAAAGACAGGAAACAGAGAGTAGGATTAAATGGTCAGTTTTCACAGTGGAAAAGGGTAAACAATGGAGTGCCTCAAGGATCTGTACTTGGATTGGTGCTTTTTAACACAAGACCCACCGAGTGCATGTTTTTGTGCATTCAAAAACTATAAATGCTTGCACAATCGGTAAAAATTATCACAGCAAGTTGAAACTTCCTAACTTTTAATCATCTTTGCTGTCCTTCAATTTCTGATAATTTACACCCCCCCCCCCCCCCCCCGTGCCTTCAGTTTTCACTCTTTTTCTTGATTCTGTTAACTCCTTAGGCAGCACCTGGTGGGCACTTCTTACTCCTTATGTAAAACATCCCTCAATAGCAAATTCTTGTTACCTTTACATTGTATCTTCTTTGTTTCATCTGGTAGTGCACTTTACTGGGATCCTTTGCTTTAGATGGAATTTATATCACCTCAATATCTTTCTGGATGAAAGACTTCTCTCTTCCAAAAGTTTGGAATGCTGACTCCCAGGTACTATGGGTAATCAGCTCCAAGTGGATAAATATTAGTTGAACCCAAAAGGGGAAAAAAATCAAACAAGAAGCAGGAAGGGTGGGATAAACATTCTTGCCTCCAAAGAAGGTAATTCAAACAGACAGTTAATGCAAAAATATATTTCCTCTGCATTGGGTCACAAGGCAGCTTAAATCCTGTGGAGGAGAGGCAAAAGACTGCCAGAATCTTCCCTTACACATGATCTAACCTTACACAGCAAACATCCCAATCCACTGCAAAGGGGTACCAAGGCTCTCCTGGGGAATTCTCAAAAATGTGCTTATAAGAGTCCAAAACAAGCTTAAAAGCTGGATAGTCGAATCAGTGGAGGCTGGCTCCTGAATGGGAAAATGTTCTTACTTCAAATCCCATAAATGAGGAAAAATTTCACAGCAGGAAGCAGAAAGCTCCTGACTGCTTGACAGTCTAATTAAAAATCCACAACCTGTTAACTCAAGTTCCAAATTAAAAATCCACGAGGATAGCAGATGCGTTGGGATGATGAACAGCTAGGACAAACCATCTGCATGTTCCCACATGGGGAAGCAAAACACAAACCTCTCTCATTTATCTCCTCAGTGAATCTCCCCAGATTAATGGTACATAGAAATATAGAAACATAGAAATGATGGCAGAAGAAGACCAAACGGCCCATCCAGTCTGCCCAGCAAGTTTCGCACTTGCTGGGCAGTGTTGGAGCTGCATTTAAGTGAAATATCTAGCTTAATTAGTTAGGGGTAGTAACCACCACAATAAGCAAGCTACACCCATGCTTATTTGTTTACCCAGACTATGTAATTCAGACCTTGTTGGTTGTCTGTATATAGATCCACTTTTCTTCATTCCCCCTGCCGTTGAAGCAGAGAGTTATGCTGGATATGCTGGATATGCATTGAAAGTGAAGTATCAGTCTTTCTCCCCTGCCATTGAAGCAGAGAGCTATGCTGGATATGCATGAAGTATCAGACTTTCTCCCCTGCCGTTGAAGCAGAGAGCTATGCTGGATATGCGTGAAGTATCAGACTTTCTCCCCTGCTGTTGAAGCAGAGAGCTATGCTGGATATGCATGAAGTATCAGACTTTCTCCCCTGCTGTTGAAGCAGAGAGCTATGCTGGATATGCATGAAGTATCAGACTTTCTCCCCTGTTGTTGAAGCAGAGAGCTATGCTGGATATGCGTGAAGTATCAGACTTTCTCCCCTGTTGTTGAAGCAGACAGCTATGCTGGATATGCATGAAGTATCAGTCTTTGCATGAAGTATCAGTCTTCCTTTAGTAAGGAGAAACCAAAGGTCCCTTACACCAGTATGGCATTTTCCTATCTATTGTGATAATTAGAATATACTGATCCAGTTCATAGGAATCTCGCACAGAAGTATCAGAGAGAATTATAACCATAACATCTTTCACACAGTGAGTTTCAAATCTTTGTATTTTAAAGCCATCAAAAAATCCCCCACCCCCATTCCCACAACCACCTCCTCCAAAAGACTTCCATGTTAACTGGAAAACCATCCCTGATAACCATTATCAGCCTCAATATACAAGCGAACATTAATGCAAAAAATTCCCACCCTCTTTCAATAAGAGTATCAACATTTCTCAAGCTTCTCCTCTTTTCCCCAACCTTCCCCACCTCCCATTGTAGAAACCCAAGCAACAAATGCAATCAGGCTCAGAACTTGCACACTGATATAGAAAGAAGTTTAGTTTGTCAATGAGAAAGTGAAAAATCACTCAAGAAAAATAAAAAGTGCCTTGGCCTTCAAATACCATCATTGGGACTTTGTGTTTGAATGTATGGAAAATCTTACTAATGCGTGTCTTCCAGAAGTTCATATTATTCTCTGCCATTTTCTAGCAGGCCAGAGCAACGATGCACTTAAAAGTTTGCATCACCACCACGACGACAAGCAAATTCAGAGGGTCAGAATGTCTGCAGGTCACGTCCTCACAAATTGGTCCGTTGGACTCCAGTTAGGCTCCTGCAGCTCACTGAAGATCTCATGCAAATTAAAACAGTATCACTTCCATACAAAAACTGTCCATAGCAGTGCAGAGAAAAAGAAAAGAGAATTCCATGAGAGGGCCAGAGCATGCCAGCACGTCTTACTTCTTTCACTGGAATCCCCACGAAATATCCCACTTAGCTCAGGGCCCCACTGACTGCATGTAATCAAATAATAGAGCTGAATCTATACTGAGAAAAGGGTTTCTGCTTTCAGGATTCCTCCCTGCCCTTCTGCAAGAATTTAAGTTCTTTGTCTAGGGAGTTGAAGAAAATAGATTTCCCTTCCTGGCAGGCTAGAGGATGCTAAGTGGTATCCCTATCTCTCTCAGCAGGCATTTCCCTTCCGTAAATGTTGTGAGTCGCAGAGGTGCAGTCGCTTCTCTAGGGGAATTGTGAACCCTTGGGTCATGGCGCAGCTCAGAGAAGAACCCCAAGGCACACCATGAGAGGTGAGCGAGTAGAAGCACGGGCGGAGCAGGAACGAGGCTGGACTGAAGACAAGGCAAGGAATAACTCCAGACGAAGCAGTGGAACTTTGAAGCCAGGACATGATGAAGAATCAGGAGAGGCCTGAACCGGGGCGCGCCCTACACAGCCGCCTGTGGCTGGTCGCGAACCACGCTGAAGTGGAGCAGGTTCTGGCAGAGTCTTGGGCATGGACAGAAGCAGGCACAAGGAACTCCAAAGACCAGGACAGGATTCAAGACTCAGGATTCAGAAGCTGTCATTAAAAACAGGAGTCTTCTGGAGGCTTGCGCTGCTGACAAGAAGAAGGCCTTGTACCACGAGGCGTCCTACACAGCCCCCCATGGGCTGGTCACGGACCATGACGGTGGCACGCCAGGAAAGGTGAACCGAAGAGGGACCTGAGAACTGGAAGAAGAGCTGAAGATGAGACAGACTGAGTCAGGACAGGAACATCAGACATCAGGAACGTGGAACATGGTAGCTCTGGACATGGAACATCAGAACATCTGGAGAACTGGACATCTGGAACATCAGGAACATGAAACAAGCAACAAAGGAGCTCCAACAAGGGACGAGACCAGGAACATCAAGGTGAAGAAGTTCAGGAACACAAAGAACATGGAACAAAGATCCATCAAGGCACAGGAAGACCACGGAGGACCTGGATCGGAACAAAGATCACAGACACTGTGCAGACCAGGTCTGAAGGCCCCGAGGAACTAAAGCAGAGCCCTTTTATAGGCCTGATCCAGGCGAAAACTGATGACATCACTGGTCAGGGCTGTGGAGCTTTTCCCGCCGCTGGACCTTTAAATGGACAGAAGAGGCGTGTGCCCGTGCCTAGAAGTCCGGGGAGCAGGAGCCTGCAGAGGCATCCATGCCGCATGGGAGGCCAGGCAGAAGGCGGCTCCCATAGAAGCACCCCTGCCGCGGAGGAAACAGGCAGAGGCTGAGGCGGCTTCCCTGCCACTTGAGTAAGGACCCCGACAAACAGGAGTGGCAGCAGTCTGAGCAGTGGTGCTAGGGCCGTGGAAGATGAAAGGATGGCGTTGGCGTTGGCATCAGCTTCAGGACTGCGGAGGCACTGGTGGAAGGTGAGGGATTGCCTGCGGATCCTAACAGTAAAGCACTGTCTCTGTTTAATGACAGCCCTTGAGAAGTGTTGAAAAAGAAAGCTAAGACTGAAATTCTACCTGTAGCAAGCAGGGATAATCTTGGACCTTTTCCTAAATTTTTGGTAGAGGTCATGGAGATTGAGCCTGTTGAGTTGGTACAGGACCTGAGAGTACATTTTGATAAGTCCTTTACCTTACAAGTTCAGTTGTGGAGGGTGGTGAGAAATGGTTTTTTTAGAGTAGATAAATTGCATCATCTGAAATTCATTTTAGAAATTTAAGATTTTAAGACTCTAATTCATTCTTTTGTTTTATTGTTTGTGGACTATTGTAACATCCTTTATAATGGGATCCCTAAGGGCCATGTGCATTCCTTACAATTGCCGCAAAACATGGCTGCTCGTTTGGTAGCCGGTGGTGTTTTAAGATCACATTTCGCCAATTTTGAGAGACCTCCACTGGCAAAGAGTTAAATTTAAGATTTTAACCTTGGTGTATCAAAGTATCTATAGGATTAGTCCAGAGTACTTAAAGAGATTTCTACTTTTGAGTGAACCACAGCAGTTGTTGGCTATCTCCTGCAGGCTGCAGCATTCTTGGAGTCGTGTGTAGCTCCCAGCCTTTGGAATAGTCTTCCTTGGAGCTTGCAGCTGCAGGCAGATTACAAGGAAAGATTTAAAAGGTGAGGTGTTTTTGTTCTGATTTTATGAATGTTGATGTTTGTATGATTCTAATGCTGTTGGTTGTATTTTTTAAGATTGTTATCCATCTTGAACAGTATTTGGTAATAAGGGAGGCTATACATTTTTTGTAAATAGATATATAAATACCTTAGTGTTTCCATGTATGAGGGTACCTTTTTTCCTAACAGCTTCCAATATCTTCTTTTTGCCCCAAACTTATGTAGGCAGACAATAATGGCACGTGGTCTCTCACTTGGTCCTGGCATTGGTGCCAAAGCACAGGGCACACAGTCCACCTTGATGTGCCTGTTTTTTAACCACGAGGAGGGACGGAAGCCATGATGAAACAAACAATACTGCATCAGATCATTGGGCCTGCTCGGGGAGACCTACTATGCGTATGGTATTTCTGTGGCCATGATTTTCCAAACCCTATTGTTGGTCCCCCAACTGAGACAGCTTCTTTTCCAGAGTATCCACCCCTAGTTATGTAATACTCATAAAGAGCCAGATTTTCAAAGGGATATGCGCGTACCCCCCAAAAACCTGCCCGAAGTTCCCCCTGCCTGCGCCGAGCCTAGGTTAAGTAGGCTCGGCGGTGCGAGCAAGCCCCAGGACGCGCGTAAGTCCCGGGGCTTTCCTGGGGGGGGGCATTTCGCGGTGGCGAGTCATTTGGGGGCGGGGCCACGGGCGTGGTTCTGGCCCGGGGGCATTTCGAGGGCGTGGCCGAGGCCTCCGAAATGGCTCCCAGGCCTAGGAATCGTGCGCCAGCGGCCGGCCCGGCGTGCGCCAGTTACGCCTGCCTGAGGCAGGCGTAACTTCTGCAACAAAGGTAGGGGGGGTTTAGGTAGGGCTGGGGGTGTGAGTTAGGTAGGGGAAGGGAGGGGAAGGTGCGGGGGGGTGGGGGGTGGAAGGAAAGTTCCCTCCGAGGCTGCTCCGATTTCGGGGGCTAAAAACATACAATAAATAACATTCAATAACAAATAAATAAATTTAAAAAATATAAAAACATAATTCTAAAAAACATATAAAGTGAACACATATAATGGTGACATAAATGTATGTGGTGCGAACATGAAATGAATAACATGAAATGCAATAAATATATAAAAAATATATCAAAGACCACCATGAATGTTTAACAAAAGACATAAAATGTGATATTTCAGTGAAAAATATGTGCCTAAGTTGCATATAAATATACTGCCTATTCCTACAAAGAACATATATATTTGTATAAATATAACTGTGTGAACTAATGTACAAATAAAGATGAAAAGATGAAAATACATTTGACACAAGGAGCTCGCCACGCTGATGTGAGTGAAAATTAACGAAAGAAAGAAAAAGGGAATGTATAACAATAAAATAAATAAAAGAACAATGTATGTATTTTAATTTAAGAGCAAATATAACAACTATGGAGTGTAAAGATGTGACTGTGAATAATATGAAAAAATGCTGGCATGCACTAACCAATTTTGTGTCTTCGTCATCGTATTACATATTCAAAATATGAATGATACCTGAAAAATGATGAATATGGAAGTGAAAATGTGTAGGAGGACAGCTAAAAGTGAGAATATAATCAACAAAAAAAATGATGAACAAAAAAATAATAATAATACAAAGTGTATCAGTGAATGAAATTTCGGCTTACTAATTGTCAATTGAAGACAGTAATGCACACCCCCATACTCAATATGATAAAGTCTGTACAAAAAAATAATAAGAATAGCGCTTATAAATAAAAAACTGCTATAGTAAAATATCAAAAGACAATTAAATTTAGAAAGGGTAATATTATAAAAATTATAAATTTATTTGGCTATAACTACTAACTCGAAGGTGGCAATGTAGAAAACATAATACATAAAGAAACTGAGAACTAGTGAAAAATTAATAAAAAATGTATCGGTCAGTGAATGGAAGGAAGAGCTTTACTGCTGATAATGATAGCGGGCACCCCAAACATTATACAGTATTGTCTGTACAGAAAATTAATTTACTGTGGTATTTAAAAACCGCTACAATTAAATTTCAAACAAATCTTGAAAAAATAGTCACTTAATGAATTATATGCCTATGCCCACTCGCACGCAAAGTGGCAATATAAAAACGAAGGTGCAACAAACAATGAAGCTAAAAGAATCGGGTACCAACGTACCTCGATAAACGATTAACCTACCAATAACTTATGTGACAAAAATTACTCACCCAAAGTTACTCTGCAGAAACTGCTCTGTAAATGATAGCATAAGTCTCTGTCGATTGCAAAAGCGGAATAGCGCCGGTGCCGGCGTTCCTTATTTGAAGGAAGTGAAAATCGCGCCAAAATAGCTGTCAATCAACGGAAGGGGCATGGCAAAGCAACTAAATAAAGCTATTCAAACAAAAAAAGAAAGGGGAGCAAGAAATAGAAACCGTGTTCATTGCAACGATTGCTGCGGTATGCACTCGCTAGCCAATTGGGAATAATTGGGACTTTAGTCCCAATTATTCCCAAAAGTATTATTCCCAATTGGCTAGCACTCGCTAGCCAATTGGGAATAATACTTTTGTTTGCACCTGCTGGGATCAGGGCAGGCGGCAATCCGGAAGTGGATCCTTGGGCCGACCGACACAGAAGGACGGACGGGAGGCAGAACACCCACTGGTCAGACGAGACTTCACCTGGAAACCCGTGACCCCTCCAGAGGAGCTATGGGAGCCCGGGTTGCTAGGACTTAGGAGTCTTCACCCTGGAAGCCCGAGATCCCCCCAGGAGGAGCCCGTAGGGACCCGGACCGCTGGGACTTAGGCGAAGTTTTGAAGAAACCAAGGATAGAAGTACGAACCGGAGTCAGGACAGGCAGCAGGCTGGCAGAAGTCGGAGTCACGGACCGGGGTCAAGGCAGGCGGCAGGCAGGCAGAAGTTGGAGTCACGAACCGGAGTCAAGGCAGGCGGCAGGCAGGCGGAAGTCGGAGTCACGGACTGGGATCAGGGCAGGCGGCAATCAGGCAGAAGTCAGAATTGCAAGACAAGCGGAATCCCAGGAACCAGGCAAGCAGGCGAAATCAGGGTCAGGCAGGCAGAATCTGAAGACAGGCAAGCAGAAGTCAGGAACCAGGCGAGCAGGAAGGCAACTAGCACTCTGAAAGAGAGACTTCGTTGCAAGGCAAGTTGGAAACGCTGAAGCCTTGTTTAAATCCCCTACCCGGCGTCTGACATCATAGGGGGCGTGTCAGCACATCCGGGTGCTGACGGCTCAAAACGCTGGCCTTCGCGCGCGCGCGCGTTCCCCCGTCGAGGGGAGGAGTCTTCGGTGGCGTCTCCCTCATGGAGACGCCGCTGCCATGCGGCCCTGGAGGCCAGGAATCCGGCGTTTCACAGCACGGCAAGGAAAGGTAGGTGCCCGGTCACTAAACTAGTGACCGGGATCGTAACAGACCAAATGTATTCCATGCATTAAGAAAGGTGGAAAGAAGGCAAAACGATTACCTGCATGGTTAAAAGGGGAGGTGAAAGAAGCTATTTTAGCCAAAAGATCTTCATTCAAAAATTGGAAGAAGGATCCAACAGAAGAAAATAGGGTAATGCACCTCCTCTTCTCTCCTAGCCTATTGTTCACGTTGTCGTTAATGTTATTGCACCACTGTTTATTGTAAACCGATACGATATGATTGGTATCATGAGTGTCGGTATAAAAAAGCCCTAAATAAATAAATAAATAAATAAATAAATAAATGTTGGCTAGCTAAATGTAAGACATTGATAAGACAGGCTAAGAGAGAATTTGAAAAGTAGTTGGCCATAGAGGCAAAAACTCACAGTAAAAACTTTGTTAAATATATCCGAAGCAGAAAGCCTGTGAGGGAGTCAGTTGGACAGTTAGATGATCGAGGGGTTAAAGGGGCACTTAGAGAAGATAAGGCCATCGCGGAAAGATTAAATGATTTCTTTGCTTCGGTGTTTACTGAAGAGGATGTTGTGGAGGTACCCGTACTGGAGAAGGTTTTCATGGGTAATGATTCAGATGGACTGAACCAAATCACGGTGAACCTAGAAGATGTGGTAGGCCTGATTGACAAACTTAAGAGTTGTAAATCACCTGGACTGGATGGTATACACCCCAGAGTTCTGAAGGAACTAAAAAATGAAATTTCAGACCTATTAGTAAAAATTTGTAAACTATCATTAAAATCATCCATTCTACCTGAAGACTGGAGGATAGCAAATGTAACCCCAATATTTAAAAAGGGCTCCAGGGGCGATCCGGGAAACTACAGACCGGTTAGCTTGACTTCAGTGCCAGGAAAAATAGTGGAAAGTGTTCTAAACATCAAAATCACAGAACATATAGAAAGACATGGTTTAATGGAACAAAGTCAGCATGGCTTTACCCAGGGCAAGTCTTGCCTCACAAATCTGCTTCACTTTTTTGAAGGAGTTTATAAACATGTGGATAAAGGTGAACCTGTAGATGTAGCATACTTGGATTTTCAGAAGGCATTTGACAAAGTTCCTCATGAGAGGCTTCTAGGAAAAGTAAAAAGTCATGGGATAGGAGGCGATGTCCTTTCGTGGATTACAAACTGGCTAAAAGACAGGAAACAGATAGTATGACATAGTGAGTGCAAAGGTAGCGCCGGCGTCATTTTGAAGATTGGCAATACGGCCTGCGTGCAGGAAGTCGCTCCCGGACCCCCGCTGGACTTTTGGCAAGTCTTGTGGGGGTCAGGAGTCCCCCCCAAGCTGGCCAAAAGTCCCTGGGGGTCCAGCGGGGGTCCGGGGGCGATCTCCTGGACGCGTGACGTCGGGAACCAGGAACCAAAATGGCGCCGGCGCTACCTTTGCCCTGTCACATGATAAGGGCAAAGGGCCACCGGCGCCATTTCTCTCAATGCAGTCATGGCCAGAGAGAGGGAGATCGCGTCAGGACCCCCCCACTGGACCCCAGGTAATTTAAAACATTTTGGGGGGGTTCGGGAGGGTGGGGGATTTGTTTTAAAGGTTCGGGGTGGGTTTTAGGGTTTTTTGGTGTGCTGGTTTTCCCGCCCTCCCCCGATTTACGATTTTTAACGATTTTTTTTTTTTTTTTAAAAACACAACGATAAGATTTCCCTCCCCCCCCAGCCAAAATCGATCGTTAAGACGATCGATCACACGATTCACACCCCTAACAGAGAGTAGGATTAAATGGACAATTTTCTCAGTGGAAGGGAGTGGACAGTGGAGTGCCTCAGGGATCTGTATTGGTATCCTTACTTTTCAATATATTTATAAATGATCTGGAAAGAAATAAAAGTGAGGTAATCAAATTTGCAGATGATATAAAATTATTCAGAGTAGTAAAATCACAAGCAGATTGTGATAAATTGCAGGAGGATCTTGTGAGACTGAAAGATTGGGCATACAAATGACAGATGATATTTAATGGAGACAAGTGCAAGGTGATGCATATAGGGAAAAATAATCCTTGCTGTAGTTACACGATGTTAAGTTCCATATTAGGAGCTACCACCCAGGAAAAAGATCTAGGCATCATAGTGGATAATACTTTGAAATTGCCGGCTCAGTAAAAAGCAAACAGAATGTTAGGAATTATTAGGAAGGGAATGGTTAATAAAACAGAAAATGTCATAATGCCTCTGTATCGCTCCATGGTGAGGACGCACCTTGAATACTGTGTACAATTCTGGTCGCCACATCTCAAAAAAGATATAATTGCGATGGAGAAGGTACAGAGAAGGGCGACCAAAATGATAAAGGGGATGGAACAACTCCCCTATGAGGAAAGGCTGAAGAGGTTAGGACTTTTCAGCTTGGAGAAGAGACGGCTGAGGGGGGATATGATAGAGATCTTTAAAATCATGAGAGGTCTTGAATGAGTAGATGTAAATCGGTTATTTACACTTTTGGATAATAGAAGGACTAGGGGGCACTCCATGATGTTAGTAAATAGCACATTTAAGACTAGTTGGAGAAAATTCTTTTTCACTCAATGCATAATTAAGGTCTGGTATTTGTTGCCAGAGGATGTGGTGGAAGCTATTAGTATAACTGCGTTTAGAAAAAGGTTTGGACAAGTTCCTGGTGGAAAAGTCCATTAACCATTATGAAGGTGGATTTGGCGAAATCCACTCTTTATCCCTGGAATAAGCACCTTGGAATCTCTCTACCCCTTTCTGATCCTGCCAGATACCTGTGATCTGGTTTGGCCACTGTTGGAAACAGGATACTGGGTTTTATGGACCTTTGCTCTGATCCAGTATGGCAAGCCTTATGTTCTTAAATAATAACACAAATCAACTTTATTTGCAATTCACTTTGCTTTGCTTTATTTTATTATGTGTCTTCATCTTGGAATGTGAAAGTATTGCTGTACTGAATTGTTTACCAGTTTTATTGTTATATCTGTTATCAAAAGAGAAAAATAGCTTTTCCCTTTACTTGCAACAAAAACACTGCTAAGGAATAATAAAGATCAGTTCAGCTTGTTAAAAGATGTTTAGGGGAATTGCTGCCATAACAAGAGACTGAGTACAGCCCATAAATGCTGTTAAATCTCCATAGTCCTGATAATTAATCACAGGCCCCCTAATTTTAAATTATGTTGAGAAAACAAAGTGAAAAACATGTTTCAAATAAAATCCTTATGAAAATTCATCAAATGTCTGTCATAACAGGTGGTGTGTAAATGCACAGTGAACTTAGTGAACAAAACAATTTAAATTGTATAATGTTCAATATCTTCCATGTTGAACAAGACCATATTTGTCATGGACTATGTTTTAAGATTGTCCAAATCTCTGCTTCAGGGAAAACTTCCACGCAGCAGTATAAACAAAACTTCAGGCTCACAACAGCATTGACATCCGCGGCATCCTGTCCTGCACTCCTCGTGTATGAAGAGACGTGCTCTTGCAATGACATTCCATTGCATTCCACATGTACAGAAAGATGCACTCCACATATTTGGATAAATGTGTTCCTGAAGCAGCATCCCATCTTGTGCTTCGCGTGTATGGATGGATGTGCTACTCCAGCGGCATCCCATCTTGCACTCCTCATGTATGGATGGATGTGCTACTCCAGCGGCATCCTATCTTGCACTCCTCGTGTATGGATGGATGTGCTCTTGCATTGGTATCCCATCTTGCACTCCTCGTGTATGGATGGATGTGCTACTCCAGCGGCATCCCGTCTTGCACTGCTCGTGTATGGATGGATGTGCTCTTGCATTGGTATCCCATCTTGTACTCCTCGTGTATGGATGGATGTGCTACTCCAGCGGCATCCTGTCTTGCACTCCTCATGTATGGATGGATGTGCTACTCCAGTGGCATCCCATCTTGCACTTCTCGTGGATGGATGTGCTCTTGCATTGGTATCCTATCTTGCACTCTGCATGTATGGATGGATGTGCTACTCCAGTGGCATCCCATCTTGCACTTCTCGTGTATGGATGGATGTGCTCCTGCATTGGTATCCCATCTTGTTCTTCTCGTGTATGGATGGATGTGCTCTTGCATTGGTATCTCATCTTGCGCACCACATTTAGGGATAGACACACTCCTGCAGCGGCATCCCATCTTGCGTTCCACAGATATCCACTGTTTATTCTAGAGATAAGCAGCTTTGAATCTATCTGTTCCTTGGGATCCTGCCAGGTACCTTGAGACCTGGATTGGCCATTGTTGGAGACAGGATGCTGGGCTTGATGGACCCTTGGTCTGACCCAGTATGGCATGTTCTTATGTTATTTATGGAGGAGGATGTCGGGAACATTTCCATAAGAACATAAGAAATTGCCATGCTGGGTCCGACCAAGGGTCCATCAAGCCCAGCATCCTGTCTCCAACAGTGGTCAATCCAGGCCATAAGTACCTGGCAAGTACCCAAAAGCTAAGAAGATCCCATGCCACTGATGCAATTAATAGCAGTGGCTATTCCCTAAGTAAATTTGATTAATAGCCGTTAATGGACTTCTCCAAGAACGTATCCAAACCTTTTTTGAACCCAGCTACACTAACTGCACTAACCACATCCTCTGGCAACAAATTCCAGAGCTTTATTGTGCGTTGAGTGAAAAAGAATTTTCTCCAATTAGTCTTAAATGTGCTACTTGCTAACTTCATGGAATGCCCCCTAGTCCTATTATTCAAAAGTGTAAATAACCGAGTCACATCTACTCATTCAAGACCTCTCATGATGTTAAAGACCTCTATCATATCCGCCCTCAGCCGTCTCTTCTCCAAGCTGAACAGCTCTAACCTCTTCAGCCTTTCCTCATAGGGGAGCTGTTCCATCCCCTTTTATCATTTTGCTTGCCCTTCTCTGTACCTTCTCCATCACAACTACATCTTTTTTGAGATGCAGCGACCAGAATTTTACACAGTATTCCAGGTGCGGTCTCACCATGGAGCGATATAGAGGCATTATGACATTTTCCTTTGTATTAACCATTCTCTTCCTAATAATTCCTAACATTCTGTTTGCTTTTTTGACTGCTGCAGCACACTGAGCCGACGATTTCAATGAGTTATCCACTATGACACCTAGATCTTTTTCCTGGGTGGTAGCTCCTAATATGGAACCTAACATCGTGTAATTATAGCATGGGTTATTTTTTCCTATATGCATCACCTTGCACTTATCCACATTAAATTTCATCTGCATTTGGATGCCCAATCTTCCAGTCTAACAAGGTCCTCCTGTAATGTATCACAATCTGCTTGTGATTTAACCTGAAACATTCTTTAAAGGTGGAAATTATAAGCAATTACAACAAATATTTGTGACAATCAAGAACATAATAGATCAGACTGACAAACTAAAGAGTCACTAGGACTGGATGGTATTCACCCCAAAGTCCTAAAAGAAGTAAAACATGAAACTGCTAATCTGTGTGATGTGGGGCATAGTCTCAGGGTCTCTGTGTGGGGTGATTTCTACCATTTGAGTGGTCCAAAGAAACAAACCGGAAACCGATCCAATATTTATTTATTTATTTATTTATTTATTTAATGGCTTTTCTATACCGACATTAGAATGCACATCATATCGGTTTACATCTCAACAGTAGGTGGAAAATACAATGAACAGGGGTGGGAGAGGGACAACAGTAGAAACTCGAGAGCAGGAGGCTCTAGGAGGAGCCTGAAAATTGAACTAGAGAAGTAACAATAACTCGAGAGGTAACATATTTACATGATGCAAATTCCTTGGAGCGAGTCAAAGATAACAGAGAAGCAGGAGAAGAGGGTGAGAGAGGTGCGTTGAGTTAGTCTGGAAATGCCTGGTGGAAGAGCCAAGTCTTTAGCATTTTCCTGAATTTAGTATGGCAAAGCTCCAGGCGGAGGTTTGTGGGTAGGGCATTCCAGTGAGTTGGGCCAGCAATTGAGAGAGCACGGTCCCTTGTTGCTGTGAGACGGGCCTTCTTGAGGGGTGGGACTTGTAGGGTGCCTTTGAGATTTGCTCTAGTGGGGCGGGTGGATTGTGTGGATTGGAGCGGTTTGGAATTATTTATGTGGATGGATTTGTGTATGATAGTGAGAGTTTTGAATAGGATGCGTGATGGGATGGGGAGCCAGTGGAGGTCTTTGAGGATGGGGGTTATGTGATCTGATTTGTGTGTGTTCATGATTAGCCTTGCAGTGGCATTCTGTAGTATTTGGAGGGGTTTGATGGTGGAGTTGGGAAGGCCAAGGTACAAGGAATTGCAGTAATCCAGCTTGGATGATAGGGTGGATTGGATGACGGTTCTGAGATCGTGTGTGTGGAGGAGTGGTTTGAGCTTTTTTATAACATTGAACTTGTAAAAGCCTTCTTTTAGGACAGAGTTAATGTGTTTTTTTAGGTTTAGATGTGGATCAATTAGAACACCAAGGTTTTGTAAGGAGGCTGTGAAGTGAGGGAGGTGGCTGTAGGGTCATTGGGAGGAGAGAGCTTAAGGGTTTGGTGGTTGTGGATGAGGAGAAGCTCAGTTTTTGAGGAATTGAGGGCAAGTTGTATGGAGATGAGTAGTGAGTTTATGGATACAAGGCATTTTTCCCAGAAAATTAGTGTTGTAGATAATGATTCATGGATAGGGATGATGATTTGTACATCATCTGCATAGATGTAGAAATTGAGGCCAAGGTCAGATAGATGATGGCAGAGGGGCAGGAGGTAGATGTTGAAAAGGGTGGATGATAGGGAGGAGCCTTGGGGCACTCCTTGGGTGAGGGCAAAGTGTGTGGATTCTGAGTTGCCAAGTTTAACAGAGAAATGTCTGTTAGCCAGGTAGGATTTGAACCAGAGTAGGGCTATGCCAGAGATACCAATGTCAGCCAAGCAGGAAATGAGGAGGTTGTGGCTATTTATTTATTTATAGCTTTTCTATACCGACTTTCCAATAACAGAATTACTGATCAATTCGGTTTACATTTTAAACTTTAACAGTGACAAGTAATTGTCTTACAATGAACAGGAAGAAATAACTTGGAAATAAATATATGGGGATTATAACATAGATACAATATATAAAGCCTAATGTAGGCATTGGCATAAAACATAGGCGTGGAGTTGGGTATCGAATTTAGGACTGTCGGTAGGGTTGGGTATTGATTTTTTTTTTTTTTTTTTGGACTGCCAAGGATTTGAAATTGAATTGATGAGTTCTTTGGGGTATTATTTGTGTTATTCATTGGGGTATTCTTTGGGGTTCGAGGAATGTTTAGAGTTGAACTTGTCTCTTTCTTATATAGATCTCTTGTCGGTTGTTTGAAAACCTGAAGTTTTTAAGTAGTTCTCTTATAGATTGATTGAAAATGACCTAAAGGGGACCTTGGCAGAGATAAATTCAGCAAGCTGAAATTATGGAAAAGCTAATCGTATCAAAGGCTGCAGAGATGTCAAGGAAGACAATGAGAAAGCTATGACCGTGGTCAAGGCCAGTGAGGAGGGCATCGGTGAGGGATAGTAGAAGGGTTTCTGTGCTCAGGTTCTTACGGAAGCCAAATTGTGAAGAGTGAAGAATGTTGTTGTCTTCAAGATAGTCCATAAGCTGGGTGTTCACCACCTTTTCCATGATTTTGGTGATGAGGGGGAGACTTGAAATGGGACGGTAGTTGGCCGGGTCTTTAGGGTCAAGAGACGGTTTTTTGATCAGGGGTTTGATGACTGCGTGTTTTAGGGAATTGAAAACTGAGCCAGCAGATAGGGAGCTGTTAATGATGTCTGCTAGGGGTTTGGCAATGATGTTGGGGATGGATAGGAGGGTTTTGGTGGGGCTGGTATCGGATGGGTGGGATGCAGGCTTGATTTTTTTGAGAATGACTCAATTTCCTTGGAGGAGGTGAGGTCAATGGTGTGGAGTGAGTTGTTGGGGGAGGTGTGGTGGTTGCTGGGCATGGGAGTGGTTGTGGGAGAGGGAGAGAACCTGAGGAGTATGTTATTTTGTTATGAAAGAATTGAGTGAGTTCTTCACATTTTTTGCTGGCTTCTTCTTCAGTGATGAGAGGGGCGGGGGCTTTGGTGAGGGCGGTGACATATGAGAAGAGGGCTTTGGGGTTATAAATATATTGATGTATTTTGGCAGCGTAGTAGTCACGTTGGGTTTTTTTTAATGGCAAGGCAGTATGTGTGTAAGAATGATTTGTAGGCGGTGGAGTGTTGTTGGGTTGGGTCTTTACGCCAGGCTCTCTCTTTGTTTTTCATATGGTGCAGTTCTGTGGTGTACCATGGTTTGTTGTGTGGGGGTGTAGTGTGTTGCTTGTGGGTGATGAGAGGGCATAAGTTGTTGGCTATGTCGAGGGTGAGGTTATCCCAGGAGCTGAGTGCAGCTTTGGGTGAGGAGCAGTCTAATTTCCTTAGGGATTCGGAGAGTGTGGTGATAATTTCTTCGGACGAACAGGGGTTTACGGAAGGAGAAGGAGTTGTTTTGGGGAGGATTACAAGTGGTGGTGGCGCTTATGGTAAGGTGAGTCTCAATAAGTGAGTGGTCAGACAAAGGGACAGGGGTGCAGGAGGCGGGAGATGGTGTGTGGATGCAAGAGTTGCTACTTGCAATATTGCAAGTAGCAACCAAACAGAGAGAATCGGTAGACACTAAGTGAACTTTATTGAGAAGAAATGCCTGACTAAGGCCGAGTTTTGCTCAATTCTGAGCTGCTTCAGGGTCTAATATAAAAACAAACATAATAAATATAACCAAAAAACCATCTATAACTGATTAAACAAATATAAACACAAATAGACATATATACACCATACAGACATTAATAGTTAAATCATAATAAATGATAGCAGGAGTGATTTAAAGGAAAAGACACAAATACAGAGAAAGTATAGTTTTCCCATAGCTACTAACAGATACCACCGATTTTAACAGACATTTCTTTTAGTCATCGTTTTATTTACATATTTTTGTTTTTAAACATTTTTTATATATTTTTATTTTTTAATTGCCTTAGTTCTTACATTATAATTTATATAATATATATAAGTACCTATTATTTATTCCCATTTATGTTTTATATTTTTTAAGTTTTTACACTATAACCCATTTAATATCTTTATGGTAGCTTAAGGTTACTGATACTAACAATTATTCCTTGAACGGATCAACACTGTATTTTTTTTTATATGTATAGCTATGGGAAAACTATACTTTCTCTGTGTTTGTGTCTTTTCCTTTAAATCACTCCTGCTATCATTTATTATGATTTAACTATTAATGTCTGTATGGTGTATATTTGTCTATTTGTGTTTATATTTGTTTAATCAGTTATAGATGGTTTATTTGGTTATATTTATTATGTTTGTTTTTATATTAGCCCCTGAAGCAGCTCAGAATTGAGCGAAACTCGGCCTGAGTCGGGCATTTCTTCTCAATAAAGTTCACTTGGTATCTACCGATTCTCTCCGTTTGGTCGCTACAGTTAGAGTGGGCAATTTTAAGATATTGGTCATTAGGACTTTAAAGAGGTGGAGTGCCCTCTGTACATCGATGGGTTTTCTATTGCCAGAAGCTTCCCTGCTCATAGGTGGTAAAACCTCTCACAGCAGGGAAGAGGTTCTTATCCCTTGCATGTGGCTACTCCTTAGCGAGGTAAGTCTAACCCCAGTCTCAATCAATAAGTAAGGCTCTATGCAAAAGTCTGAATTCTAATCATTTCAGTTTAACTGTGTCTTTATTTATTTATTTATTTATTTATTTAACACTTTTCTATACCGACCTTCATGAAAAATTTCATATCAGATCGGTTTACATGTAACAAAGGGTATAACTTAAACAAGAACAATTCACTAGAAGCGGAAGTTACATATAACAAGGGTAGATAACTTGGAGGCTAGGCTAGCCAGAGGTAAAGGACAGTGTAACTGAAGAGAACTAGAAAAGGCAATGAAACAAAACAAACGGCAGCTTAATTATAATGTCTAAACATGGCGGGGCGTTAGCCAGTAAAGCAGAGTCCTGTCCGGTTGACAATTAATGGCTTAGAAAGTTAGGGGAAGGCC
Source organism: Rhinatrema bivittatum (assembly GCF_901001135.1). Lineage (NCBI taxonomy): Eukaryota > Metazoa > Chordata > Amphibia > Gymnophiona > Rhinatrematidae > Rhinatrema > Rhinatrema bivittatum. The sequence continues at coordinate 311,278,213 of NC_042621.1, forward strand.
TGGAGGAAGAGCCAGGTCTTAAGTTTTTTTTCGGAAAGTTCGAAGGCAAGGTTCTAGTCTGAGGTCCGTGGGCATATTGTTCCAGATAGTTAGACCTGCCGTAGAGAATGCTCGTTCTTTGGTGGATGATAGTTGCGTGGCTTTTGTTGGGGGAACTTGCAGGGTACCTTTGTACGCTTCTCTTATAGGTCTTGAGGATGAATATAATTTGAGAGGAATCTGGAGGTCTAGTTGTTGCTGATTGTATATGGATTTATGAATTGTGGTGAGGGCCTTGTGCATTATTCTGTATTTTATTGGCAGCCAGTGAAGGTTCCGTAGTATGGGAGTGATGTGCGAACCTCTGTTGGTGTTGGTTAGGATTCTGGCTGCCGAATTCTGCAGCATCTGTAATGGTTTGATGGAGGAGAAAGGGAGTCCGAGAAGGTGCCCACCCCACCCACCCTTTTGAACCCAAGACAAAAAACCTGGAACTGGACTCCCATCTGTTCCTCCAAAAGCCTTTCACCATTCCAGTCTTTAGTAATGACTGCAAAGCGAGCCACAGTTCAATTCCCGGAATTATTTTTATTCATTGATAACATTCTACCATAGCAGTAACAGTTTGAAAAAGGTAATTAGCAAGGCTTAATACATCTCAAACTCTGAGTTTCCAACCAGTCTTACACATAAGGAGAAAAGTACAACTCCTAGTCCTAATGTTCCTGGGCAGGTTTAAAGATATTAAAAGGATTCCTCTCCAGAGTCTCCAAGTGATTGACAAAAGTAACCCTTACAATCTGAAGCTCCAGACAATTAATGACAGAGTACATTTCAAATGTTCAGGGTTTACTAAACACCACAGTTTTCCCAAAAGCATCCAAGGAAAGAGCTCATCAAGCATGGCTGCAAAGTACTGACCTTTCACTACATGATTTCAGCCTTCCAAACATGAGGGGTTTCCAACCACAAATTAATTAACACATAAACAAACTACCCCAGCACCAGTTAAAGTAACTTCAGCCAAATAATTCTGGGTGTGTATTCCTCAGCCTTCCTGTTGCCCCTAATACTGAGCTTGTCTCTTCCAAACTAAGTTCTAGCCCAGCAATTCCCAACCAGTGTGTCGCAGCTCCTGGTGTCCCCACCTGTGCTTCCCTTCTCCCCAGGAGTGGACTGGCTGATGCAATTGATAGGGAAGTGCCACCGCCGGAGGCTGAAGAGCAGAGGCCAGACTTATTGGACCAAACAATAAGACTCCACGTGAGCATATGGGTGTGTGCCTGTGGTAGAATGGATGCGTGAGTGGCAGCTTTGTGTGTGTGTGGTAGAATGGGTGCGTGAGTGGCAGCTTTGTGTGTGTGTGGTAGAATGGGTGCGTGAGTGGCAGCTTTGTGTGTGTGTGGTAGAATGGGTGCGTGAGTGGCAGCTTTGTGTGTGTGTGGTAGAATGGGTGCGTGAGTGGCAGCTTTGTGTGTGTGTGGTAGAATGGGTGCGTGAGTGGCAGCTTTGTGTGTGTGTGGTAGAATGGGTGAGTGAGTGGCAGCTTTGTGTGTGTGTGGTAGAATGGGTGCGTGAGTGGCAGCTTTGTGTGTGTGTGGTAGAATGGGTGCGTGAGTGGCAGCTTTGTGTGTGTGTGGTAGAATGGGTGCGTGAGTGGCAGCTTTGTGTGTGTGTGGTAGAATGGGTGAGTGAGTGGCAGCTTTGTGTGTGGTAGAATGGGTGCGTGAGTGGCAGCTTTGTGTGTGTGTGGTAGAATGGGTGCATGAGTGGCAGCTTTGTGTGTGTGTGGTAGAATTGGGTGCATGAGTGGCAGCTTTGTGTGTGTGTGTGGTAGAATTGGGTGCCTGGGTGCGTGAGTGGCAGCTTTGTGTGTGTGTGGTAGAATGGGTGCGTGATTGGCAGCTTTGTATGTGTGTGGTAGAATGGGTGAGTGAGTGGCAGCTTTGTGTGTGTGTGGTAGAATGGGTGCTTGGGTGCATGAGTGGCAGCTTTGTGTGTCTGTGGTAGAATGAGTGCCTGGGTGTGCGAGTGGCAGCTTTGTGTGTGTCTGTGGTAGAATGAGTGCCTGGGTGCATGAGTGGCAGCTTTGTGTGTGCCTGTGGTAGAATGAGTGCCTGGGTGTGTGAGTGGCAGCTTTGTGTGTGTCTGTGGTAGAATGGGTGCCTGGGTGCATGAGTGGCAGCTTTGTGTGTGTCTGTGGTAGAAATGGGTGCCTGGGTGCGTGAGTGGCAGCTTTGTGTGTGTGTGTGGTAGAATTGGGTGCCTGGGTGCGTGAGTGGCAGCTTTGTGTGTGTGGTAGAATGGGTGCCTGGGTGCATGAGCGGCAGCTTTGTGAGTGTGTGTGTGGTAGAATTGGGTGCATGAGTGGCAGCTTTGTGTGTGTGTGGTAGAATTGGGTGCATGAGTGGCAGCTTTGTGTGTGTGTGTGGTAGAATTGGGTGCCTGGGTGCATGAGTGGCAGCTTTGTGTGTGTGTGGTAGAATGGGTGCCTGGGTGCATGAGTGGCAGCTTTGTGTGTGTCTGTGGTAGAATGGGTGCCTGGGTGCATGAGTGGCAGCTTTGTGTGTGTCTGCGGTAGAATGAGTGCCTGGGTGTGTGAGTGGCAGCTTTGTTTGTGTCTGTGGTAGAATGGGTGCCTGGGTGCATGAGTGGCAGCTTTGTGTGTCTGTGGTAGAATGAGTGCCTGGGTGTGCGAGTGGCAGCTTTGTGTGTGTCTGTGGTAGAATGAGTGCCTGGGTGCATGAGTGGCAGCTTTGTGTGTGCCTGTGGTAGAATGAGTGCCTGGGTGTGTGAGTGGCAGCTTTGTGTGTGTCTGTGGTAGAATGGGTGCCTGGGTGCATGAGTGGCAGCTTTGTGTGTGTCTGTGGTAGAAATGGGTGCCTGGGTGCATGAGTGGCAGCTTTGTGTGTGTCTGTGGTAGAATGGGTGCCTGGGTGCATGAGTGGCAGCTTTGTGTGTGTCTGTGGTAGAATGGGTGCCTGGGTGCATGAGTTGCAGCTTTGTGTGTGTCTGTGGTAGAATTGGGTGCCTGGGTGCATAAGTGGCAGCTTTGTGTGTGCCTGTGGTAGAATGAGTGCCTGGGTGTGTGAGTGGCAGCTATGGGTGCCTGGGTGCGTGAGTGGCAGCTTTGTGTGTGTGTGGTAGAATGGGTGCCTGGGTGCATGAGTGGCAGCTTTGTGTGTGTGTGGTAGAATGGGTGCCTGGGTGCATGAGTGGCAGCTTTGTGTGTGTGTGGTAGAATGGGTGCCTGGGTGCGTGAGTGGCAGCTTTGTGTGTGTGTGGTAGAATGGGTGCCTGGGTGCATGAGTGGCAGCTTTGTGTGTGTGTGGTAGAATGGGTGCCTGGGTGCATGAGTGGCAGCTTTGTGTATGTCTGTGGTAGAATGGGTGCCTGGGTGCATGAGTGGCAGCTTTGTGTGTCTGTGGTAGAATGGGTGCATGAGTAGCAGCTTTGTGTGTGCCTGTGGTAGAATGGGTGCATGAGTGTGTGAGTGGCAGCTATGGGTGCCTGGGTGCGTGAGTGGCAGCTTTGTGTGTGTGTGGTAGAATTGGGTGCCTGGGTACGTGAGTGGCAGCTTTGTGCGTGTGTGGTAGAATGGGTGAGTGAGTGGCAGCTTTGTGTGTGTGGGTAGAATTGGGTGCCTGGGTGCGTGAGTGGCAGCTTTGTGTATGTCTGTGGTAGAATGGGTGCCTGGGTGCATGAGTGGCAGCTTTGTGTATGTCTGTGGTAGAATGGGTGCCTGGGTGCATGAGTGGCAGCTTTGTGTGTCTGTGGTAGAATGGGTGCCTGGGTGCATGAGTAGCAGCTTTGTGTGTGCCTGTGGTAGAATGGGTGCATGAGTGTGTGAGTGGCAGCTATGGGTGCCTGGGTGCGTGAGTGGCAGCTTTGTGTGTGTGTGGTAGAATTGGGTGCCTGGGTACGTGAGTGGCAGCTTTGTGCGTGTGTGGTAGAATGGGTGAGTGAGTGGCAGCTTTGTGTGTGTGGGTAGAATTGGGTGCCTGGGTGCGTGAGTGGCAGCTTTGTGTGTGTGAGAGACCATGGCTGAAGGTGATGTGTTTCTGTGAGAGAGAGACTGGTCAGGAAGGTGACTGGTGTGGGTGTGTGAGAGACAGACTGGTCAGGGAGATGATTGGGTCTGTGTGTGAGAGACAGAGTCTGGTCAGGGAGGTGACTGGTGAGTGTGTGTGTGTGTGTGAGAGACAGAGACTGATCATAAGAACATAAGAAAAAGCCATACTGGGTCAGACCAAGGGTCCATCAAGCCCAGCATCCTGTTTCCAACAGTGGCCAATCCAGGCCATAAGAACCTGGCAAGTACCCAAAAACTAAGTCTATTCCATGTAACCATTGCTAATGGCAGTGGCTATTCTCTCAGTGAACTTAATAGCAGGGAGGCGACTGGTGTGTGAGAGACTTGTCTGGGAGGTGACTGGTGTGTGTGTGTGTGTATGAGACAGAGACTGGTCAGGGACGTGACTGGTGTCTGTGAGTGAGAGACAGAGACTGGTCAGGGAGGTGACTGGTATGCGTAAGTCAGACTGGTCAGCGAGGTGATTGGTGTCTGTGTGTGTGTGAGACAGAGACTTGTCAGGGAGGTGACTGATGCGTGTATGTGTATGTGAGACAGACTGGTCAGTGAGGTGACTGGTGTCTGTGTGTGAGAGACAGAGATTATTCAAGGAGGTGACTGGTGTCTGTGTGAGAGACAGACTGGTCAGGGAGATGATTGGTTCTGTGTGTGAGAGACACAGACTGGTCAGCAAGGTGACTGGTGTCTGTATGTGAGAGACAGAGACTGGTCAGGGACGTGACTGGTGTGTGTGAGACAGAGACTGGTCAGGGACATGACTGATGTGTGTGAGTCAGACTGGTCAGCAAGGTGACTGGTGTCTGTATGTGAGAGACAGACTGGTTAGGGAGGTGACTGGTGTGTGTGAGACAGAGACTGGTCAGGGAGGTTACTGGTGTGTTTGTATGTGAGACAGAAACTGGGCAGGGAGATGACTGGTGTGTTTGTATGTGAGACAGAGACTGGGCAGGGAGATGACTGGTCTGTGTGAAAGAGACTGAGTATGAGTGACTGGTTGTGGGCTCTAAGGAAGAAGACCTTGAGGACAGAACGTCAGCAGCCACTACTGCTTCTGGTTAGTGCTATTGGCCTGCAAGGGAAAGGAGTAGGAGAGTTGCTGGAGAGGGTAAGTAAAGGTGGCTTTTTAAGTTTATTTTTCTGATTCACTGCCATTTTAATTATTGGGTATTATTTATTTATTTATTTATTTATTTTAGTTTTTTCTATACCGGCATTCGTGAGGATTTCACATCATGCCGGTTTACAATGAACAGTGGAGTGATAAAAGGAACAATGAACGAAATAAATAATAGGTGTTAAACATAAAATAGTTACAGTTACAATAAAACAGGGATAAGTGCAACTGGGAGCAAGAGGAAAAATGAAAGGAACTTTAAAGGAACTTTAACATAGTATATAACCGAGTTACATTGACCGGGGTACCTTACAAGAATTATGTGATGTGTCTGCAGTTTTAAAATATTTAATTGATATTTAGAAAATATTTAATACTTTTTATGATTTTTTAATTGTTGAATGTTTTTCTTTTCATCAGCTGTTTTGTAACATTTATTAGTATAGCTTTACAATTATTTCTGTGTGGGGCTCTGTAGCAGCTTGGCTTATTCTGTTTTCCTAATAGGAAGTGTTTAGGGCCTGGTTAAATATTTGTAGTGTTGCCTTTTCATAGATAGGGTTGTTACTGTTTGAGTGCATGCCATATTACAGGTGTAACTTTGTGCGGGTTAGTTTGTGTGCATTATTGCAGATCCTGGGACTATGTTAGGTGCTATATTTCTCTTTCTATTTATCCAGGTTTGCTCTGCATGCAGAGTGATTGTTTTGGTTTTCCATTCCAGTTTGTCTCCTTATTTATCATTTGTGGTGAAGGACCGGAAGGCTCATCTGCATACTGCTCCCAGGATCCCCTGGGAGAGGAGTCCAGAGGTCACCACAAGCGATCCAGGGACTGACTTCCACAGCCCCAGCTTCCAGAGGCCCCGCACCCTTTGCAGTAGAGGAGGACTGGAAAAGCGTGCCTAAGGGCATGCGAATCTCAAACCCTTCCATTAACTGAGTGAAGATTAATTTAACTGTGGTTAAGGAGGATTGGTAAGTATAGCTTTCAGAAATTTTTGGGCTTATAAAAGTTTGGTGAAAGGTGAAATTAAGGGATATGTTCTTTAGAGTTTGTGTGTGTCTGAGGTAATAAGCAAGCCAGAAATAGTTAATTCTAGTGTCTGTCTTTCCCACCCACTCAACCCTTAATTTTTAAGCACGAGACACTTTCTTATTAAAAATCAATCAGGGTCTTATCTAAATCATACTATTGTACCAGCCCGTTTTGAAAGTTTAATCATCCCCTTGTAGGACACTAGCTGATTAATTAGTAAATTCACCTGTAAATTTAAAGTACTCTCATTCCAAATCCCTTAGTATCCTAAACTTAACTAGGAACTCAATAAAACTAAGATGAAGGCAGCAGTCCAGCAGCAAGAGGAGGGCTTTCTAGTCTTTTGCATTTAGTGTCACATGTATGATTTTTTACCTGCCGGTGAGAGATTGTATGTGTACACTCGGCGCAAAGAGCTCCTGGCTCTCGGGGAACAAGTCCGATCTCTGGAGGCTAGAGTAGCAGACTTGGAGGAGCTGAGGGAGACAGAGAGGTACATTGATGGGACCTTCAGGGACATAGTAGCCAAGTCCCAAATCCAGTCTGGCAGCCCCAGTGCTGCCTTGGATCAGAAAGGTCTCCCAGTAGGAGAACATCACCCTGGTGTAGCAGGAAGTGATCCTGTAGCAAGGACCTCCTCTCCAGGTGATGTATTCTCCTCTTGCACTGAAGACAAGTCTCCCAGGGCTACTGCCCAGGAGGGAAGAGTTAGGCCGACCATCATAGTTGGTGATTCGATTATTAGAAATGTAGATAGCTGGGTGGCTGGTGGACATGAGGACCGCCTGGTAACTTGCCTGCCTGGTGCGAAGGTGGCAGACCTCACACGTCACCTAGATAGGATTATAGACAGTGCTGGAGAGGAGCCAGCTGTCATGGTACATGTGGGCACCAACGACATAGGAAAATGTGGGACAGAGGTTCTGGAAGCCAAATTTAGGATTTTAGGTAGGAAGCTGAAATCCAGTACCTCCAGGGTGGCATTCTCTGAAATGCTTCCTGTTCCACGTGCAGAGCTCCAGAGTCTCAATGCGTGGATGAGACGATGGTGCAGGGAAGAGGGATTCAGCTTTGTAAGGAACTGGAGAAACGTTTGGGGAAAGGGGAGACTTTTCCAAAAGGATGGGCTCCACCTTAACCAGAGTGGAACCAAGCTGCTGGCACTAACTTTCAAAAAGGTGATAGAGCAGCTTTTAAACTAGAACAAGGGGGAAAGCCGACAGTCACTCAGCAGTGCATGGTTCGGAGAAATGTATCCTTGAAGGATACTAATGAAACAGGAGAGTTAGGGCATCACAACAGAGAGGTTCCATTAAAAGCAAACATAGTTCACGTGCCTATATGTAAAATCACCGAAGTTAATGATTTCCGAATTATCCCAAACAACTGAAAAGCAGGTTGTTAATACAAACAAAAAACACACTTTGAAATGTCTGTATGCCAATACCAGAAGTCTAAGAAGTAAGATGGGAGAGTTAGAGTGTATAGTAGCAAATGATGAGATTGACATAATTGGCATCACAGAGACTTGGTGGAAGGAGGATAACCAATGGGACAGTGCTATTTCAGGGTACAAATTATATTGCAATGATAGGGAGGATCAACTTGGTGGGGGTGTGGCACTTTATGTCCAGGAGGGTATAGAGTCCAACAGGATAAAGATCATACAAGAGACTAAATGCTCAGTAGAATCTATATGGGTAGAAACCCCATGTGTGTTGGGTAAGAGTATAGTGATAGGAGTATACTACCATCCACCTGGACAAAATAGTCAGACAGATGATGAAATGCTAAGAGAAATCAGGGAAGCTAACCAATTTGGCAGTGCAATAATAATGGGAGATTTCAATTACCGCAGAATACAAAAAGTGCAGATTTGTAGTCAATCCTGACAAAGTATTCACAGAATGCTTTCAAAAGTCAAAGAGGTTTTTATTCATTCAATCAGGCAACTCCACTGATTTATAAAGCATGAAACTTTACGGCGTCCCCCGACACGGTCCCGTGTTTCGCCTTGGGCTGCATCGGGAGGGCACGCCACCAGGAATTCATATAAGAAGTACTGAAAAGAATAATTAAAAATCAGGAAACAGTACAGGACTTACAACCGAACATGAATACAAGCAAATCAAAAATTAATATTACCTGACAGTTGGTATGCTTAAATTTGACAGGGAGCGCACTTCCCCTTAACACTGACAGGTATTTAAACACTTGCAGAAGGCGCCAAAACTACAGGTGAACCAATCACGTGGATCAAAGGACCCCGTTCATTGGTTCACATTCCTGTAGCGCACCCAAACAGCATTGGACACAGCCAACCCTATTAGTGACAGCTCTAGGTGAACAAAAACCATTCAATCTCCCGATTGAGTCCCTTGGGAGAAACCGTATCTAGAGTAAAAATCCAGCGCTGTTCAATGCGACCAAGCTGTTCAGCATAATGACCACCGCGAACAGGCCGTGGAAACACCTCAATAACACAGTACATGAGATCTGAAAGAGTATGGGATTTTTTTAACCAATGGTCAACCAAAGGTTCATTTTCTCTTGAATGGCGAATTTTTGAACAGTGCTCTATAATGCGTGTTTTGACCATGCGGGAGGTTTTCCCTACATACACTAGGGGGCAAGGGCAAGTGACCACATAAATGACTCCTGATGTGGTACAGTCTGAATGTGAACGAAGCTGAAAAACGTTTTGAGTGACCGGGTGAATAAAAGAGGTAGTAAAAGTTGTGTGGGAGCACATAGTACAATGACCACATGGGTGATGTCCCAATGCACTGGCCGAGCCCCATGACTGGGGAAGGTCCGTATGGACAAGCTTGTCTCGCAAGTTTTTACCCCTACGGTAGGTGAACCGAAGGGGGCCAGGAAATACAGTGTCTAGAGATAAAGCCCGCCAGTGTCTACGGATCATGGTAGTAATCTGTCGACTAAGAGTGGAAAAAGGCAGAATACAGTTAGTAACTGAAGTATCAGAACGAGACGGTGGAAGAAACAGCAAATCCCGATCAGTAAATAACGCGCGTTTCATAGCGTGTCTCACCACCCGCCGGGGATACCCTCTAGATAAAAAACGAGATGACATTGTTTCAGCTTGGTGAATAAATTCACGCCTGGTGGAGCAAAGCCTACGTAATCTAAAAAATTGGCCAGTGGGGATGTTTTCTCTCAAGGTACTAGGATGGCAGCTTTGAAAAGATAACAAGGTGTTTCTATCTGTATTCTTTCGATGGATGGTGGTCAAAAATTGACCATCGTTCGACCATCGTTTTTTTATCTAGAGGGTATCCCCGGCGGGTGGTGAGACACGCTATGAAAGTTCTTTTTCACTCAACGCACAATTAAACTCTAGAATTTGTTGCCAAAGGATTTGGTTAATGCAGTTAGTGTAGCTGTGTTTAAAAAAGGATTGGATAAGTTCTTGGAGGAGAAGTCCATTACCTGCTATAAATTAAGTTGACTTACAGGCCGATTCAGTAAAAGTCGCACGTGATTCAGGGGGGAAGATGCAAATGAGGGCCCGTGCTAAAAAGAGGCGCTAGGGACGCCTTTTTGGCAGGAGTGGCAGCTGTCAGCGGGTTTGACAGCCGAGCCCGCTGACAGCCATGGGTTTGGAAACCGGACGCCGGCTAAATTGAGCGTCCGTCTTCCGACCTGCGGGAAGATTTTTAATATTTTTTTTTACTTTTGGGTCCTCTGCCTTAATATCGCTATGATATTAAGTTGGAGGGTGTACAGAAAAGCAGTTTTTACTGCTTTTCTGTACTTTCCCGGTGCTGTCTAAACTTACCGCCTGCCATTAGGCAGGCATTAATTTCTGAAAGTAAAATGTGCGGCTTGGCTGCACATTTTACTTTCTGTATCGCGCGGGAATAACTAAAAGGGCCATCAACATGCATTTGAAGCTAGCGCATCAAAAACGCGCATCCAAACTGTATCGGCCCGTTAGAAAATAACCACTGCTATTACTAGCAACAGTAGCATGAGATAGACTTAGTTTTTGGGTACTTGCCAGGTTCTTGTGGCCTGGATTGGCCACGGTTGGAAACAGGATGCTGGGCTTGATGGACCCTTGGTCTGACCCAGCATGGCAGGTTCTTATTCTTTTAATAAAATTTCACCGACCAATAAAGATGAGATTCCTAGCCTGGCGATTGGGCTGGATGCAGAAAAGGTCTTTGATAGGCTAAATTGGCCTTACTTGTTTGCCATACTTGAGAGATTTGGTCTGCCCTCACAGTTTTGTTGATGGATTAAAGGTTCGTATGCACAGCTCAAAGCCAGGATTCTTATAAATAGGTGTCTCTTGGTTTGTTTTTTTTTTCCATTCAAAAGGTATGCACGTTATCACCACTACTTTTTGATTTGGCACTAGAAATGCTGGCCCACCAGACAAGATCAGACCCTGCTTTCATGCTGGAGGAGAAGAAACATAATCTCTTTATATGCCAATGATGTATTATTCTTTTTATCTAATCCTAAACCATTAGGCTCCAGCTTTTGGCCATCATTAATGCTTTTGGGAAGGTCACTGGCTACAAATTAATTACCATAAATCGGAATTGTTCCTATTGGCATTTATACTCAAGCAGATATCCCTTCATGTTTTGCTCCTTTTTGGGGGGCTGAGATTGATATCAAAATGCTGGGCATCAGTGTTCCCCACTATATAGGCAATTTATACAACTGCAATTATGCTCCGGTGTTTATTTTATTTTACTTACCAAAATTTTCCAAAATCAAGAAGAGTGAATGTTATTAAAATGAATACTCTGCCTTGCTGGGGAAACAGACCATATGTCATTGGTATGATTGTTCTACAGATTGACTTTATATAAAAGCAATAAATAAATGTCACAGATGCCTTCTAATACCTTGTACTGTCCGTCTTTGGAAATGTATGTGCAAGGCTATGGGGGATATGAAGGGCTGCCCTTCAGCCCTCTCTCCTTTATGGTGGAACCCAGTGTTAATGGTGCATTTGTTCAGAGCTGAAGCCAAGTTGTGGTGAGATGTCAAGCTCAGGTGTTTGGGGCATCTGCATGAGGATGAGTGGGCCAAATCATTTTCTTAGATACAAGAGGAGTTTGGGGTGCCTCACCATATGCAGGCTTATTACGATGTATTGACGAAGCTCAATTCTGAGGGGTGGAGCTAGACTAAACCTAATCTGATTAGTCCTGGGGGAATTCTGTGCTACTGCTGAATGCAGAATTTGCGATTCCCCCCCCCCGTGCAGAATTGTCAAATTCATGTGAGGGTGCTAGCCTGTGTGAAAGGATTGTGTATGTGTGAGACAGAGCCTGTGTGAAGGGGTGCATGAGAGAGAGACATAGGTAGCCTGTGTGAGGATGTATGTGTGAGAGAGAAAGGGAGCTTGTGTGGGTGTGTATGCAAGAGAGAGGGCCTTGCATGAGGGGATGTGTGTGTGTGTGTGCGAGAGAGTGTGGGAGCCTGTATGAGCGTGTGTGTCTGTGTAATAGAGAGAGGGAGCCTGTGTGTGAGAAAGGGAGCTTGTGTGGGTGTGTATGCAAGGGAGAGGGCCCTGTATGAGGGGATGTGTGTGTGTGCGGGAGAATCAGGGACCTTGTATGAGGGTGTGTATATGTGTAATAGAGAGAGGGAGCATGTGTGTGAGAGAGGGAGCCTGTGTGAGGGGCAGTACTGAGTCCAGGGTTAAACTCTGGGACTGGCGATAGAGTGGAAGGAGTTGAGTCTAGAGGTGGAGGGGAGAGATACTGGCAGGTGGAGGAGTTGGGGCCTGAGAGGGCAAAGTGGCCAGGGGAGTAGGGAGAGCGAGAGGAAGGGACACTAGCAGTGAATTTCTAGGGAAATTCTGCTCAAAATAGTTAAAATTCTGCATCTCTAAGTAATAACTTTTTTCTGTATTAATTTAAAATGTAATCACTCATGTAATTATTTAAAGACTGTCATGTAAATTGTTATTTTGCTGAATTCCCCCAGAAGTAATCTGACTGAAGTGTCCCTTATGACAGGCCTCTCCCGGACCCAGCCGCGGCCTGCGGGCAGAGAGGGGGGCGGAGCACCCGCAGCCCGGGACCCAGGCCTCTCCCGGACCCAGCCGCGGCCTGCGGGCAGAGAGGGGGGCGGAGCACCCGCAGCCCGGGGCCCAGGCCTCTCCCGGACCCGGGGATAGAGAGGGGGGCGGAGCACCCGCAGCCCGGGGCCCAGCCGCGGCCTGCGGGCAGAGAGGGGGGCGGAGCACCCGCAGCCCGGGGCCCAGGCCTCTCCCGGACCCGAGGATAGAGAGGGGGGCGGAGCACCCGCAGCCCGGGGCCCAGCCGCGGCCTGCGGGCAGAGAGGGGGGCGGAGCACCCGCAGCCCGGGGCCCAGGCCTCTCCCGGACCCGGGGATAGAGAGGGGGGCGGAGCACCCGCATCCCGGGGCCCAGGCCTCTCCCGGACCCGGGGATAGAGAGGGGGGCGGAGCACCCGCAGCCCGGGGCCCGGACCCAGCCACGGCCTGCGGGCAGAGAGGGGGGCGGAGCACCCGCAGCCCGGGACCCAGCCTTCCTCGAGTGACTGTGACCGCTGCCTCTCAGGGAGTGATTCAGGGTCATAGAACTTTATTGGCAGGACAATCTCGCGCGCGCGGACACTGACGCCACTTCCGTCCGCTCAGTCTGAAGTTTGAATTCCGCACATCCCTGTCATCTCGCGGGACTTACTGACTTCGGGCAGTTCAAACTCGGCAGAGCCACGGATAAGACGCGCCGTTTTCCTGCGCACCGGAGGAGATTATCGTGCCGGGGAGGTGAGGGTGGAAGAGAGAGAGAGAGAGAGAGGTGGGAGGAGGTCCTGGAGCAGCAGCAGCAGCAGCCGCCGCAAGTATTGGGCCCGGCGCTGCTGATTTTCCGGTTTGCAAGCGGTGTGTGGGGCCCGCGCAGGGCCGGAGAGCGCATGCGTGCCAGCGCAGGGCGCGCGCCCCTGTTCTGTCTTTAACTGCCGGCGGGGAAGTAACGCCCGGTGGGAGTGGGGCGCGCGCGGACCGTATGGGCCTGGCCGAGCCCCTCCCCAAACCTATGCAGCGGGGAGGGGATGCACCACTCCCCCCCCCCCCCCTTCATGCTAAGGGGCGTTTTCCCCGGCCGCTAAATCCCGGAGGCGTTTTCCAAAGCCAGGAAACGTGGAGAGCAAAGGTTAACATGCAGGTCCCCCTTCGGGTTAATCAGGGCAGCCCGCCCGCCACATTCAAAGCGTCCCGGTAAAGTACTGCAGACGGCGGCTTAAAAAGCGCTGCTGCTTTCAGCCTGAAGCCTGCGGGCGTTGCGCAGTGCAGGGCCCGCTTTCTTTTATTCCTTGCAGTTTCCTGCAGTCGGGATTCGGGGAGCTTCAGGCGCCTGCCTTTGCTGTGTGAGATGCTGGTAACCGTGCCTGGTATTTAAAGTCTGAAAGTGTGTTACTTGGGAAAGCAGCAGAGGTGCCCGGTTCCCGGACTGCAGCGCTTGTCTTCACTTTATGTTGGGAAGAGCCGCGTTTATCTGCCGCTGCCCCGCAGTCCGGATTACAGGGCGGCAGCACCGGCTGAGAGCTGCTCGCAGGCTCTGCCGGTTCCAGGGCATAGGCCACACTAGGGGCTGCTGAATGTGCCGGGGGGGCTGGAGGGAGAGTAGGTAGAGGAGGATAGGATGTGGGAAAGAGAGGGGAACTTGATGCGAGGGGGGTTGAAAGAAAGGGAAGGTGGTGGTCAGAGCAGGGGTTGAGGAAGGGATGGTGATACTAGGGGAGAAGGTGATGATGCCTGGGGGTGGGGAGGGAAGAAAAAATGAGGGTGGTCTACCATGATTAAGTGAACCCTTTGCTGGATGTGCCACAAGACCAAAAAAGTTGGGAATTACTGATGTAATGAGCCCAAATGCTCCCATTTTGCACTGGTTTCAATAGTATCAGGATGGCCCAGGAATAATGGATTACAGTAGCCTACTAAGGATGTAAAAATAATTCTAAACTCCTCCTTAAGAGAGAAATTCACTGTTCCTCCTAAAAAGTCAGCAACAAAGAACACATGACTATATTTTACACCTGCCTTGTATAGATCTCTATAAAGCAGCGCTCAGACCTGTTAATGGGGCAGTCTGTTCACAAACCAGCATGCTAGATGCCCTATTACAAGTGCTTGCTTCTTACCTACAGTTCTCCAAATACTAACCTCTTTTTTTTTACCAGCTATATTTATTTTTATCTAGATGACTGGATCCAATGAATTTAAATTAAACCAGCCTCCAGAGGATGGAATCTCAGCAGTCAAGTTCAGCCCCAATACTTCTCAGTTTTTGCTGGTTTCCTCTTGGGACACCTCTGTTCGTCTGTATGATGTCCCCACTAACTCCATGCGGCTGAAGTACCAGCATGCAGGCCCAGTATTGGACTGTGCGTTTTATGTAAGTGCCATATAGTAATTAGACACATAGCTTAAGATTTTTCTTGCAGTGCTGCAGAATTATCAAACGGTTTTATTAGAAACATGACAGCTGAAAAACACCTTAGTCTGTCTAGTCTACTCATCAACACCAACTGTCCAGCTGTACAAGCATTACTGCTCCCTCAGAGGTCCCCTGTGCTTGTCACATGCTTTCTTGTCTTTAGTACTGTTCATATGAACTGTATGTTAAAGAGAGCATTGAGTCAAACAGGATAAAAGTTCTGCAGGAAACAATGCAATGTTGAATCTTTATGGGTACAAATTCCAGGTGAAAATGGGAATAAAATAATAGTGGGGGTGTATTACCATCCACTTGGCCAGAATGAACTGACAGACAAAAAATGCTAAAATTAGGGAAGCTAACAAAACCAGCAGTACAGTAATGGGTGGTTTCACTTACCCCAGTACTGACTGGGTGAATGTTACATCAGGACTTGCTAGAGAGGTAAAGTTCCTGGATGTAATAAATGACTGCTTCATAGAGTAGCTGGTACAACAACCAACAAGAGGGGAAACTATTTTAGACCTTGCTGTTAGAGGAACACAGGATTTGGGGCGAGAGGTAAGTGTCGTAGCCACTTGGCAATAGTGATCACAGCATTATCACATTTGATTTAATTGAGAGCACGAAAAAGAAATTACTGCAATAGCATTTAACTTTCCAAAAGATGACTCTGGTAAAATGAGGAAAATGGTTAGGAAAACACTGAAAAGAAGGAACTGCAAAGGTTAGGTGTTTAGCTCAGGCATGGATGTTTAAAAATAGCATCTTGGAAGCCCAGAGCAGATGTTTTCCATGCATTAGAAAAGGTGGAAAGAAGGCTAAATGACTACCAGCATGGTTAAAAGGTGAGGAGTGTGAGGCTATAAAATCTAAACATCTTTCAAGAAATGGAAAAAGGATATGAATGAAGGAAACAGCATAAGCACTGGCAGATCAGATGCAAAGCATTGATAAGGAAGGCAAAGAGTTTATAAAAAAAAAAAAAAAAAAAAAAAAAGCTTATGGAAGCAAAAACTCAGCATACAGATAGGTGAATCCAAAAGCAATGGATTATGCACCTCTACCAGCAGATGGAGATGGAGCAAAGCTGACATCACTATATATATATATATATATATATATATATATATATATATATATATATATATACAGCGCCTATACAGTAAAATGGATTGCGCTTCATGGATGCGCGTTGGACGCAGCTTGCATTTGCATGCCATTTAAATACAGTATCGAGCGGTAGGTGATCTGAACTGTGCGTGCGGCAAACGCGGGTGCGCCGGGCACTAACGCACCTCTTTCTACCGCACCTTACTGTATCGGCCCGTCAATGAGCTAGCAAACAAGCGCAGGCTAAATGCCTGGATGGCGTGATGTCACTCGAGGGGGACGTCCCCGAGGTTCCTACCATGACGTGGGTGACGCACGCGCGTGCACCCTAGGAGGCCCTTAGGAGAAACATGGCATGAGGCTTTGCCATAGCCGTTCCAGGGACGCCGGAGAGAGCGGCTTGCAGATGCAGCGGTAGCCATCTTCCCAAGGCTAGCGGGGAGAGCTGAGAAAAAGGTGAGGCACAAAGGTTGAAGCAATCTGAGACTGGACGCAACAGTGGCTCTCTCTTGACCACCTGTCGAGGGGCATGCCATTGGAGACTCCCCAGTGGATTGTCGTGACGATGGATGCCAGCCTCTCCAGCTGGGGAGCAGTTTGTCATTCTCAATCGACGCAGGGCTCTTGGTCTCCGATCCAATCCAAATGGCACATCAATCGTCTGGAGGCCCAGGCAGTTCGACCATCGCAAAGTGGTGAGTCCTCTCCGACAATGCCACTACGGTAGCTTACATCAATTGCCTGGTAGCCCTGGAGACCAGCCAATTCGCTTGGACGGAGCGCCATTTGGACCACCTGGCAGCTTCCCACATTGCAGGAAAAGAGAATGTTCAAGCAGACTTCCTCAGTCGTCAGCATCTCGACCCCAGAGAGTGGGAGTTGACAGACGAGGCGATGGATCTAGTCCGCAGGTGGGGGGTCCCCCACTTGGACTTGATGGCCACCCTGAAGAATGCGAAGGCTCCTCGATTCTTCAGCCGTAGGAGAGAACACTGCTCGGAGGGCGTGGATGCTCCTTTACGTATTCCCTCCTTGGCCTCTGCTGGGAAAAATTCTCAGAAGGATAGAACTTCACCACGGGCTGGTCATTCTCATAGCGCCGGAATGGCCTCTGAGACCGTGGTTTGCGGACCTTGTGAATCTTGCATCAGACGGTCCTCTTCGTCTCGCTCACCTCCACAACCTCCTACGACAAGGTCCGGTATTTTTAGATGAGGCAGATCGCTTTTGTCTTGTGGCCTGGTTTTTGAGCAGCAGCTGCTGAGGAAGAGGGGGCTACAAGGAGGAAGTGATTTTCATGCTGTTACGGGCCCGTAAAACTTTGACATCTTTCTTATGTTCGGGTTTGGAGCATTTTTGGGGTATTGATGTGCAGGGTCCCAGTCTCTCTGGTTCTTTCCTTCCTTCAGAACAGACTCTCTAAAGGGTTGTCTTTCAACTCCTTGCGGGTTCTGGAATTTGTTGCCAGAGGATGTGGTTAGTGCAGTTAGTATAGCTGTGTTTAAAAAAGGATTGGATAAGTTCTTGGAGGAGAAGTCCATTACCTGCTATTAATTAAGTTGACTTAGGTAATAACCACCGCTATTACTAGCAACGGTAACATGAAATAGACTTAGTTTTTGGGTACTTGCCAGGTTCTTATGGCCTGGATTGGCCACTGTTGGAAACAGGATGCTGGGCTTGATGGAAACTTGTTCTGACCCGATATGGCATGTTCTTATGTTCAGGTTTCGGCGCTCTGCTCCCTCTTGGGCAGGCTGGACGGTTAATCGGTGGCTGCCCATCCGGATGTCTGATTTCTTAAGGGGCTTAACATTTGAATCCGCCGGTCACAGCTACTTGCCAGTCTTGGAATCTTAACCTGGTCTTACGGGTTCTCTGTGTGGCACCTTTTGAATCTCTCCGTCGGGCCACGCTCAAGGACCTCACGCTTAAGACTGTGTTCCTCGTGGCTATTTGCTCAGCCAGGAGGGTTTCTGAGCTGCAGGCTTTTTTTCCTGCCGGGAGCCCTTCCTGCAATTCTCTGATTCGGGCGTTTCTCTAAAGACTGTCCCTTCTCTGCCAAAGGTATTTTTCTCCTTTCATGTCAATCAATCGGTGGAGCTCCCTGCCTTCTCTACGGAGGATATTGCTGGCACGTCGGGTGCTGATCTCAGACGCTTGGATGTTAAGCATGTTCTCTCGGTACTTGCAGGTTACTAATGATTTCAGAGTCTCCAATCTTTGTTTTATGGAGTGGTCCTCATAAAGGTCAGAAGGCCTCTAAAGCCACCGTGCTTGCTGGCTAAAGGAGGTGATCGCATCGGCATATCTTTGTCGGGGCCGGCCAGTTCTGGAGGGACTAAAAGCCCATTCTCTTCGTTCGCAGGCTACGTCTTGGGCAGAGAGCCAGTTGGTTTCTCCTCAGGAAATTTGCGGAGCAGCTACCTGGAAATCCATGCATACTTTTTGCTCTGCATTATTGTCTTGACGTTCAGGTGCCAGTTTTTGGTTCCTTTGGCAGACATGTGCTCCGAGTGGGACTGTGTCTCAGTCCCACCCTACTTAGAGAAGCTTTGGTACATCCCACTGTCTGGACTGATCTGGGAACATACAGGGAAAGGAAAATTGGTTCTTACCTGCTAATTTTCGTTCCTGTAGTACCACGGATCAGTCCAGACTCCCTCCCGTATTTCTTTGGTCAGTCTGCTCGTAGTTTTTTTCCTTTTCAGCTCTGGAGAATGCCTTCTTCCTTGCAGAATTTTGATGTAACATGATGATTTGGCATCGGATGTATCTAACACATAGACAAGAGCTGATTTTTCTTGTACTGTTCCATGTTCTCATATTTTATTTAAAAGTTTTATATACTGCACAATGGGTAGGAACTCTCCGTCTAGGCTGTTTACATAATCACACATACATAATTAAGCAATACATAAATACAAACAAATTAAAATTTTTGGGATAGACAATTATATTGACAAACATAATGATAAACTGTAGTATAAATTGTATGCACGGGTGAAAAGGTGAGTTTTTAATAGTTTCTTAAATTCTGTACGGTTAGCTGTCAGTCGGATATGTTCTGGGAGTGAGTTCCACAGTATTGGGCCGGCTACAGAGAATGCTCGCTTACGAGTCAAAGCTAAACTGACGGATTTTATTGATGGTACTTCTAAAATGCATTTGTCAAGGGAACGGAGTTGTCTAGTCGGTCTGTAGATTCTTAATAATGAACATAGCCAGATAGAGTTAGTATTGTAGAGTAGGTTGTGTATTGTAGACAAAATTTTATACATTATACGATATGAAATTGGAAGCCAGTGCAGGTGTTGTAAAATAGGGGTGATGTGGTCTCTCCGGGATACATTACATAACATTCCTGCAGTTGCGTTTTGTATTAACTGTAGAGGTTGTATAGTGGATTGAGGTAAGCCAAGGTACAGTGAATTACAATAGTCTCGTGAGGATAGGATTGGAGCCTGGGTGATTATTCGGAAGAAGTGGTTTCAGCTTTTTTAACATGTAAATTTTGTAGAAAGATGTTTTTACAATTTTGGATATGTGGTCAGTCAGAATCTATTACTATACCCAGGTTTTTTGCATGAGGTTTTATGTGAATGGTTTGATTCTGGAAAGTGAAAGTTGCTGGGTTGAGTCAGGTACAGTTGATAAGTAAATTAATTCTGGTTTGTTGTGTTTAATTTCAACCTGTTGTGGGAAAGCCATGTTTTTATTGTTGATAGATATAGATGTAATAGGGACAAGGTTTTAGTTCAGGAATCTGTAAAAGGTATGGTAAACTGTATATCATCTGCGTAAATTTTAAAGTTCAGGTCTAATCCAGCAAGGAGACGGCAAAGGGGTAGTAAATAGAGCTGGTTTTGTTACTTGCTTGATCTTATTCTGGTTGGATTTGCGTTTGTTTTTTCTGCTTTGATAACGCTTATACTGAGGGGTGCAGGGTGAGCACTGTCCTTATATGGGATGCCCTTTCAGTTTTTCTCTGGCTCCATCTGCTGGACAGGAGGCGCAACCCACTGTCTGGACTGATCCGTGGTACTACAGGAACAAAAATTAGCAGGTAAGAACCAATTTTCCTATGTGTTAGTGAATGTGGGAGTTGGGAAGATGCTTATGGGACAAATGTGGTTGGATTTTTTGCCTTTCCAATTTTAGCTTGAGGTGGTTTATAAAAATTTTCAGATACAAGTTCCTGCCTCAGAGCATATAGTCTAAATAGGTTTGAGGCAACTAGAATTCCCTTATGTACCTGGATCAGTCCAGACGCCTGGGTTCATTTCCCCCTGCCAGCAGGTGGAGATAGAGGAAAAAGCTTCGCTGACACCGTATATAAGCAACAGTGCCCCCTGCAGTTGCTCAGTATTTCTCTGCCTCCAGCAGGTGGCAGAGGGTGTGAATCCTGCAGTTTGATAATTTTTTCAGCTAATTTTTTTTCTTTTGAGCCTTCCGGGGGTTTACTTAAATTTTTTTTTTTTTTTTTTAGAATCTTTGAACTGCCCTGTCTGGCTGAGGCGGCCGAGCTGGGGTTTGGGGCCCTTCTATGTGCTTGGTCTGTGTGCCTGTGAGGTGTAAATCTGGTTGTCCAGAATCCCTCCCTTCACGAGGCCACTGAGGCAGCTGCAGGCTTCTTTACTCTGTTACATCTTTTGCCTATATTTCAGGGCAGATTATTTTTTTTGTTTCAGTAAAGCTAATTTAAAAAAAAAAAAGTGTTTTGCACCGGAGCACAGCTCTACAGGCGGGTGGCTTCTTCCCCTTAGGAGCTTTTTCGGGGGCTCTGGTAGTTTTTTGGGGGATCCTTGCGACTGTTTCACGGTGAGTATAATTTTTTAGTTTGGGGAAAGTGGTTAATTTCTCTTATGGCTCTTGGCAGGGCATGCGGCTCAGATATGGTCCATCTTAATAGGTCGGGGCTTTGTGCAGACTGTGCCGACGGTGGGGAAGGCTGTTCTATTACTCCTTCTGCCGCTAAGCAGTGACGGGTTTTGGTAGCATTATGGCCTGCTGCGACTGTTTCTTCTACATTTTTACCTCATATGGTCAGTGCGGGAGTGGCGGCCATCTTGGATTTTGCCACCGTAGTTTTCACATTGCCGGGGAGGAGGGTCCTCCATGTTTTGTCTCCAGTCCGTTCCGGGTTGGGGAATGGGCAGGGAGGACTAGAAGGGGAGGAAAATCGGCAGCTCAGAGTTTTTCAGCCAGATGATGCTGGTTTTGGTGCAGGGAGGCTGTTTTCCATAGACGTTTTGTTATTGCATGATGCCTATTTGGTCAGACAAAAGGTGGCTTGGGAACCTCCACAGCCGCAGACTTCGCCAGTCCAGCCCATTGAGGGACCCTCGGGGGGGGGGGGGGGGGGGGCAGGAGGTCTGCGATGCCCTGTAGTACGGTTTCCTCAGTGCAGGGTTTGATTTTTTGGCCCGCTGGGTGATGCGGATGGGGCTGTTGAAACAGAACGGTAACGTAGCTCCTGCAGGTTCTGGTTTGGGGTCTGGCCAAGGCCACTGATAGCTCCGGTTATTCCAGCTACCAAGGATGTGGGTCAAGGGGATGACCCTGTCTCTTCTGTTCAGAGGCGGAGGATTCTAAGGTGCTCCACCTTCTTTAAAAGGGAAGAGTTTGAAGTTTTGCTTCCCTTAGCTTTCCATGTCCTGGGGGTAAAGATGCTTCAGGAGGACCAGGATTTGGAGTTGAAGATCCAGTCCTAGATGGCATGTGGGGCTCTCAGACTTCCTTCCCATACCACAAGTTGGTTAGGAAATTAGTGGAAGCGGAGTGGGGGACTCCTGATTCCGGTTTGAAGGTTGGCAGAGCCATGGGAAAGCTTTGAAATTTTTTTCTCTCCCGAAGATAGACACAATTGTTTCAGCTGTGACTAAGCAAACCACGGTTCTGGTGATTTGTTCGGTTGCGTTAAAAGATGTAGAGGATCATAAGATGAAATTGCATCTTAAACAGATTTTTGAGGTGGCGTCCCTGGGGTTGCGTGCAGAGGTTTGTTCCAGTTTTTTTGCAGCGTGCTTGTCTTCGATGGGTACAGTAGCTTCAAAGTAACTTGTCACAGTCTAGTGCAGACATAGCTGAGCGGGTGGCTTATGGTGCAGATGCCCTTTATGATTTGGTGCGTACCTCTTCCAGGGTGATGGCATCGGCAGTGGCCGCCCAGAGGTTGCTCTGGCTCTGCAGTTGGGCAGCGGATGTTTCCTCTAACGTGCAGCTGGCATACTTGCCTTTTAAGGGTAAGTTCTTGTTTGGCGAGGACCTCGAGCAGTTGATGCAGTCTCTTGGAGAGGACAAAGTCCTCAGGTTACCCGAGGATAAGGCTAAGATTTTTTTCAGGCAAGGTCTCGTTTTCGGTCCGACAGAAGATTGTGCCCTACACGGGGTATGCCAGGGCCGCAGAGACAATATTTTTCACGTGGTCAGGCATGGGGACAATCTTTTCGTGGAGCCAGAAGATCCTTCAGGGGATCTGCTGGTGGCTCCTCGGCAGGAGTCAAGTCTGCCCAATGATGCCAGGCTGGTCCCACTCGGTTGTTCCTGCTGTAGGTCATCGCTTACAACAGTTTTACGACAGTGGGCCAAGATCACTCAGGGCCAGTGGGTTCTCAGCGTGGTGAGAAATGGCTACATTTTAGAATTTACTCATCCCGTGCGAGAGCTTTTTCTAATTTCCCCATGTGGCTATCCGGAGAAACGGTCAGCAGTTCGTGACTCTAGACCCGTTATGTCGTTTAGGAGTGGTGATATGGTTCCCCAGTTGGAGCTCCGTCAGGGGAGATACTCCATTTATTTTCTGGTCCCCAAAAAGGAGGGCTCATTTCGACCGATACTCGATTTAAAGAAAGTCAATGCAAAGCTCAAGGTGCCACACTTCAGGATGGAGACCCTCAGATCAGTCATAGCGGCTGTGCACAAAGAAAGTTCCTGGCTTCCTTGGATATCATGGAGGCTTATCTACATGTTCCCATCCATCAGGACTCTCCGTGTCTTCTCCGCTTCATGATATTGGGACATTTTCAGTTTCAGGTCCTTCCATTTGGTCTCTCCACAGCATCGTGGACTTTCACCAAGGTGATGGTGGTGGCGGCGGCAGCTTTCCTTCGAAAGTAGGGTATTCTGGTACACCCATATTTGGACGATTGGTTAATCAGAGCCAAGTCGGAGATTCTGTGCCGCAAATCTGTTCATCGTGTTCTCGAAGTTCTTCAGTCTCTAGGTTGGGTAGTAAATCACACCAAGAGTCAACTGTCACCAACACAAACTTTGGAATATTTAGGGGCTCGGTTCGACACTCTGATAGGCAGGGTTTTTCTCTCCCAAGATAGTCCTGAAACTTAATGCCCAGATCTGGTTTTTGCAGTTATAAGTGCCCAAGGTCTGGGACTACTTACAGTTTCTCGATTCGATGGCCTCTATGCTGGACTTGGTTCCATGGGTGTTTTCCCATACAAGACCCCTACAGACAGCATTGTTGTCCCGCTGGAAGCCAGTGTCTAAGGAATATCATATCTGATTTTCTCTCTCGGGTTTGGCGAGAGTCTGTCGTGGTGGCTTCAGACTTCCAATCTCATTCGGGGAGTGGATCTCATGGTTCCGAATTGGATAGTGATCACTACTGATGCTAGTCTCTCTGGATGGGGAGCAGTTTCAGCCTCATTCAGGCCAAGGATCCTGGTCCATGAGAGAATCTGCGTGGTCTATAGACCATCTGGAGGCCAGGGCGGTTCACTTGGCATTGAAGGAGGTTGTTCCGCTACTACGGAATTTTCCGGTTCGAGTTCTCTCGTACAACGCGACAATGGCGTGTATAAATCGACAGGGTGGAACCAAGAGCCAGGCTGTGGCTCTGGAGGCGCAGAGGTTGGTGCTCTGGGTGGAGTGACATCTGGAGCTATTAGTGGCATCTCCATAGCAGGAATAGAAAATGTTTAGGCGGACTTTTTGAGTTGGACGCACTTGGATCCAGGCGAATGGGAATTGTCAGCCATGCAGTTATTAGAGATCATTGGGGAGTGCTGCATGTGGACCTAATGGCGACATCTTAGAATGCCAAGACATTCTGGTTCTTCAGTCACCGAAGGCAGTATGGGCCCGAAGGGGTCAACACTCTGGTTCTACCATGGCCTCAGGGGGTTCTTTTGTATGTGTTTCCTCCTTGACCGCTGGTGGGCAAGGTTCTTCACATCGAAAAGCATTGCGGCGAAGTGATTCTGATGGCTCTGGAGTCGTGGTTTGTGGATCTAGTCAACCTGGTGGTGGATGCCCGCTTCGTTTCGGCCACCTAACACGCCTTCTTCAACAGGGTCCCATATTTTTCGACCAGGCTGCTCGCTTTTGTCTAGCAGCATGGCTTTTGAGAGGAGGCGTTTGAAAAGTAAAGGTTACCCGGACTCTTTTGTTACCACGTTGTTAGTCTAGAAGGAAATCTACTAACCTGTCTTATGTTCAGGTATGGAAGGTTTTTGAGTCCCGGTGTAACAGTCAGGGGAGTTCGCCCACTTAAGACCTTAATTCCTGAAATGTTATCTTTTTTTTTTTTGCAGGATGGCTTCGCCAAGGGATTATCTCTCAGTTCTCTTAAGGTGCAGGTAGCTGCTCTGGGCTCTCTGTGGCAAGATTGGCTCCTCCAGTTCCACTCATCTGGATGTGGTTCATTTTCTTAGGGGGACGTTGAATCTTCATTCTCCAGTTCGGAAATCTTGTCTGTCCTGGAATCTTAATCTCGTTCTTAGATCTGTGTGTAGCTCCTTTCGAGCCGCTCCGAAGGGCTACGCTGAAGAATTTGACGCTTAAGATAATTTTTCTGGTGGCCATTTGTTTGGCTAGGATTTCTGAGTTATAGACTTTATCTTGTCGAGATCCTTTCCTTCAAATTTCGGAATCCAGAGTTTCCTTACGGGACAGTATCTTCCTTTTTTTTTTTTTTTTTTTTTTTTACCAAAGGTGGTTTCAGCATTTCATGTCCATCAGTGTGTGGAGCTTCCGGCCTTTCCTGCCTTATTGCCGTCTGATCCTCAGGGGAGGGAGCTCAGACCTTTAGATGTATGGAGAGCCTTATTGCGTTACCTCGAGGTTATGAATGGCTTTAGGTCTGATCGCCTCTTTGTGTTGTGGAGTGGTTCGAGTAAAGGTTCCAAGGCTTCTAAAGCCTCTTTTGCACGATGGTTGAAGGAGGCTATTTCTTCCATGTATATCACAGGGGGTTGTCTAGTTCCGGAGGGGTTGCGTTCTCATTCCACATGTTCGCAAGTGGCCTCAAGGGCAGAATAACTTGTTTTCTCCACAAGAAATTTGCAGGGTGGCGACTTGGAAATCACTGCATACGCTCGCAAGGCACTATCGCTTAGATGTGGGGGCTCCGGCAACCCCTTCCTTTGGCGAGAGTGTTCTGTAAGCGGGACTCTCCAGGTTCCACCCTGACTAGGGAGCTTTGGTACATCCCAGGAGTCTGGACTGATCCGGGTACATACAGGGAAAGGAAAACTGGTTCTTACCTGCTTATTTTCATTCCTGTAATACCACGGATCAGTCTAGAGCCCGCCCAGTCAGAGAAGGGGGAGAGTTGTCCACTCAGCTGTAAGATTGTTCTCTGTTGCATTCCATGCTCTTGTTGACTATAGTTTAATGGCTCGATGTTTGTTTTTTTTTGTGGGGTGTGTGTGGTTTTTTTTGTTTTTTGCTGTTATTTGCTTTGATATAAATATATTGAGGAACTGCAGTTTGGCACTGTTGCTTAGATATGGTGTCAAAGAAGCTTTTTCTCTGTCTCCATCTGCTGGTAGGGGGAAATGAACCCAGAAGTCTGGACTGATCTGTAGTACTATAGGAATGAAAATTAACAGGTAAGAACCAATTTTCCTATGCTTTCCTAGTGATTTTGGTCAAATCATTTTAAGTGGGACAAGCAAGATTTGAATCTGCTGGGAAAATGGAATTTTAGATGTGTAACTTCCTGGTTTGGAGATCTTATGCACATGAATGGTCTGCACGTGTAAATGAAATAGGACGCAGATGCTGGTATATAAAATGTTCTGCAGTACCTTATTGTAAAGAATGCCTAAGAAGGAAATTTAAAAACAAGATGGAGAAAGAGAGAGAAAAAAAATTAGCAGTTTTAAAATGAAAATGTTTGACTGAAAGGTTTGCACTTAGTGTTGAGGGATGGAAAATTATATGCAAATAGGCACAACTTTCTTTAGAATGTCAGATGACTGTCAGGAGCCTTGTGTATGTAAATAACGTTTGCCTGACCTCTACCATACACACAGCTGTACCAAATCATCTCATTCTTTATCAGTACTGAGACCCTCATGCCCTTCTGCTATTTTCATTCCTGTTTCTAAACATGTAATGCAGAACTGTTGGTCTCAATTTACAGGACCCAACCCATGCATGGAGTGGGGGATTAGATCTTCAATTGAAGATGCATGATCTGAACACAGATGCAGGTAATTTTGCTGGAACTAATTGTTTTGCTTTATACATGCACACCTGTTTCCCAATACTGGCAAAGTGGTAGGGTGGGTGGCCAACTCAGTCCTTGAGAGCCACAAACAGGGCAGGTTTTCAGGATATCCACAATGAATATGCATGAGATACATTTGCATGCAATGTTATCTCATTCCAATCCCCATATTAGTGGGGATTGGAATGTTTGTCCGGACCATCTGTGGACAGGCTTCACTCTCTAGGTCTGGTACTGGCTCATCTGTTTTCACTGTGGCATGGCATGAAAAGTAGATTGGACTATTTCATGTGTACGCCAGATTTGGTGTCTCAGGTTCATAATTATGAAATCCTTGTCAAGTACTATTTCTGACCACCACCCCATTAGACTTCTGCTCTCTTGTTACTAGGCCAAGGACTTTTTCATGGAGGCTTTATAGCTCATTTTCAGGGCATAAGGAATTCTTCAAATTAAGGAGGCGGTCATAGACTGTGCCTGTAACCCAGAAGGTGACTAGACACCAGTGTTACGCTGGGAGGGCTTTTGAGGGGGAAGATAATTAGCTATACTACTTCTCTTCAGAGAGTGTAAGAGAGGCTGATACCTTTATGATTAAAACTGGAACTTTGAAATTGTTGGAGGCAGCTAGGAGAGAGCTTCAGTTACTGGAAGTGGGCAAAATAGGAAAGGTCTTAAAGTATACTA
Source organism: Rhinatrema bivittatum (assembly GCF_901001135.1). NCBI lineage: Eukaryota > Metazoa > Chordata > Amphibia > Gymnophiona > Rhinatrematidae > Rhinatrema > Rhinatrema bivittatum. Next base: position 311,305,163 of record NC_042621.1, read on the forward strand.
GATTGAAGTTTTACCAGCACGGCAATAAGGCAGGGGCCTTTCTTGCTAGGGCAGTGAGGAAGAGGGTGGGCAGGTCTCGTATTTCCGTATCAGGAATCAGTCTAGGGCATGCACATATGACATTGAGGAGATTTGAAAGTTCCTTTATCCACTTCTTAACTGATCTCTGTATAGACTTTCACTGTCACCAAAGCAGATTGAGGAATTCCTAGGGAGGTTAAACTTGCCTCAGCTCCAATTGGATCAGGCTACTCAGTTATTGGCTCCTATTTCCTTGATGGAAATTCAAGCTGCTGTCAAGGTGCTACCAGGTGGTAAATACCCAGGCCCAGGTGGGTACTGTATTAACTTTTTCAAAAAATACCTGTCTGCAGTAGTGCAGTTTGGGTGTCCTATCTTCAACTCTGGACTCCTGGGGTCTTCCCTAAGAGATGGCAGATGTCGTCAACATTTCTCTTATTCACAAAGCACGGATAGGCCCCCTTGGAGTGTGGATTCTACCACCCCCATATCTCTCCTTAAACCCTGATAGAAAAATACTAGCTAAGGTTTTACAGATGAGATTTGAGCTTATCTTGCCCAGCCTGGTCCATTATGACAAGTCTGGATTTGTCAAGGGGAGGTTGGCTATTGTAAATGCAAGGAAACTGTTCAATGTATTCCACTTCACCAAGCAAAATATAGTAACATAGCAATGATGGTAAAAAATGACCAAATGGCCTATCCAGCTTGCCCAGAAAGTTTCCCATGGTAGTAATTACTTCTCTGTGCAGGTTACCCCCAGGCTTTATGTTAAGGGTAGTAATATTTACTGTCCAATTCATAACAATTTGTAGTAACATTTTTACAATTCAGACAATGCTGCTTGAATGTGCTTTGTTTTTGGAGTTTGCTGTAGAAGTGACCTTTGCTTTATTTTAGTATCCTGGACCATAAAAATCAGGGCCCAGTATAAAAAAATTGGTTTGTACCTGCTAATTTTTGTTCCTGTAGCACCACGGGTTAGTCCAGACTCCTGGGTTTTGCCTCCCTTCCAGCAGATGGAGACAGAGAAAGTTTCGCAGGCACTACCTCTTAAGCCACCTGCATCTGTTTTAATCTGTACCCAAGCAGAAAATATTTAACAAATCAAATGTTTAACCAATTAACTACACTATATCCCCTGGAATGATCAGGGACAAGGAAAAATGTACTACTCAAATTAAATCCTTTTGAAAGACCCAGTGGGAAACCTGTGCCATTCTTCAGAAATAAGCAAGAAACAGTAAAGACAGATTGAGTGGAATCTCTAGAATCTCTTCACCACTGGGCGGGTCTCGACTGATCTGTTGTACTACAGGAACGAACATTAGCAGTTAAGAGCCACTTATCCTTTCCCTGAATCTGGATCAGTCCCGACTCCTGGGATGTACCAAAGCTTCCCTAAGAGGGGTGGGATAGAGTCCTGCTCGGAGAACCCTCTCTCCAAAATTTGTCATCCAGGACCTGGACGTCCAACCAGTAATGTCTGGCGAAGGTATGTAAAGATTTCCAAGTAGCCGCCCTGCAAATCTCTTCTGGCGACACGAGTTGACATTTAGCCGAGGAGGCAGCGTGGAACGAGTAGAATGAGCTCTTAACCCCCCTGGAACAGGACGACCGAGACAGATATGTGGTAGCAATAGTTCCTTTCCTAGTGTATAGCAGATGGACTCAGGACCAATGGGTATAGTGTACTCCTGATAGCAGTTGGAGACGGATCAGATTTCAGTCTGTCAGCCCTAGCACATATATCCCTGCAGGAAGTGCAGCTCTTCAGTATTTTCTGTCTTGATGGCAGTTAGGGACTATGCACGCTCTCACAGCGTTAGAGAAAAAATTTAACGGAGAAAACCCAAAATAAGAAAACCTACCTAAACAGCGAGCCCCGCTCTCGTGCGGTGACACACTTGGGTCCCTCCCCCAGTTGAGAATTCCTGAGGTGATTCCGTGGTTCCTCGGAGGTAAGCCTCTGTCCGGCTGCCGATCCTCGGCAGGGACCTAGCCCCCGATCTCGGGCACGGCTGAGAGGCAGCGGGTGCAATGGTACTACAGGAACGAAAATTATCAGGTAAGAACTAATTTTCCTTTCCCTGTACGTACCAGGATCAGTCCAAGCTGCCCTAAATGGGGTGGGATCCGGGGAGTCCCGCCCTCAGCACACTACTTCCGAAAGAGTCTACGTCTGGAGCGCGAACGTTCAAACGATAATGTTTGGCAAAAGTGTGCAAAGATTTCCAAGTTGCTGCTCTACAAACTTCCTGAGGTGAAACACAATGACTCTCTGCCCAAGAAGCCGCCTGAGAGCGTATGAAATACGCCTTTAGACCATCCGGAACTGGGCGTCTGTTACAAATATATGCCGAAGCAATGGCTTCCTTCAACCACCGTGCAATGGTTGCTTTTGAAGCCTGGCAGCCCTTCTTAGGTCCACTCCATAGAACAAAAAGGTGGTCCGAAAGACGAAAAACATTAGTGATTTCTAAGTAACGTAAGAGCACTCGGCGGACATCTAGCCTTTTTAAGTCTCGTGATTGAGGGGAAGATTTACCCAAATCTGGAAAGGCTGGTAATTCAACATAGAAACATAGAAATGACGGCAGAAGAAGACCAAATGGCCCATCTAGTCTGCCCAGCAAGCTTCACACATATTTTCTCTCATACTTATCTGTTTCTCTTAGCTCTTGGTTCTATTTCCCTTCCATCCCCACCTTTAATGTAGAGAGCAGTGATGGAGCTGCATCCAAGTGAAATATCTAGCTTGATTAGTTTGGGGTAGTAGCCGCCGCAATAAGCAAGCTGCACCCATGCTTATTTGTTTTACCCAGACTATGTTATTAGCCCTTATTGGTTGTTTTTCTTCTCCCCTGCCTTTTCATCTCAATCAACAGATTGAGATGAAAAGAGGAAACCACTTTGGGTAAAAAGGACGGTACTGTGCATATTGATATACCTGTATCTGAAATTCTCAAGAAAGGCTCACGGCAAGACAACACCTGAATCTCTGAAATGCGTCTAGCAGAACAGATTGATACGAGAAAACACTGCCTTGAGCGTTAAATCTTTCAAAGTGATTCGCTTAAGAGGTTCAAAAGGAGGAGCACAAAGACTACGAAGATTCAGATTCCACGATGGACAGAGAGCCCGAAATGGTGGTTTTAAATGTTTGGCTCCTTTGAGAAAACGGACAACATCTGGATGCCTAGCGACAGACATACCATTTTCCTTACCTCGTAAACTGCCTATTGCAGCAACTTGGACGCGGAGCGAATTATAAGCCAGACCCTTTTTTAAACAGTCTTGTAAGAAAGCCAAAATGTCCACTTCTGTAGCTTTGCGCAGAGACAAACCGGACTTATTACACCAAGTATTAAATACCTTCCATACTCTAACATAGGTAAGAGAAGTAGATTTTCTCGAACTAAGCATGGTGGTGATGACTGAGTCTGGATAGCCTCTCTTTAATTGCCTCCTTTTATAAGCCAGACCGCTAGACAAAAGTGAACTGCCTGGTCGAAATATACTGGACCCTGTCGAAGGAGGTTGCGAATGTGACCTAAGCGGACAGGACCGTCGACTGCTAAATTGATGAGATCCGCATACCATGGTCTGCGAGGCCATTCCGGAGCTATGAGAATCACCGGACCTTCGTGAGATTCTAAGCATCTGACTACTTTCCCTATTAGTGGCCATGGTGGAAATACATAGAGAAGGATGTCGTTTGGCCAAGGGAGAACCAGGGCATCCACCCCTTCCGCTCCTTGCTCTCTCCTTCAACTGTAGAATCGAGCCGCTTTCGCATTGACTCGGGTAGCCATCAGATCTAGCCTGGGTGTCCCCCCCCACCTTCGGGTGAGTATGCTCATTGCCTCCCAGGAAAGTTCCCATTCTCCGGGATCTAGATACTGGCGACTTAGAAAGTCCGCCTAAACATTGTCTACGCCTGCTATGTGTGATGCCGCTAAATGGTGTAGATGAGATTCTTCCCAGGCCATTAGCATGTCTGCTTCTATGGCTACGGAGTGACTTTTCGTGCCGCCTTGTCTGTTGATGTATGCTACCGTCGTGGCATTGTCAGAGAGAACCCTCACCGACTGATGTTGAATTAGTGGTAGAAATCTGCGGAGTGCTAGTCGTACTGCTCTGGTTTCCAAACGATTGATGGACCACTTGGCTTGCAAAGCCGTCCACTGACCTTGTCGATTGCGACTGGCATACAGCTCCCCAACCGAAAAGGCTGGCATCCATTGTCACTAATATCCACTGAGGAGGCTCCAGGTCCATCCCCTCCTGCAGATGACGTGGTACTAACCACCAATTTAGACTGGACCGAGCTGGCTCCAGAAGTGGTAGAGGAAGATGAAAATCCTCTGACTTGGGGTCCCACCTGGAAAGCAACGCCCTTTGCAAAGGTCTTAGATGTGCAAAAGCCCAGGGGACCATATCCAGAGTAGATGCCATAGAACCAAGAACCTGTAAATAATCCCATACCGTGGGTAAATTTAGATCCAATAGGCGATGAACTTGTGACATCAATTTGAGCATCCGGTCCTGTGGAAGAAAAACCGTTCCCACAGCTGTATCGAATCAATCCCCCAGAAACTAAGACTTGTGTCGGGATTAGATGACTTTTCTTGAAGTTGACTACCCAACCAAGGATATGAAGAAGATGCAGAACCTTCTGGATTGCTAGTCTGCAAAGAGTTTGACTTCGCTCTGATGAGCCAATCGTCGAGATAGGGATGAACTAAAATCCCTTCCCGTCTGAGTGATGCTGCAACTACCACCATCACCTTGGTAAATACTCGAGGCGCAGTTGCTAGACCGAAAGGGAGGGCTCGAAACTGATAGTGTTCACCCAACACCATGAAACGGAGATATCTCTGGTGAGACTCCTGAATAGGGATATGAAGATAAGCTTCGGACAGGTCTAAAGAGGCCAAAAATTCGTTCTTGTGGACGGCCTTCAAGTCCAAGATTGGACGATATGTTCCTTCCTTTTTGGGAGCAATGAAATAAATGGAATAACGACCGGTCTGATATTGGGACTGAGGGACCGGAACAATAGCTTCTAGATCCAGCAAACGTTGTAAGGTTTGACGTACAAGTTGCTGTTTTAGAAGAGAACCGCTTGGAGATCCTAGGAAAAGATCCTGTAACGGGCGAGCAAAATCCAAAGCGTAACCTTGTTTTACAATATTGAGGACCCAATGGACTGAGGTAATTTTGACCCATTCCTTGTGAAAACGAGATGTCCTCCTATCTCTGGCAGCAAGGAATGGGCCAACGCACCTTCATTGCAGAGATTTGGAGGATAGAAAAGGTTGGGAGCTGCTAGTACAGAGAGGCCATCTCCCATGAAAGGAATGGGCCCCATACCTGTGCCCTGGAAGGCTGTTGTTCTGTAGAAAAAAATGGAGTCCTACCAGTTCGGAATCGTCTCTGGCCTCGAAAACGTCCTCTAAAGGTACTGAATGAACGATAGGAACGAGGTTTATCCTCTGGTAATTTATATACTTTATTTTCTCCCAAATCCTTAATGAGCTGCTCCAACTCTTTCCCAAAGAGCAAGGATCCTTTAAAAGGAAAAGAACCCAAGCGAGATTTGGAAGTTGCATCAGCTGCCCAATGGCGGAGCCAAAGAAGTCTTCTCGCCGAAACTGCAGAAGCCATTGTACGAGAAGTACGTAATAGGTCATATAACGCATCAGCCGTATATGCCACCGCCGATTCCAAACGATTGGCTTGCTCAAGTTCTGCCGATGGTAAGTCCTGAGAAGTAACTAACTGTTGGACCCACCGAAGGGTGGCCCTCTGCATTAGACTACTGCACACCGCCGCCCGTACCCCTAAGGGCGGATACCTCAAAGATACGTTTAAGAAGAACCTCAAGTTTTCTATCCTGAAAGTCCTTTAGAGCCGTGCCTCCAGTGACTGGAATTGTGGTGTGTTTAGCAATGGCAGAAACTGCAGAGTCAACTTGAGGGACCTTCAGCAAGTCCAAAAATTCTTGTGGGAGTGGATAGAGTTTATCCATAGCTCTAGTAACCTTAAGACCAGCTTCTGGAACATCCCATTCTCGAGTAAGTAATTGAAAAAGCTTTGGATGAAAAGGGAAAGATTTAGGCGGGGCTCTAAGCCCTGCAAGAACAGGATTCCCCCCGGGAGTGGAATCCGTCACTGGTTGTGGCGCTGGAATTGCCAGCTCCTCTAGGACAAAAGGAATACGAGGATCTAACTCCTCTTTGTGAAACAATCTCAGAACTTGGGGATCATCCCCCTCCACCAGAGCTGATTCCATAACTCCCTCATCCACAGCTGATTCCATAACTCCCTCATCCACAGCGTCACCAGAGGCCACGAGCGAGGCTGTGAAGGTATTTGCCCTCTTCCCCTCGCAGCTGGAGGGAAGCGCCTAGACAAGGTAAGGTAGAAATCGTTTAAAGTCTCCGGTCTCCGAAGCTCGAGGAGTCGCACAGTTTGCCGACCGGGACCAGTGCCACCAGGTTGATCCGCCCTAGCAGGGCTCGGCCCCGGTTAGAACCAAGGGCTCTCCCATGTGGGGACCCGCCGAGGTGGTCGCCATATTGCCCACATGGTCACGGTCGCCATTTTGGCCCTGTTCGCCGCCCTGGCCCGCCGTCGCGAGTCGTGCGCACAACTTTCATTGTGTGCACAAGTTACACGTGCAACTCGCGCGTACTCAGCCAGGCGCATAACTATGACATTTGCGCACACCAGTGCGCACATCCGTCCACACGCACATATTCGCACAAGATATTTCCGTGTCTGTACCTATGGCACCACCAGAAAAGGAGCTCAAGGTTCAGGGCCTCAGCATGTCACATCAGAGCCGCACAACACGAAGAGGCAGATGCCCTGTGTATCCAGTGCAAGGAGGCCCTGGGGGATCAAGTCAAGGGCCAGCCCCATATGGGCCTGAGTTCTAGTTCCTCAATAAGCACCCTGGACCTAGCAAATCCCAGTGGGACCCCCTCAAACGGGGCCCCCCAAGGACACAGTGCCTCTTAGCTTGGACCCAGGAGATCAAAACTGAGGAACCAGTTACAAATCCAGCTGAGCAAACCTAGTCCCACAGCATGGGATTACCTGCAAGTCCTCTGTCTGATGGCATCCACACTGGAGGTAGTGCCATGGGCGTGAGCTCACATAAGACCCCTTCAGCGGTCACTTCTATCGCGATGGAACCCACTGTCTCAGAACTACGCCATACGTCTACCACTCCTGGGCAGAGTTCGGACCCAGCTACGATGGTGGCTGCAGGCCAGCCACCTGAGCCAGGGAACAAGACTATCTTCACCATCCTGGACCCTGCTCACCACAGACGCCAGCCTACGAGGATGGGGAGCACACTGCGAGGAGCTAACCGGCCAAGGGCAGTGGAACGCAGAAGAGTTGGGATAGAACATCAACTGCCTAGAAGCGCAGGCGGTCAGACTAGCCTGCCTATGGTTCGTTCACAGACTCCGAGACAAAGCGGTCAGAGTAATGTCAGACAACGCCACAACAGTGGCCAACATCAACCGTCAGGGGGGAACCAGAAGCCAACAGGTGTCTCTGGAAATAGATCCCCTAATGTCGTGGGCAGAAGTAAATCTTCAGGAGATCTCAGCCGTCCACATCGCCGGGAATGACAACATCACGGTGGACTACCTCAGCAGACAAAGTCTAGACCCAGGAGAATGGAAGCTGTCGACCGCAACATTCCAAATGATAGTGAACTGGTGGGGAACACCAGACATGGACCTTCTGGCAAACCGGTCCAACGCCCAAGTACCCAGGTACTTCAGCCACAGGCGGGAACCTCAGTCCCAGGGGATCGATGCCCTGGTACAGACCTGGCCACGGGATTCTATTATGTCTTGCCGCCGTGGTGGGAAGGCATATAATAGATACAGCTACACAGGGGCTAGTACTTCTGATGGCCCCGGACTGGCCAAGACCCTGGTACACAGACATGAGAAGACTACTGGCAGGGACCCCCCTGCCGCTGCCTCCACACAGAGACCTGCTCCAACAAGGGCCGATCCTCCATAAGGATCCAGCTCGATTCTCTCTTACGGCCTGGCCATTGAGAGGGCTCGCCTGAGAGAGCGGATACTCGGGGGGGCTGTAATCGACACCCTACTCCGAGCACGCAAGTTCTCCACATCTTTAACATACATAAGGATTTGGAGAGTATTCGAAACCTGGTGCGAAGACCACGACATCATACCACGCTCAGTCAAAGTTCCCGCGATCTTGGAATTCCTACAGAATGGGCTACAAAAGGGATTGTCCCTCAACTCCAAGGTACAGGTGGCCGGATTGTAATGCTAAGGCACCAAGAGCGACAGCATAGCCTCTCATCCGGATGTTTCACGCTTCCTGAAAGGAGTCAAACACATCCGCCCATCCCTAAAGTGGCCGGTACTGTTACCGTCAGAAAAGAGGCCCCCCCCGCATCCTCCACCAAGTTGTCTGGGGCCTCTTTTCTGATGGTAGCTACCTCTTTGGAACCTCAACCTGGTCCTAGATTTTCTAGCAGGAGCCTCCTTCAGGCCTCTCCGCAGACTGTCCGACTATTGACTTTGAAGACAGCATTCCTGCTGGCAGTTTGTTCAGCCCGCCGCATTTCAGAACTACAAGCACTGTCCTGCCGCGAGCCGTTCCTCAGGCTCACCCCGGGAACCATCCAGCTACGCACTGTCCCTTCGTTCCTTCCCAAAGTGGTATCACGCTTCCAACTCAACCAAACCATCTCGCTACCATCGCCGGATGAGTTTAAGAATTTGGAAGAAGCTCGAAGTCTACGCCACCTATCCAGATACCTGGAAATGTCGGAACCTGTACGAAAAACGGACCACCTATTCGTCCTTCACAGTGGGAAGAGACAAAGGGAAGCGGCCTCGCGGGCAACCATAGCCCGCTGGATCAAAGAAGTTATCAAGGCAGCCTGCGTAGAAGCAGGCGAGCCGCCGCCTCTACAAGTCAAGGTCCATTCCACTAGAGCCCAGGCAGTGTCCTGGGCAGAAACCAGAATGTCATCCATCGAGATTTGCAGGACGGCGACATTGTCCTCCATCCACACCTTCTCCAGGTTCTACTGCCTGGATGTACAGGCTCAGGAGGACACTGCATTTGCAAGGGCAGTACTAAGTGGGTCACGGGCAGCCTCCCACCCGGTTCGGGAGTAGCTTTTATACATTCCATTGGGCCTGAGTCCATCTGCTACATGCTAGGAAATGGAGAAATTACTTATCTGATAATTTTGTTTTCCTTAGTGTAGACAGATGGTCTCAGCATCCCACCCTTGGCTGCTGTCATGGAATTTCGAATGATTCAAGGGTAATCCATGCTTCCTTCGCTTAGGACACCCATCCTGCCGGGTGTCCGCTTTCCGGTTGAGGGCACTGGCGGTCTCCAGCTATAGCCAATTCAACCAGATCAAGTTATAAAGTTTAACCAAGTTATGAAGTTATTGTTAATCAAATTAGTCAGTCACACATATATCCACAATGCTTTTTGAGGAGAATACTGAAGAGTTGCACTTCCTGCAGGGGTATATGTACTAGGGCTGACGTCAGATTGAAATCTGATCAGTCTCCAACTGCTATCAGGAGTACACTATACCCATTGGTCCTGAGTCCATCTGTCTACACTAAGGAAAACAATTATCAGGTAAGTAATTTCTCCATTAAGCCAACGTGCAATCATGGCGTCTGACGCCTTCTGGCCCTTTTGTACCTCTCCACAGCACAAATAATCTGACAGCCTGAAACTATTGATGACCTCCAGATACCTGAGCAACACCCTCCTGACATCTAAGCATCTCAATTCTTTGGCATGTCTCGGTTCAGATTGTAAATCTGGAAAGGCCAGAAGCTCCACTGCCAGCTCAAGTGAAAGGCTGAAACCAGCTTCGGCAAAAAAAACAGAACAGTCTGCAGGGAAATTCCAAAATCCACAAAAAAGACTCCCGACAGGACAAGGCTTGAAGTTCCAAAACCCTTGTAGCGGAACAAATGGCGACTAAGAATACCACCTTCAGAGTAAAGTCCTTCACTGTGGCTCTCTTGAGAGGCTGAAATGGAGCTGTAAACATGCTCTTAAGAACCAAGTTGAGACTCCAGGAAGGACACAGTTTGCGGATAGGAGGGCACAAATGTTTCACGCTACGCTGCCAAGGTCGCACCACTTACCTTGCCCCTCAAACAACCGAGGGCCTATACCTGCACTCTGAGAGAGCTGAAAGACAAACCTTTCGCTAGGCGCTCCTGCAAGAAAGACAGAATCTGCGCCACAGAGGCTTGTTGAGGATGGAACCCTCGCTCCACACATAGTCTCAAATACTTTCTAGACTTGGATGTGTGCCAAGGAGGTAGAGGTCTTTTTGACTCGCAGCAGAGTAGAAATAACATCCTCTGGATAACCCTTCTTCCTCAACTGCTGCCTTTCAAAAGCCAAGCCGCTGGACAGAAGCGATCTGCTTGATTAGAAAATATAGGGCCTTGACGTAGAAAGTTCTGCAATTGTCCCAGCCTCAGGCCTGTCCACTGGTAGATTGAGATCCGCAAACCACGACTGCTGTGGCCATTCAGGAGCTATGAAAATCACTGTTACTTGGTAGACCTCTATCCTTCTTAGGACCTTGCCTACCAACTGCCATGGAGGGAATACATACAGAAGAACATCTCTAAGGCATCACTAGTGCATAAACTCCCTTCTGTGCCGTACTCCTGTGGCTGAAGAAACATGGCGCTTTTGCATTTCTTGGTGTCACCATGAGGTCTACATGAGGTATGCCCCACCATCGAGAGATGAGGGTCATCCTTTCATCCTAAAGCTCCCATTTTCCCGGCTCTAACTGCTGACGGCCAAGAAAATCTTTTCCGCCCAGGATATCAGCAGCTCCGCTTCTAGAGCAACAGCTCGACTCTTGGTGCCACTCTGGCGGTTGATGTAAGCCACCATTGTCACATTGTCTGAGAGAATGTGGACTGCCTGGTTCTGCAGAAGGGGTAGGAAGGCCTCAAGAGCCAGTCTGACTACCCTGGTCCAGGCGATTGGTGGACCAGATCACTGCTTCTGTTGGCCGTTGAGACTGACACGGTGAGGCCGGCGTTGGTAGTAACTATCACCCATGGCGGCATATCTAGATTCACCCCACGGCATAAGTTGTCTCGGGTAATTGACTAAATGGAATTGATACTCCCTGATAACCTCTGGAAAAGGAGCAGACTGATATGGTTGATTTGGTGATTCTTTCCTTTATTCCTCAAAGCTCTCCCCAAAGCCATAGGTTATGTAGGAATAGTCATATTTTGGCCCATACCCTTCAAATTTGGAGGCAAGTTGACCAGTTCAGGAAAACTATCACCTATTGCTCTGTTGTATGAAAACTGTTATGTGGCTATATTTTCTCTCTAGTATTGAGGGGCTGGTGAAGTAAAGGCCTGACTTTTTATTACCCAGTTCTGGGGCAGTGAAAGATATTTAGACTGTAATGGCCTCATACAGGAATATGATTTAAACCTTAGGTCGTAAGCCCAGTACTTTTAGCTGCGAGAGGCACTGATCGGACATTTTGCACTTCCAGAATCCTTGAGGCCCTTAAATGCCATGGAGACCTTTTTAAGTGACCTAAATATGTCCGCTAAGGGCAGAGCAATAACTTACTGGGAAATATGGCAAGGATTACCTAGGCATACTTGTTAACTGCTTGGAATGAGGACTTGTCTAGATTTATGTTAAAGCATTGAAGGACATTTGGACTTGGTGCACTGTCTTAAAATATGAGCTGGGCAGCTAGAACTCATAGTTAACTGTTGCACAAAATGTATTGTGCCTCTCTGCACTATTCCAGGTTCTTCCTTGATGCAAGTCCTCTATGTTGATGGGGATGTGGTTAGAATGGTACCTATATACACACATGGTGGTACTGCCCAAAGGTTTGTCAATTGTGCTCGCAGGTTATGCAAAAAAATGTGACATTCTTGGAATCCCTGTGCACATTATGCCTGTGCTAAATCTTTTGGGGAGATGTGAGGGTTCCTTTTATCTAGGAAACTTCAAAAACTAGTGGGTCAGTTGTTAGTTGCAGCTAGGCTTACTATTGTAACTTACTATTGGAAACTTAACCCCAGAGTGAACCATTGGAGAGTACAAGTATAAGATGTGGCAGATATCGAAAAACTTACTTAAACCATTCTTCATATTATATTTATGACAGATTTTGGGAAATATACCATCCTCCACCACTTTCTGAATGACTGGTGTTAGATCTGATGTAATTGGCAATGGCCCCTCTCTGCCCCTCTCTTCCTTGGCTCCTAAGCCTTTCCTCTTGTGTGCCATTGTGGTGTTTACTATTTGTGAGTGGAATTTTCTTTCATTTGCTATCTACTGTGAAGTGGAGGAGTAGCCTAGTGGTGGGAGCAGCAGCTACAAATCAGGGAAACTAAGGTTAAAATCCAACTTGTGATCTTGGACAAGTCACTTAACCCTCCATTGCCACAGGTACAAACGTTTAGGTTGAAAGCCTCCTGGGGATAGGGAAATACCAATGTTACCTGAAGGCAGTCTGCTTTGAAATGCTGAAAAGCTGAGTATAAAAATGTAAAATCTAAAAAAAAAAATACTGCTGCATGCCAAACACTTACATAAAGTTATTAAAAAAAAAAATTATCCAAAAGATGTCATTACTCACGTAAGAACATAAGAAATTGCCATTCTGGGTCAGACCAAGGGTCCATCAAGCCCAGCATCCTGTTTCCAACAGAGGCCAATCCAGGCCACAAGAACCTGGCAATTACCCAAACACTAAGAAGATCCCATGCTACTGATGCAATTAATAGCAGTGGCTATTCCCTAAGTAAACTTAATTAATAGATAATGGACTTCTCCAAGAACTTATCCAATCCTTTTTATAAATCCAGCTGCACTAACCACATCCTCTGGCAACAAAATCCAGAGTTTAATTGTGCATTTGAGTGAAAGAATTTTCTCCGATTTAGTTTAAATGTGCCCCATGCTAACTTCATGGAGTGCCCCCTAGTCCTTCTATTATCCAAAAGTGTAAATAACTGATTCATATCTGCTTGTTCAAGACCTCTCATGATTTTAAAGACCTCTATCATATCCCCCCTCAGCCGTCTCTTCTCCAAGCTGAACAGCCCTAACCTCTTCTGCCTTTCCGCATGGGGGAGCTGTTCAATCCCCTTTATTATTTTGGTTGCCCTTCTCTGTACCTTCTCCATCGCAACTATATCTTTTTTGAGATGCGGCGACCAAAATTGAACACAGTATTCAAGGTGCGGTCTCACCATGGTGCGATACAGAGACATTGACATTTTCCTTTTTAAGTTTCCTTCTTAATTCCTAACATTCTATTTGCTTTTTTGACTGCTGCAGCACACTGAGCCGATGATTTCAATGTATTACCCACTAAGATGCCTAGATCTTTTTCCTGGGTGGTAGCTCCTAATATGGAACCTAACATTGTGTAACTACAGCAAGGGTTATTTTTCCCTATTTGCAACACCTTGCACTTGTCCATTAAATTTCATCTGCCATTTGGATGCCCGATCTTCCAGTATTGCAAAATCCTCCTGTAATGTATCACAGTCTGCTTGTGATTTAACTACTCTGAATAATTTTGTATCATCTGCAAATTTGATAACCTCACTCGTCGTATTCCTTTCCAGATCATTTATATATATATTGAAAAGCACCGGTTCAAGTACAGATCCCTGAGGCACTCCACTGTTTACCCTTTTCCACTGAGAAAATTGTCCATTTAATCCTACTCTCTGTTTCCTGTCTTTTAACCAGTTTGTAATCCACGAAAGGACATCGGCGCCTATCCCATGACTTTTTAGTTTTCTTAAAAGCCTCTCATGAGGGTCTTTGTCAAACGCCTTCTGAAAATCCAAATTCACTACATCTATCGGTTCACCTTTATCCACGTGTGTGTTAACCCCTTCAAAAAAAAAAAAAGAAGCAGATTTGTGAGGCAAGACTTCCCTGTGTTCCATTAACCCATGTCTTTCTATATGCTCGATTTTGATCTTTATAATTTCCACTATTTATTTTTTCCAGCACTGAAGACAGGATCACTGGTCTATATTTTCCAGGATTGCCCCTGGAGCCCTTTTTAAAAATTGGGGTTACATTGACCACCCTGCAGTGTTCAGGTACAATCGATTTTAATGATAGGTTACAAATTTTAACTAATAGATCAGTAATTTCATTTTTGAGTTCTTTCAGAACCCTAGGATGCATACCATCCGGTCCAGGTGATTTGCTACTCTTTAGTTTGTCAATCTGGCCTACTACATCTTCCAGGTTCATAGTGATTTCGTTCAGTTCATCTGACTCATCACCCCTGAAAACCATCTCCGGAACCAGTATCTCCCCAACATCCTCATTAGTAAACATGGAAGCAAAGAATTCATTTAGTCTTTCTTCAATGGCCTTATCTTCCCTAAGAGCCCCTTTAACCCCTCTGTCATCTAACAGACTCCCTCACAGCTTTCTTACTTCGGATATATTTTAAAAAGATTTTGAGTTTTTGCCTCTACAGCCAACTTAATTTCAAATTCTCTCTTCGCTTGTCTTATCAGTGTTTTACACTTTTTCCTATTTTCTTCAGATGGATCCTTCTTCCAATTTTTGAAGGATGATTTTTGGCTAAAATAACCTTTCACTTCACCTTTTAACCATGCCAGTAACTGTTTTTACCTTCCTTCCACCTTTCTTAATGCGTGGAACACATATGGACTGTGCCTCTAGGATTGTATTTTTAAACAATGTCCAAGCCTGTTGAACACTTTTAACCTTTGCAGCTGCACCTTTCAGTTTTTTTCTAACTCTTTTTCTCATTTTATCAAAGTTTCCCTTTTGAAAATTTAGTGTTAGAGCTGCAGATTTACTTATTGTCCCCCTTCCAGTTATTAGTTTAAATTGGATCATGTTATGATCACTGTTGCCAAGTGGCCCCACCACCATTACTTCTCTCACCAAATCTTGTGTTCCACTAAGAATTAAATCTAAAATAGCTCCCTCTCTTGTTGGTTCCTGAACCAATTGCTCCATGAAGCAATGATTTATTACATCCAGGAACTTTATGTCTCTAGCAAGTCCTGATGTTACATTTACCCAGTCAATATTGGGGTAATTGAAATCTAAAATATAAACGTTAGGGATGTGCAGACAAAAAGTTTATGTTCATAAGTCCATAAGTCGAAAAGGGGGGTCAATTTCGGTCAATATGGACATATGGAGAATTCCATAAGTTGCGTCTGTCCTTACGTGCACCGGTTCCCTAAATAAAAATTTAAACCCCTCACCCTCCTTAATCCCCCCCCCCAAGACTTACCAAAATTCCCTGGTGGTCCAGCGGGGAGTCAGGAAGCCATTATTCTATTCCTTTGCGAGGAGCACGTGACCTCCGCGTCACGTCGGAGGTCAGGAGGCCCCCCCAAGCTGGCCAAAAGTTCCGTTTGTGTCCAACGAGGGGTCCGGGAGCGGAACCGCGGTGGACCACGTGACGGCCGTGTCACGTGGTCCTCGCAAAGGAATAGAATAATGGCTTCCTGACTCCCCACTGGACCACCAGGGAGTTTTGGTAAGTCTTGGGGGGGATTAAGGAGGGTGAGGGGTTTAAATTTTTATTTAGGATCAACGATCGCGATTTCCAACGTATTCAACATAGCTATGTTGAATAAGTTGGAAATCCGATCGTTTTCGCCTCATCACTTTTTTAAGTTAAAAAAAAAAAAAGTAGCGTTTTACATATAAGTTCAAAACGAATGCACACCCCTAATAAACGTATTAATTTGTCCAATGACCAACAACCAAATGTAACTTATAACAATCACGTTGTGTCAAAAACCTTTTATCTTATATTGTTATATAAAGCACATGTGATACTATTTTTTTAGATGAATTTAAGGACCTTCATACCACCCACCGATAACAAGCATGAACTTGTATTGCTACCGTTACGAGTCTGTCTTAATCATCGGTCCAATCACCATATTTTTATAATTGAATTTTTCCAAATTTTCTTATTGTTTTGAAAACTTTTTCATAACATTTCAAAGAACTGTACTTCCCTTTTACCTGAGCCGATAAAATTCTAGAGTCCAGCTCCGACGTGCACATGTTTTGCTGAGCCACTGCCTCAGGGACTTCTCAAGACGACTTGAGCACTGCTCTGTGAATTCTCTGAATGCTCGTGTTATGGAAGACTTCAGTATTTATATTATTCAGTCTAGGTCCATTTCATTTCAGACCTGCCACCATCTCCTTGCTAGAACGCTGAAAGCAAGGAGACGGTGGCAGGTCTGAAATGAAAAAGTGTGTGTGTGAAATAGACTAGTCATGGGTCCTAAGGAAGAGTGTGAGGACAGAGCTTCAGCAGCCACTGCTGCTTCTGGTGAGTGCTATTGGCCTGCAATGGAAAGGAGTAGGAGAGTTACTGGAGAGGGTAAGTAAAGGTGGCTGCTTAAGGTTTTCTTTCTTGATTGACTGCCATTTTAATTATTAGGTATTATGTAATGTGGCTGCTGTTGGAAATATTTTATTGGTGTTTGGAGAATTTTTAATTTTGAAAAATTTTAATGATTGGATGTTCCATTTCAGTTTTCAAACATTTATTATATTCTAGTTTTAGAATTATTTTATATTTCTCAAGGAATGTATAAATAGAAATGTGGAGACAAAAACTGAACTGGAAACAGCAAGAAGCCAAATTCTGTAGGCAGTAAAACAACGTAAAAACAAAACAATAGATTTAGGGTCACTTTATTCTGTTTTTGGTGAGGGTCTGTGTGTTCTGCATGTGTGACCCAGCTAAGGGTGTTCTGCAAGCTTGTAGTTTCTTGGTAGGGCTCTATAGCAGCCTGGCTTGTTCTGTTTTCCTAATTGGAGGTGTATTGGTGTTTAGGGCCTGGTGTAATTTTTGCAGTGCTGCCTTTTCATAGTTAGGGTTATTACTGTTTGAGTGCCATAATGCAGGTGTAACTTTGTGCACATTAGTTTATGTACATTTTTGCAAATCCTGGAAGTCTGTTAGGTGCTATATTTCTGTTTTGCACAGAATGCAGAGTGGCTTTTTTGGGTTTCCATTCCAGTTTGTTTCCATATTTGTAATTTGTGGTCTTTCTGTACTTGGTGAAGGTCAGTTCTGGGTGTGTGACTGAGGTGAAGTATTTTACTAGCATGGAGGCATTTGTATCAATATTTGTTGTGTTTTCTCAATAGAACATGCATTGGTGGTAAATTACTGTTTTTTCATAAGGAGGGCTATTGCACTTGGTAGGAGAGAGTGTTTATGTTGCTGTTACTGAGATGACACCAGGAATCTCTCTTGTATGGTAAATTGAACGAGGAATGTCCTAGTTCTGTTATGTAGTCATTGTTAGGGGGGTCAGGGTGGATCCTGTAGATAGAGTATATGGTTACGTTTAGCCCCATGACGATCATGTGTTTAGTGTCATGCATGTGATCATTTTTCAGGTGCGTCCCAACAGAAAAAAGGTTGAGAACCACTGCTCCAAACCATGCACTACTGAGTGACTGTCTTCCCCCTTGTTCTAGTTTAAAAGCTGCTCTTTCTTCTTTTTAAAAGTTAGGGCCAGCAGTCTGGTTCCACTCTGGTTAAGGTGGAGCCCATCCTTTCGGAAAAGTCTTCCCCTTCCCCAAAGGTTTCCCCAGTTCCTTACAAAACAGAATCCATCTTCCCTGCACCATCGTCTCATCCACGCATTGAGACTCCGCAGCTCTTCCTGCCTCTGGGGACCTGCACATGGAACAGGGAGCATTTCAGAGAATGCCACCCTGGAGGTTCTGGATTTGTTTTCTACCTAAAATCCTAAATTTGGCTTCCAGAACCTCTTCCACATTTTCCTACATCGTGGTGCCCACATGTACCACGACAGCCGGCTCCTCCCCAGCACTGTCTATATATTGCTATCTAGGTGACGCGTGAGGATTGCCACCTTAGCACCAGGCTGTCCTTACATCCACCCGCCACCCAGCTATCTAAATTTCTTATAATTGAATCAACTATGATGGCCGGCCTAACCCATCCCTCCTGGGCAGTAGCCTTGGGAGACTTGTCCTCCGAGTGAGAGGACAATACTTCACCTGGAGAGCAGGTCCTTGCTACAGGATCACTTTCCTAGCATGTATAAGATGGACTTGGGACCAATGGGTATAGTGTACTCCTGATAGCCGTTGGAGACTGAGTCAGATTTCAATCTGTTGTCAGCACTACATATACCTGGCAGAAAGCTCTGCTCTTCAGTATTTCTCTGTCTCCTTAGCAGTTTGGACTCTACACACGCTTGCACAACGTTAGATGAAATCCAAACCAAAGAAGAGAGAAAATCTTACCTCTACAAGACTAGCCCGCTCTCCTGTGGTGATACCTCAGTCCGGTAGCCAGTTCCCAGCATGGACTTAGCCCCCAGGAATGGGAGTGACTGAGAGGCAGCGGGTGCAATACCGAGAGTGGCGGTGAAGGTATTCCTCTCTCCCCTTGCAGCCGGAGACCACCCGGCAAGAGACTGGGAAGTGCCAAGACAAGGTAAGGTAGAAAACTTTATTTAAGTCTCAGAGGCTCGGTGATCCACACAGATTGCCATCTAGCGTCTGTCCCTGGGGGCTAAGTCTATGCCAGGAACCGGCTACCGGACTGAGGCTTACTTCTGAGGGATCTGGGAAGTCACCTCAGGAATTCTTGACTGGGGGAGGGACCCTTAGGTATCACCGCAGGAGAGCGGGGCTAGTCTTGTAGAGGTAAGATTTTATTTCTTTGGTTTGGATTTCGTTGTGCAAGCGAGTGTAGAGTCCCAAACTGCTAAGGAGACAGAGGGTTGAGCAGCCCTGTTCAGTCTAGGCCCCGATCAGGCACGAGGGTCCTTCCACGTGGAGACCCTCCGGGGGGGGGGGGGGTGCCAACTTGTCTGTGTGATAGTCTGTGCCATTTCCCCCTCCCTTGATCGCAGTCTTGTCTGTACAACTGAGACGTGCACACGGGGGCGCATAATTCAATTTCAATTCAATTTCAAAATTTATTAATCGCCTAACACAAAAAGGCCTAGGCGATATACAAAATAAACATACATAATAAATTCTGAACATACATAATAATAAAAACAGAACATAAAAATGACACTCATAAATATAGGTTTCATAGAAACCATCATTGATTATTTCAAACTGACATCAACAACAATTAGTCTGTGTGCACAACTGCGCGCATGTATCTTGCATGCACAGCTTCGGCGCACCCGGAATGGACAAATAAGCCTCCCAGCGCGCGCACATATGCACATAGACGAGTTTGAATCACTCCATGGGCACAAATCATGCCACCACCGGCCAAGAAAGCCAAGGGACAAGCCCTCTGCCCAGCCTGCCACCTGAGAGCTGCACAACACAAAGTGGCCTCTGCCCTGTGCCTACAGTGTGAAGAGGCTCTGAGGGAACAGAGACAAGGCCCCTCTCAGCCAGTAGAGGAATCCGGCTCCACCAATGACAGTACACAGGACCTCTCTATTATGGGCTCCACTGGGAACACCGCTGGATTCAATATGGATCCCGGGATCTTTTCCTGGGTGGAATTCTTCAAAGGGCTGCAAACCTTCGTCCAGGCACAATTGGTGCCACCTGTGAGACAGCCTCAGTTTCCACCAGAAGAACAAAACCTTCCAGGCCTCTCTCGTCCAACCCGCGAAGTGCCTCCTCCAGGTAAAAGCTTCCCCTTAGGGGACACAGACACCTATGAGGAAGGGGAAATCCCTCCAGGGACAGAACCATACAGAACCATGATGCGTTTCTTCTCCAGAGACTATCAGACCTCGTGTCTCTGAGCCTGAAGACACTGGCCATCCCAGGCATAAGCTCTACAGCGGAGCTAAAGACTAACCCGGTTTTGGTCGGGCTTCGTCAGGCCTCATGCCATTTCCCAGTGCTGCAGGCTGTACAACAACTGATTGACCTGGTATGGAATGCCCCGGAGGCCAGCTTCAAAGGAGGACAGACCCTAGAAGCCATATCTTCTGGAACCCTCAGCCAAAGAACTCCTGAGGTTACCCAAAGTGGACGCCATGATCTGCGCAGTCTCAAAGCGCACCACCATTCCAGTCGAAGGGGGAGCTACACTCAAGGATGTCCAGAACAGATGTCAGGAATCCATCCTTAAACAATCATTTGATGTCGCAGCTATGTCCCTGCAGATCGCTGCCTGCTGCTCCATGGTGACTCGTGCCTGCTTGTCACTGTCCAGGGAAGCAACCACGTCCGTCGAAACATTAGAACCATGATATCGTTTCTCACAGATGCGACCTCTGACCTGGTGCGCACCTCAGCCAGGGCCGTCTCATCCATAGTGGCAGCCAGAAGGCAACTCTGGCTCCGAAGTTGGTTAGTCGATGCGACTTCCAAGACAAAACTCACGAGGATACCTTTTAAAGGTGCCCTCCTGTTCGGAAGCGAACTGGAGAAATTAGCAGACCAAATGGGGTGAATCCCCAGTACCTTGGTTACCAGAGGACAGGAACAAAAACCAATGCCCCTCTCCACGAAGATCCAAGGGCAGAGGATACCAGCATTTCAGACCGTACAAAAACACATACCAAACACCTCACCCCACAGTCAGGGGCTAGTCCTTTTGGAACAGACACAACAAGAGAGGAGCTGGCTCAGATCAGGCCCCAGCCGCACCCCACAATGACAATCAACAGACCCATCCACAGGAAGAAGCCATAGGGGGCAGGCTTGCCCTATTCTACCAAAGATGGGTCGAGATAATGTTTGACAAGTGGGTCCTAACCATCATTCGAGAGGGATACTACCTGGATTTCCACAGTATCCCTCCAAAGAAATTTGTGAAATCACCGTGCCACGCCCCTCCAAGAGGACTGCGGTGGAAACCACACAGACAGAACTGCTCACCCTAAGGGCGATAACACCGGTGCCCACGCACCAACTGGCCATCTATTTTATCGTCTTCAAGAAAGAGAACGTTCTGGCCCATCCTGGACCTCAAGTCTGTCAATCACTACCTGAGGGTTCCTCACTTCCGTATGGAAACCCTAAGCTCTGTCATAAGGGCAGTACAGCCAGGAGAATGCCTGACATCTCTGGATCTGATAGAAGCCTATCTCCATATCACAGTCCATCACGACAATCAGCTCTTTCTCTGCTTCGCGATACTGAACCATCACTACCAGTTCCGGGTGCTAACCTTCGGACTAGCTACTGCCCCTCGGACGTTCACCAAAATCATGGTTGTAGTGGCAGCAACACTGGGAAAGGAAGGAATCCTCGTACATCCATATCTGGACGATTGGCTGATCAGGGCAAAATCTCCAGAGGAAAGTCACCAGGCGACCACCAGAGTCAAGAATCTACTGCAGAATCTCGGGTGGGTCGTCAACACAACCTGCAGCCCTCCCAATCACTAGAATACCTGGGAGTCCAATTCGACACCAAACAAGACAAGGTCGTTCTTCCCCCTACAAGGAGAAGGAAACTGATGGACCATAAGAACATAAGAAAATGCCATACTGGGTCAGACCAAGGGTCCATCAAACCCAGCATCCTGTTTCCAACAGTGGCCAATCCAGGCCATAAGAACCTGGCAAGTACCCAAAAACTAAGTCTATTCCATGTAACCATTGCTAATGGCAGTGGCTATTCTCTAAGTGAACTTAATAGCAGGTAATGGACTTCTCCTCCAAGAACTTATCCAATCCTTTTTTAAACACAGCTATACTAACTGCACGAACCACATTCTCTGGCGGCAAATTCCAGAGTTTAATTGTGCGTTGAGTAAAAAAGAACTTTCTCCGATTAGTTTTAAATGTGCCCCATGCTAACTTCATGGAGTGTCCCCTAGTCTTTATACTATCCGAAAGAGTAAATAACCGATTCACATCTACCCGTTCTAGACCTCTCATGATTTTAAACACCTCTATCATATCCCCCCTCAGCCGTCTCTTCTCCAAGCTGAAAAGTCCTAACCTCTTTAGTCTTTTCTCATAGGGGAGTTGTTCCATTCCCCTTATCATTTTGGTAGCCCTTCTCTGTACCTTCTCCATCGCAATTATATCTTTTTTGAGATGTGGCGACCAGAATTGTACAGTATTCAAGGTGCGGTCTCACCATGGAGCGATACAGAGGCATTATGACATTTTCCATTTTATTCATCATTCCTTTTCTAATAATTCCCAACATTCTGTTTGCTTTTTTGACTGCCGCAGCACACTGAACCGACGATTTCAATGTGTTATCCACTATGACACCTAGATCTCTTTCTTGGGTTGTAGCACCTAATATGGAACCCAACATCGTGTAATTATAGCATGGGTTATTTTTCCCTATATGCATCACCTTGCACTTATCCACATTAAATTTCATCTGCCATTTGAATGCCCAATTTTCCAGTCTCACAAGGTCTTCCTGCAATTTATCACAATCTGCTTGTGATTTAACTACTCTGAACAATTTTGTGTCATCTGCAAATTTGATTATCTCACTCGTATTTCTTTCCAGATCATTTATAAATATATTGAACAGTAAGGGTCCCAATACAGATCCCTGAGGTACTCCACTGTCCACTCCCTTCCACTGAGAAAATTGCCCATTTAATCCTACTGTCTGTTTCCTGTCTTTTAGCCAGTTTGCAATCCACGAAAGGACATCGCCACCTATCCCATGACTTTTTACTTTTCCTAGAAGCCTCTCATGAGGAACTTTGTCAAACGCCTTCTGAAAATCCAAGTATACTATATCTACCGGTTCACCTTTATCCACATGTTTATTAACTCCTTCAAAAAAGTGAAGCAGATTTGTGAGGCCAGACTTGCCCTGGGTAAAGCCATGCTGACTTTGTTCCATTAAACCATGTCTTTCTATATGTTCTGTGATTTTGATGTTTAGAACACTTTCCATTATTTTTCCTGGCACTGAAGTCAGGCTAACCGGTCTGTAGTTTCCCGGATCGCCCCTGGAGCCCTTTTTAAATATTGGGGTTACATTTGCTATCCTCCAGTCTTCAGGTACAATGGATGATTTTAATGATAAGTTACAAATTTTTACTAATAGGTCTGAAATTTCATTTTTTAGTTCCTTCAGAACTCTGGGGTGTATACCATCCGGTCCCGGTGATTTACTACTCTTCAGTTTGTCAATCAGGCCTACCACATCTTCTAGGTTCACCGTGATTTGATTCAGTCCATCTGAATCATTACCCATGAAAACCTTCTCCATTACGGGTACCTCCCCAACATCCTCTTCAGTAAACACCGAAGCAAAGAAATCATTTAATCTTTCCGCGATGGCCTTATCTTCTCTAAGTGCCCCTTTAACCCCTTGATCATCTAACGGTCCTACTGACTCCCTCACAGGCTTTCTGCTTCGGATATATTTAAAAAAGTTTTTACTGTGAGTTTTTGCCTCTACAGCCTACTGATGCGATGGACCAGTTGAGAAACCTGTTGACCTGTTTCCACCCCAAGGTATGGGACTACCTCCAGGTCCTCAACCTCATGACATCAACACTAGAAGTCGTCCCATGGGCAAGGGCCCACATGCAACCACTACAATGTTTCCTACTGATGCGATGGAACCAGATGTCCCAGAATTACTTCGTTCGCCTCCAGCTACCGGCAGAGGTGCGGACCCAGCTCCAATGGTGGCTACAAGAAGACCATCTGAGCAAGGGAGTAAGGCTATCCCCACCGACCTGGGTTTGCTCACCAAGGATGCGAGCCTACGAGGATGGGGAGCCCACTGCCAGGAACTGATGACCTAGGGGCAATGGGAGAAGGAAGAGTCTGGATAGAACATCAACCGACTGGAAGCCCGGGCAGTCAGACTAGCCTGCCTTCAATTCAGTCAGACTTCGGGGCAAATCAGTCAGTCATGTCTGACAACACCACAACAGTTGCCTACATCAACCGCCAGGGAAGAACCAGAAGCCAACAGGGGTCCCTGGAAATAGACCCCCTAAAGGCATGGGCTGAGGCAAACCTACAAGGGATCTCAGCTGCCCACATCGCGGGAAAAGACTGTCACTGCGGTTTAGCTCAGCAGAAAGTCTAGACCCAGGGGAATGGAGGCTGTCGACCACACCCTTCCAGTTGTTAAACCGCTGGGGAACACCTGCCATGGATCTTCTGGCAACCCGCTCCAACGTCCAAGTTCCCAAGTTCTTCAGCCGCAGACGAGAACCACACTCCCAGGGAATCGACACCCTCGTCCAGACTTGACCACAGGAAGACCTGCTGTATGCATTTCCCCTATGGCCACTACTGGGCAGGATCATCCACAAGATAGAACACCACAGGGGGCTAGTACTTCTAGTGGCCCCAGACTGGCCAAGAAGACGGTAATATACTGAATGACGATATAGAAAAGATTTTAAATAAATAAATGATACGTAGACATGCGAAGACTTCTGGCAGGGAACCCTCTGTCTACCACCACCCAGGGACCTGTTCCAGCAAGGACCGATTCTCCACGAAGACCCAACTCGATTCTCTTACGGTCTGGCCATTGAGAGGACTCCCCTGAAGAAGAGCGGATACTTGGGGGCAGTGATTGACACCTTACTCCGAGCACGAAAGTTTTCCACATCTCTAACCTACATACAAATATGGAGAATATTCGAAGCCTGGTGTGAGGACCGCGACATCCTCCCGCGGACAGGCAAAATCCCCATGATCCTGGAATTTCTGCAGGACGACTTGTCTCTCAACTCCAAGGTTCAGGTGGCCGTGCTGGCCTGCTTCAGAGCCAAAGTGGATGGCATCACTCTATCATCCCATCCAGACGTATTCCATTTCTTGAGAGGGGGCAAACAAATCAGACCACCACTAAAGTGTTTGCCCCTATGGAATCTCAATCTGGTACTAGACTTCCTGGTGGGAGCTTCCTTCAGACCTACTCGCGGATTGTATCTACGGCTCCTGACCTTGAAGACTGTATTCCTAGTGGCAATATGTTCAACCCGTCGCATCTCCGAACTTCGAGCACTATCCTGTCAGGAACCGTTCCTTAGATTCACACTGGGATCCATACAGCTCTGCACTGTCCCCTCATTCCTTCCACAGGTGGTTTCTCATTTCCATCTAAACCAAACCATCTTGCTGCCATCTCCAGACGAGCATAAGGACTCTGAAGTCTCACACTGCCTTCGCCATCTGAACGTCTGCAGACTCCTAGTCCGATAGCTGGAAAGGTCGGAATCCGCACGAAAGCCTAACCACCTATTTGTACTTCACAGCGGGAAGAAACAAGGGGAAGCGGCCTCGCGGGCAACCATAGCCCATTGGATAAAAGTAATCAAGGCGGCCTATGTAGAGGCAGAAAAGCCTCCACCTCTACAAGTCAAGGCCCATTCCACAAGGGCCCAGGCAGTGTCCTGGGCAGAAACCAAGATGCTGTCACCTGCCGAGATCTGTCGGGCGGCGACATGGTCCTCCATTCACACCTTCTCGAGGTTCTACCTCCTGGATGTGGAGGTCTGGGAGGACACAGCATTCGCAAGGGCAGTACTAAGTGGGCCACGGGCAGCTTGCCACCCAGTTCGGGAGTAGCTTTTGTACATCCCATTGGTCCTGAGTCCATCTGCTACACACTAGGAAATGGAGAAATTACTTACCTGATAATTTGGCTTTCCTTAGTGTAGACAGATGGACTTAGCATCCCACCCCACGGCTGCCCTAAAATACGGAAATCTCTGGGGACAATCACAATCCCTGAGGGCAAGACAAGCATGGGTAAGCCAGACTTTACCCCTAGTTAAGACATCCATAGTTACCGGGTGTCTGTGTTTCTCGGTTGAGTGCACTGGCGGTCTCCAGCTAGAAATCATGTCAACCAGTTTGTTAATCAAGTACACATATATCCACAATTGCTTTTCGAGGAGAATACTGAAGAGCAGAGCTCCTGCAGGGGTATATGTAGTGCTGATGTCAGATTGAAATCTGACTCAGTCTCCCAACAGCTATCAGGAGTACACTATACCCTTGGTCCTGAGTCCATTTGTCTACACTAAGGAAAACGAAATTATCAGGTATGTAATTTCTCCATTCCTGACACACCAAGCTGATGTTCTCCAACTGGGAGACCTTTCTGATCCAAGGCAGCACTGGGGCTGCCAAACTGGATTTGGGATTTGGCTACTATGTCTCTGAAGGTCTCATCAATGTACCTCTGTCTGCCTCAGCTCCTCCAGGTCTGCCACTCTTGCCTCCAGAGATCGGACTCGTTCCCTGAGAGCCAGGAGCTCTTTGCATCGCATGCACACATATAATCTCTCACCAGCCGATAAAATCATACATGTGACACTCAATGCAAAAGTCTGGAAAGCCCCTCTTGCTGCTGGACTGCTGAGTTGGAATTAGAACACTTTAAATTTACAGGTGTATTTGCTAATTAATCAGCTAGTGTCCTACAAGGGGATGATTAAACTTTCAATAAGGGTGGTACAATAGTATGATTTAGCCTGATTTTTAATGTCTGCTGCCTAAAAATCAAGGGTTAAGTGGGTGGGAAAGACATACTAGAATTAACTATCTCTGGCTTGCTTATCTCAGACACAAACTCTAAAGAATATATCCTACTATTTCACCTTTTTCCAAAGTCTAAAGATTTCTGAAAGCTATACTTACCAGTCCTCTTTAACTACCATTAAATTGATCTTCATTCAAAGAATTGAAGGGTTTAAGATTTGCACGCCTAACTGTGCGCACTTCTGGTGCTCTTCTACTGCAAAGGTGTGGGGCTTCGGGAAGCTGGGGCTATGGAGTTCAATCCCTGGATCGCTTGCTGTGGCCTCACCATGGTTCACTGAACTGAAGCAATGAAAGACTTGAGTGAAGCTTTAGAAAGCTACAGGGACAATCTATTTAAGGCAAGGAGATTTCTGCAAACAGTGCTTCAGGAAACAATGCAACTCAACTGTTTCAGGCTGTTAGTTTACTTCTTGCTCCACTACTAATGTGATACAAACTCAGATTGGTAAGTAATTTAGTCCTGATGAATTTGCAAAAGCGTTTCAGAAAAATATCAAACTTCACATTGTGAAATACAGCACTCCTATTTTTATATTTCTTTGTTTTATATTGCTGTCTTACAACTTCTTAAATGTTTTTATACTCGTTTTTACTGGATTATGAGTATGAAGTTTTGATGTAACAGGATATAAAATGTAAATAAGTGTGGCTAGAGGTCATATTCCCAGTACTCTCTAATCCTTGAGGCAGCGTAGGGGTTTGAAGCCTATCCTGGATTTATGAAAGATTGAGTGGCTCACGATGAACTCCCTCAGGCAGTTCTACAGGAGGACCTTGTGAGACTGGAAGAACCGCTGTATAGATGGCAGATGAAATTTAACATGGACATGTGCTTGGTGATGCATATAGAGAAAAATAACCCTTGCTATAGTTACATAATGTTAGGCTCCATGTTGGGAATTACCACCCAGGAATGAGAACTAGGTAACATAGTGGATAATACATTGAAATAGCTCAGTGTGCTGTGGCAGTCAAAAAAGCAAACAGGAATTATTAGGAAGGGAATGGTGAATAAAAAGGAAAATGTCATAATGCCTCTGTATCTCTTCATGGTGAGACTGCACCTTGAATACTGAGTGCAGTTCTGGTCACTGCATCTCAAATATAGTTGCACTGGAGAAAGTACAAAGAAGGGTGACCAAAATGATAAAGGGGATGGAACAGTTTCCCTGTGAGGAAAGGGTAAAGAGGTTAGGGCTGTTCAGTTTGGAGAAGATGGCTGAGGGGATATGAGGTCTACAAATTATGAAAGTACTTGAACAGGTAAATGTAAATTGGTTATTTACTCTCTGACAATAAAAGGACTAAGGGGAACTGCATGAAGTTAGAAAGTAACTCATTTAAAACAAATGGAGAAAATGTTTTCACTCAATGCATAATTAAGCTATGGAATTCATTGCCAGAGGATCCAGTTATACCAATTGCCATAACTGGATTTAAAAAAGGTTTGGAGAAGTCCATAAACTATTAATCAATAAAGAATAGCTTGTGATATATTTAATGTTTGCGTACTTGCCAAGTACTTGTGACTTGGATTGGCCATTGTTGGCAACAATGCTGGGCTTGATAGACCCCTGGTCTGACCCAGTATGGCATGTCTTATGTTCTGACTTTTATTCATCAAAGGGGTTGAATGTGCACTCTGGATCTGAAAGGTGCTTTGGTGCACATTGCCTTTCATCCTGCCTTTCAAAAGATCCTCAGGCTCATGGTAAGGGACATATACTACCAGTACAGGATGCTTCCATTTGGCTTCTCAGCAGCTCCATGAGTGTTCACGAAATGACTCGGTTGTAGCTGCACAGCTTAATCATCAGGGAGCATGCATATTCCATTCTTGGATGATTGGTTAGTGATTGGCTCATCTCTGGTGAGAGTGCTAGTCTCTGACCATCTGGCTTCTGTAGGCCTGGGGTTTCTGGTCAGTTAAAGTCCAGCTTGATGCCATCACAGAGAATACAGTTCATTGGAACTTGGATAGGCTTGCTTCAGGAGAAGGCATTTCTTCCTATTGAAAGAGCAAGACTTGGGACCTTGTGAGGTCTCATCTACAGCAGGGCAAACAGCAAGGCCGATCCTTGTTCTTAAAGATTAAATGACCTGAGCAGTGCTCATGACTCCTCTGCACATGCACTGTCTTTACTGGGCCCTTAGAGGCCAGTGGGATTAATTAATCCATTCATTATTTATTTATTTATTTATTTTTAGATTTTTATATACCGGTGTTCCTATATGAAATAAAGATCACATCGGTTTACATTGAAACAGAACATGAAAATTGCCAAAAGGCATTACATAGAACAAGGTTATGAAACTTGGAACAGTGTACATAAGTTCAAAATTTAACAATAACGTTGTAACATTGATGACCAAAAGATAAAGGAGAAAAAAAAAAAAAAAAGACTTAAACAATTAAGTTGACAGGTCTTATTATCCCATTAGATCTCTAACTCTCAAGATGCGAACATCCCTGTAATGATGGATGAATCTAGAGGTTCTGTGGGTATCATTTTACATCCTGTTCACCAACAAATCTATTACAGGGTGAGAAGTGTACACTAGTGAAGCTCAGATCCAAGGGACATGGTACCTAGAGGAGAATTACCTGCAACTGAATCTTCTGGATCTGTAAACCATCCATTATATATACGAAGACAGGGATGGCCAACTCTGGTCCTCAAGAGCCACAAACGGGCCTGGCTTTCAGGATATCCATAATGAATATGCATGAGATTTACACAAAAATCTCTCTCCTGCATATTAAGGATACCAACCCATTTATAGATGAATGAATGGAACTAGAAAATGAGTGGACAATACATTAGGCTTGGATGACTTATATCCCTGATACTAGAAGAGATAAGAGATGCTGATGGATCCCTTGAAGGACCTGTTAATTAGATCCTTGGAAACTGGCTTGGTGCTGCAAGATTGGAGAAGGGTGGTTGTAGTCTCGCTTCATAAAAGTGGTAGTAGAGGATTTTGGAAACTACAGACCGTGCCCCCAGAGGCAGCTGGCCTATCAGCAGGCAGCTAGAGCCCTTTAAACCTCCGCACTTCCTGGTGGCATCGCGCGCACGGAAGAGCGCAACCTAAGGGGCCTGCCCCTTAGTGCGCCCCTTCGTGAGCCCCAGGACAGGGGCCCCCTCCGCCCTCACCTTTCTACCTACTATACAACACCGAGATTATTCACAGTACTCATCTTCCAAGTGCCTACAACATCTACCACATCACCAGCTATTAGGACTACATTACTACAACTACCAGCACTCTACTCTCTTCATCATCGTTCCATTGATCCACCGACAGCTCACCAGTTGACGGTTCCCTTTCCAGCTTTCTCCTGCCACCAGCACCCTACCCCTGACTGCTTTCCTCCTTGCCCAGCATTCACTCTCCACCAGCAGACACTCATTACCAGCATTCCTCCTCCTCCAACATTCAACTTCGCCAGCATTGATCTTCCACCAGTTCACCAGTTAATGGACTCCCTTCTCTGCACCTACCCACCTCCAACTCTCAGCCTTCCTACAACATCCATCTTCTCCCTGTCTTCACAACAAGAACATGACAGCAGGTCTCCCAATCCCCATCCTACATCACAGTCTCATTACTGGAAAAGCACCCACGCAACCCAGGTCATGCTCTGCCAGGACGCTCATCCCAATCATGATCTCCCCATCACGCAATTTCTAGGCCTTGCATTATTCTCCTTGTCACTCTTTATGCTCAGTCTCTTACTAAGAAAACACACATCCTCAACGATTATCTCCTAGACACAAAACAGACATCTGCGCCATAACAAACTTGGCTTACACCAACAGATGTAGCACTAATTAACCAACTCCCCACACATCTCTACGATATCCTGTCACTTCCCAAACAAAAGAAAAGAGGCAGAGGCTGCCTTGTAGTGGCCAAGAAAGAATTGAGACTAACTCAAATCCCAATCGTCAGCCTCTAAACTGGAACTAGGCTTTTTCAAAACTGACCAACTCCAAATACTCCTCATATACGCACTGCCAGGACTTCTCGACATGGAGGCCTCACCCTCTGTAGATTTCATCGCAAAATATATAAACCTGGACTCCCCAGCTCTAATCTTAGGGGACTTCAACCTTCATGTTGACAGTACCCCCCTAACAACCAATTGTGAGGCTTTTCTCTCTGCCTTAACGGCCATGGGCTACAAACAGATTGGGGCGGATTTTAAAAGCCCTGCTCGCGTAAATCCGCCCGGATTTACGCGAGCAGGGCCTTGCGCTCCGGCACGCCTATTTTCCATAGGCCTGCCGGCGCGTGCAGAGCCCCGGGACTCGCGTAAGTCCCGGGGTTTTTTGTCGGGGGCGGGACGTGGCGTTTCGGGGGCGGGCCTGGGGGCGTGGTTTCGGCCCGGGGCGGTCCAGGGGCGTGGCCGCGCCCTCTGGAACCGCCCCGTGTTGCGTCTCGGCGCGCCAGCGGCCCGCTGGCGCGCATGGATTTACTTCTCCCTCCAGGAGGCGTAAATCCGTGGACAAAGGTAGGGGGGGGTTTAGATAGGGCCTGGGGGGTGGGTTAGGGAGGGGAAGGTGAGGGGAGGGCGAAAGAGAGTTCCCTCTGAGGCCGCTCAGCTCGGCGCGCACCGGCTGCCCAAAATCGGCAGCCTTGCGCGCGCTGATCCTGGATTTTAGAAGATACGCGCGTATCTACTAAAATCCAGCGTACTTTTGTTTGCGACTGGTGCGCCAACAAAAGTACGCGAACGCACATTTTTTAAAAATCTACCCCATTATGAACAAGCCCACTCACAAAGCTGGCCACACCCTGGACCTTATTTTCATAAACTCCGGCCTCACACATCCCCCCCCCCCCCCCCCAAATGCACTCCATCCCCTGGTCTGACCACTCCTTAATCTCGACCACCTTCACAGTGAATGAAAGCCTCACCGCGCACCCCCTGCAAACCACATTTCATTACAGAAGAGCATGCGCTTCTGATACCCTCAGCAATCATCTGGCCGAAAAACTACCTCACCTAGATCTCTCAACCCCCCAACTCAGCACTACTTTCCTGGCACATCATCACTGAGACAATAGCTAATAAATTATGTCCATTAGTAACAAAAAAAAATCAACCCTACCTCGCACAGAAGACAACCTTGGTTCTCCAATGAGCTCCAAAAACTCAAACAAAATCTCAGACAGAAAACAAATGGCACAAGACCCTTTGCCCCAGCACACTATCCGCCTACAAATCCGCGTTCCACCCTACGGACAAAAAGATTTCTATGCTCAAAGAATTCATAACCTTGTATTCTACATCAAAGCACTATTCACCTACGTATCGGAACTCACACAAGCCAGCACCCCACCCATTCCTAACGACCAGGCACAAACTAAAGCTAACGAACTTGCTACCTTCTTCCAAAGCAAGATCTCCAACCTCTTGACCCTACTGCTCCCCCCAGCTCCTACTATGCCTCAAACAAAGGGTTCTCACTTGAATCGTTTGAACCCACTACCGCCTTGGAGATTGAATCCATAATAAAGAAAATGAAACCCTCCTCCCACCCATACGACCAAATACCAACAAAATTGCTTCTAATGGTACCAGACACTATCTCCAAACCTTTGGCCAATATCATAAATTGCTCACTATCTCAAGGAATCTTCCCGGACGACCTAAAACTTGCTTCTCTCAAACCTCTCCTCAAGAAACCTAACCTAGACACTAGAGAACCCAACAACTTCCGCCCCATTTCTGATCTGCCATTTATAGCCAAGATCATGGAAAAGATAGTCAACAAACAACTTTCAGATTATCTCGAAGACAAAATACTGCACCCTTCCCAATACGGATTTCACAAAGCTCTAAGCACCGAAACCCACCTCATCGTGGGTTTGGACAAGGGACAATCCTTCCTACTGATACTTCTCGACCTTTCTGCAGCCTTCGACACAGTAAACCATTCCATCCTCATCAACCGACTATCCGACATTGGGATAACAGGAACCACCTTTTAGATGGTTTGTTTCATTCCTCAGCAACAGAGGCTTCAAGGTCAGAATCAATAATAAAGAATCCCCTCTCATCAATTCATCACTAAGTGTTCCCCAAGGCTCCTCCTTGTCCCCTACTCTCTTCAACATATACCTCCTTCCCCTATGCCAGCTAATAACAAACCTAAACTTAAAACACTATCTTTACACTGGTGACCTCCAAATCCTGATCCCCATAACAGAGTCCATTACAAAAACACTCAAGTTCTGGGACATCTGCCTCCAAGAAATCAACTCCCTCCTCACTAAATTAAACTTAATACTCAATTCAGCCAAGACCGAACTCATTTCCCCGGACAGCGATACCCCACAAATACCAATAACCAATTCCCTTGTCACCCACGCAAGAGACCTTGGGAGTATTACTCGACAACCGCCTAAATCTAAAAAAAATTTATTAATCAATCATACTACCAAGGACTGCTTCTTTAAACTGCAGGTACTAAAAAGAATAAAACCGTTACTGCACTTTGAAGACTTCAGATCTGTCCTCCAAGCCGTTTCATTCTTCAAAATAGACTACTGCAACTCCCATCTTGC
The DNA here is from genome assembly GCF_901001135.1 of Rhinatrema bivittatum. Taxonomy (NCBI): domain Eukaryota; kingdom Metazoa; phylum Chordata; class Amphibia; order Gymnophiona; family Rhinatrematidae; genus Rhinatrema; species Rhinatrema bivittatum. The sequence continues at coordinate 311,338,357 of NC_042621.1, forward strand.
TAGGTCTCCCCGCCTCCTCTACCAAACTGCTGCAGATGCTTCAAAACGCGGCAGCCAGAATCCTAACAAAATACTTGCAGAAGAGCATATCACGCCCATCCTCAGAAATTTGCACTGGCTACCAATCAGCTTCAGAATTTTACACAAGTCCCTCACCATCATCCACAAAACCATTCACAACCAAGCCCCCATGGATCTTTAATTCCCACTCAGACTTCACACGTCCTCCAGACCAATCAGAGAAGCCTACAGAGGATCCCTGCATGCCCCCCCAACAAAATCCACCCACCATCTAACCACTAGAGAACGGGCCTTTTCCACAGCGGGACCAACCATATGGAACGCCATTCGCCCAGAGCTCAGAAAAGAACCTTGCCTGTTGACATTCAGAAAAAGGCTTAAGACTTGGTTATTTAAACAGGCCTTTCCATAAACCCAGGGCCTCCCCAGCTATCATGACCGAACACTCGACACTTTGTAAATAATTGTTACGGTCTGCTATATCTTCATCTTCCCAGTTCCTTCACCCCTGTTCATTGTAACTTTTTGACTTCTCTACACCATGTTAATAGGCTACAACCCCGGTTACTTGTAAACCGACATGATATGATCTGTATCATGAATGCCGGTATAAAAAAAGCACTAAATAAAATAAATAGTATTACCTCAATTGAAAAATTAGTGGATACTCTTCTGAAGAAAAAGACAGTGACTGCAGTCAGTGGATTGTTGGATCTGAGGCAATATGGTTTTGCCAAAAAGTATCAAATCTGGGGGGGGGTTGGTTTTTTTTGTTTGAGTAACGAGAATTAAATCAAGGTTGAGCACTTGATCTGATTGTACCTGAATTTCAGTAAAACTTTTGATCTGCCCTACATGGGGGCTCAAACAAAATGAAAAGCTTGAAAGTGGGTCTAAAAGGTGGTGGAATGGATTCAGATTGGATTACTGACAGCAAGTAGTGGTAAATGGAACCTATTCTGACGAGAGAAGCATAACTGGAATGCCTCAAGAACTTGTTGTGGGAGCATATTCTCTTTGCAGATGACACAAAGCTCTGCGATTGAGTTGACATGCTTGAAGGAGTAGAGAATGAAAAGCCTTCTAAGAAAACCCAAAGTGTGGTTGAAGGTTTGGCAGCTAGGATTCACTCATGCACTTAGGGTGTAGCTATCCAAAGGATCTGTACATAATCTGGGGTGAAGAACTGATGTGCACAGTTCAAGGGAGATACCTCAGGCGTCATAGTGTCTAGTAATCTGAAAGTGGCAAAGCAATGTGTAAAGGCAGCGAATAAGACCAGAGGGATGCTGGGCTACATAGAGGCGTAATTGGCAGGAAAAAGGAGATAATGTTCTTTTACAGGTCAATGTTAAGGTTTCACCTGGAGTACTGTTTAGTTCTGGAGACCATCTTTCAAAAAGGATAGAGAGGCAACTAAAATGGTGTGGGGTCTGCAGTGAAAACCATAGGAGATCTGCCAGGGCCAGTCTGGCCTGGTGGATGACGCGGAACAATCTGGAGAAGGGGATGCCTCTCGAGGTCCCGTAGTGGGTGGTGGTCACCATGGATGTAAGTCTTTGGGGCTGGGGGAGAGTTTGTCTGGGCAGGTCTGCTCAGGGCCTTTAGTAGACGTCAGAACAGACATGGTCCATCAATCGCCTGGAGACTAGAGCTGTGCGATGAGCTCTGGAGCAGTTTCTACCCTTGGTCCACGATCGGATGTGCGAGTTTTCTCTGACAATTCGACCACGGTGGCTTACATCAACCGCCAGGAGGGAACCAAGAGTCCCACGGTAGCGCAGGAGGCTCAGCTGCTGTTTGAGTGGGCAGAGCTTCATCTCAAAGGAATCGCTGCCTTCCATGTCGCAGGAGTCGACAAAGTCAAGGCTGATTACCTCAGCCGGCAGCAGTTGGATCTGTGTTTAGAAAAGGATTGGATAAGTTCTTGGAGGAGAAGTCCATTACCTGCTATTAATTTGACTTAAAAAATAGCCCCTGCTATTACTAGCAACGGTAACATGGAATAGACTTAGTTTTTGGGTACTTGCCAGGTTCTTATGGCCTGGATTGGCCACTGTTGGAAACAGGATGCTGGGCTTGATGGACCCTTGGTGGGGGTGAGTGAGTGAGTGTGAGCCAGCATGTGTGTAGGTATGTATGATAGAATGTGTATGTAAGAGAGAGAAAAAGTGTGAGAGCAGGATACTACTCAGGAAAGTCACTGGTGTGTGAGACAGAGATTGGTCAAGGAGGTGGTGTGTGTGGGAGAGAAAGATATTGGTGGGGAACCCCACAGTTGATCTCATGGCAACAAGTCTCAATAACAAGACACAAAGGTTCTTCAACCGCCAGAGGGAGTCCGGGGCGGTGGGGCTCGATGCCCTTGTATGTCCGTGGCAGACCGGAGTCCTCCTGTACGTCTTTCCTCCGTGGCCGCTGATAACAAAGGTCTTTATTTTTAAAGAAACTGCAGCAGAGATAAGTAACTTGATACTTTTATTAAAGAGACAGAAACAAAGGGGATAGGGACAGCGACCAGAACAAAGCACGAGGAAATAGTTTGTTCCGGGGAGTGACAGGTCCATACAAATGTATAATCACCCAGTCACTCAAAGTTCCAGTAATGTGCATAACCTTTTATACCTTTCATACTGACCAATCAGAGCATATTCAAAGTGTTTCTAGAAAGGTGCAGTCCATTTCATTTGAGGATATATTAGACCAATCAGCTAATGGGTCTGGGGTGTTGGCTGGCTGCATTCCAGCACATAGTCCTCTGTATTCTTTGTCTAATACAGGAATACAGCACAAAGGGGTGTCAGAAAGACAGTGCATACCTACAAAGGTACTCAGGTGTGTAGAGGGCCACGCGGGGTCAGTGATTCTGGTGGTTCCGGAATGGCCTTGCCATCCGTGGTTTGTGGATCTGGTGCGGCTGGCAGTGGACGGACCGCTATGCCTCACCCATTTACTGGATCTCCTGCGTCAGGGTCCTATATTTTCACGATCGGGAGGATTGCTTTTGAGAAGAGGCGATTGCGCGTGAGGGTGTATTCGGAACCAGTAATTACCACGCTGCTCCAAGCGAGACACCCTGCTACCTCTTTAGCCTATTCCAGGATATGGAAGGTGTTTGAGACCTGGTGTGGATAACAGGGATTGGACCCTCTTCAGGTGTCTGCGTCCCATATTGTCTTTTTTTGCAGGTGGGTTTATCCAAAGGATTAGCCCATAGTTCCCTTGGGTTGTCTCATAGGGAGAGTCCAGGGGAAGGCCTTGGCATCCCATCCAGACTGGAAAATTGGGCATCCAAATGGCAGATGAAATTTAATGTGGATAAGTGCAAGGTGATGCATATAGGGAAAAATAACCCATGCTATAATTACACAATGTTGGGTTCCATATTAGGTGCTACAAACCAAGAAAGAGATCTAGGTGTCATGGTGGATAACACATTGAAATCGTCGGTACAGTGTGCTGCGGCAGTCAAAAAAGCAAACAGAATGTTGGGAATTATTAGAAAGGGAATGGTGAATACAATGGAAAATGTCATAATGCCTCTATCGCTCCATGGTGAGACCGTACCTTGAATACTGTGTACAATTCTGGTCGCTGCATCTCAAAGATATAATTGCGATGGAGAAGGTACAGAGAAGGGCTACCAAAATGATAAGGGGAATGGAACAACTCCCCTATGAGGAAAGACTAAAGAGGTTAGGAGTTTTCAGCTTGGAGAAGAGACGACTGAGGGGGAGATATGATAGAGGTGTTTAAAATCATGAGAGGTCTAGAACGGGTAGATGTGAATCTGTTATTTACTCTTTCGGATAGTAGAAAGACTAGGGGACACTCCATGAAGTTAGCATGGGTCACATTTAAAACTAATCGGATAAAGTTCTTTTTTACTCAACGCACAATTAAACTCTGGAATTTGTTGCCAGAGGATGTGGTTAGTGCAGTTAGTATAGCTGTGTTTAAAAAAGGATTGGATAAGTTCTTGGAGGAGAAGTCCATTACCTGCTATTAGGTTCACTTAGAGAATAGCCACTGCCATTAGCAATGGTTACATGGAATAGACTTAGTATTTGGGTACTTGCCAGGTTCTTATGGCCTGGATTGGCCACTGTTGGAAACAGGATGCTGGGCTTGATGGACCCTTGGTCTGACCCAGTATGGCATGTTCTTATTTTCTACGAGGAGTCAAACATCTCCATCTACCTCTGTCGCATTTGTCTGGAATGGAATCTTAATCTCGTGCTATGGGTCCTTTGCAAGGAGCCATTCGAGCCTTTAAAGATCCTGACTCTGAAGATCTTTTTGGTAGTTCTGTTCGGCTAGAAGGATTTCGGAATTGCAGGCGCTTTCGTGCCGTGATCAGTTTCTCCGGATATCGTCCGATACGGTGTCCTTGTGTACGGGACCTTCGTTTCTTCCTAAGGTGGTGTCTGTTTTTCATGTAAACCAATCAGTGGAGTTGCCCAGGTTTCTGGATTGGACTTGGGATCCCTCGATGGGACAAGAACTTTACCTTTTGGATGTGTGACGGGTGGTATTATGTTACTTGGAAGTCACTTACGCTCGTCGTTCTGTTCAGGGAGCAAAAAAGGGTGAAAAGGTATCTTAAGTCTTCTTTGTCTCGTTGGTTGAAAGACTATCTCTGCAGCTTATCAAAACAAAGAGCAGTTCCAGTGGGTCTTAGAGCACATTCAACTCTAGCTCAGGCGCCATCCTGGGCTGAGTGTCAGCTGGTGTCTCCCCAAGAGATCTGTAGAGCCGTGGTGTGGTCTTCATTGCACACTTACCAAGCATTAGCGTTTTGGATGTGCAGACCCCGGAGGTGGCCCCCTTTTGGGGAGAGTGTTTTTCGAGCGGGTCTTTCGGGTTTCCGCCCGCCCAGTGTAAGAGAGCTTTGGTACATCCCGCTTGTCTGGACTGATCTGGGTATGTTCAGGAAAGTAAAATTGCTTCTTACCTGCTAATTTTCGTTCCTGTAATACCACAGATCAGTCCAGAGGCGCCCGCCCGGAGGATCTCTGCCGAAAGACTGCTTGGTCTACCGCTGTATTTGCAAAGCAGATTTGCCATTTTTTTGGCTTCAATTTGTAGGTTTAGTGTTTTCTGCATGGTTATCAAGTTGTTCAGGGGTATCCATGTTGGGAGCCGCGTTGGCTCTTTATTTTTCTTATCTTGGCTTGGGTATCTATTAATACTGAGGGACTGCAGGTGGCGCACTCGTATATGTGGCAGTGCCCAACGTTTTGTTCTCTACCTCCATCTGCTGGTAGGGATGAATAAAACCTGTTTGTCTGGACTGATCTGGGGTATGACAGGAACAAAAAATTAGCAAGTAAATAATTCATTTGTTCTTTCTATTTTGTATGTTAACTGTTTTTTATCTGTATTATGTTTACCTGCTTAGCAAACAATTTCACTAAGCGAGCTATAAATGTTTAAAGTAGACTTTTTGGGCTTTTATTTTTAAGTACTTTTGGAATGTTTCTATAATTGTGCTTTCATGGTGAAGGTGCAGAATGTGTTCTTTTAATGCAGTCTGTATTTTTTTAGATTTTCTTTTTGCTGAGCCTGGGGGTGTTCTGACCTGTGCTGTTTTTCGCAGAATCTGTGGTTGGGAGTCATGAGGCTCCCATCAGGTGTGTGGAGTTCTGCCCCGAGGTGAATGTGATGGTGACTGGAAGCTGGGACCAGATGGTTAAGCTATGGGATCCCAGAAGCCCATGCAACGCGGGGACTTTCTCTCAGCCAGATAAGGTGTTTGCTTTGCTTCCTTCTCTTATTGTAAAGGAGGGTTGAGCCGCCTGCTTGTGGGTGGATTTGCCCTGTGCTTCAGGACGGGTATTGACTGACTGGAGAGTGGGCAGCTCAGGAGAAATGATATTGCTCAGAAGTTTGCATGCTTCTGGTTTTCAGGGTCATGGAGCAGGGGCTCACCCTTTCATGCAGTGCAGGAAAGCTACTTGAAAAATGTTAACTGGATATGAAATGTCTTCCATTTTGTTCAAAATCTATGTAAGGAAGATGGTGTTTGCCAGGTCTGACTTTACATCATTCTTTCTAGGTGTTGCTTTATCAAAGAACTTTAAAAAGTCTCTCTAATGTATTTAGCACAGATTTCTATCCCTGTGCTTTATGGCAGCATTGTCATGTCTTGCACTGCATCATTTTCCTCCATCACAGCTGAATCTACTTCTAGCAAGTCCTATGTGCAGAATGAAAGAATTGCATTCTTTGGCGCTGTGATTTATGGCAGTGTGCTGCTGATAAATGGCTGACAGAGTATCAGCCGCTGGGATGCAGGTAGCTGATTGGCTGAGCAGTCCTTCTGGCTCAGTTTTTAATGCTCTCTCTGATAAATGTGTGTGTGACATGGTGCTTGCAGGTGACTGATGGTGCATGTGGGAGAAGGAATACTTACAATACAGGTGTGACACCAGTTTGTGGAGATGATTTAGGATTTTTTCCCAAAGGTGGGTGGCTTTCTAGCATTAGATATTTGTGCAGTACACATGGTCTGTGTACACAGCATGCATCAATAGTGTCGCCCCCGGTAAAGTGACAGGTTTTAAAGGTGCACTTGCTTCCTTTGTCTCCAGCCTTGGCACCTTGCAGCATTAATCTGGAGCTGTTCATGTTATGCATGTTTGCTGCCTTTCAGATGTTTGTGTACTGTAAGGAGAGAACTAAGGTTCTACTGGCATGCTGCTAGCTCTTCAGAGTGGGACAGTGAGTTCTGAATTAAAAATGTATACTGCTGCATAGATTGGCTAAAGCAGTCTACCTGTTGTGTTCACTTTATAGATTAGCAGTGAATTATTTTCTGATATGGCTTACAAATACGGACTCTTGCATTCTAATCGGTTTTATAACAGAGATTGATGAATGCTGCCTGAGTCATGTCCGTCCTGGGTTAATATGCCGATGTGTTGTCTCTCTTTTCTGGAAAGGTGTACACACTCTCTGTATCTGGAGACCGGCTGATTGTGGGAACAGCTGGCCGCAGAGTTCTGGTATGGGACTTGCGGAACATGGGCTACGTTCAACAGAGAAGAGAGTCCAGCCTGAAATATCAGACCCGTTGTATCCGGGCATTTCCCAATAAGCAGGTAACCCCGCCTCTTTAGCCTGCACACAAGCAGCTGCTCTTTACTTCTCAGCACATGAAGAGGGAATGATGGCTCTTGTCAGCCTACATGTCAGGATGGGCCCCGATCAGGTTTTCAGGATATGTACAATGAAAATACTTGAGAAACATGCATACATTGACTCAGTTAATGCACATTTTTCATGCATGTTCATTGTTTTAATACATTTATTATTTTTATGTATGTAAAGTTTTTATCCACACTGAACAAGATTCTTTGGAAATTGCTGAATACAATAAATCCAGATTGGTTATGGGGTCACCAGGACCGATTGGAAAACCCTGTTAGTACCTTACGGCTTTGTGTGTTTGTAGGGTTATGTGCTGAGCTCCATAGAGGGTCGTGTTGCTGTGGAGTACTTGGATCCAAGTCCTGAGATTCAGAAGAAGAAATATGCCTTCAAATGCCACCGTCTTAAGGAGAATAATATCGAGCAAATCTATCCAGTCAACGCTGTATCCTTCCACAACCTCCACAACACGTTTGCCACAGGTTGGTGTCCACCTCTCCCCAGTCTGTCCTAATTTTAGTGAGAGGATTAATAAGCACAAGGGAACAGCATTAGGTAATGACACCTAGAAGTGTCCACTTCCTGCTTGTGACAAAGCTGATTCTTACTGCACCACTATTCTGATGTCTTCCTAAAGGGTTCCTGGCTTAGAGCTGAATTTAATACCTTAGTCTTGTGGTGGCTTCTTTCTGGGCATGAAACTGAATTTTCAGAAGTACAAATCTGGAATATTTGGAGGGGTAGGGGCTAGAAGCTAATACATCTGTGAAAGATTTATACTGCTTTGTAAGGATGATACTCCACAACTTTACAAGGCGGCCATAGAACCAGCAAAGAATCAGCCCTCTCCCCTTACAGGGGCTGGGGAAATGCAAAAGAGATCCTGAGCGTTTCTCCAAGGACAGGCAGGATGGTAATCCTCACACATAGGTGATGACAGATGGAACCCAGCACGGAAAACTCCTGGTCCATGCGGAGTCCATTTCCAGTATGGTTTTTTTCCACAGAACTTTCACATCATAGTGTGAGTGAGCTCTTCAGTTTTTTCCTTAACTGTGGAAAAATCTTTTCCCCGACTTTTTTTTTTTCTTTGTTTTCTGTTCCATCAAGGCCGGGTCCCTCCCGTAGCCTCCTTAGTTTTCTTGACATTTTCAGGTAAATTTTCTTCATCTCGACCTTCCCTGTGGTGATTGTACCTTGGTGCTCGCTGGTCATCGTTGCCATTTTTGCGTCCCTCCTTTTTTTTTTTTTTTTGCTTCAGTCATGGCCACTTTGGGTTTTTGTCGGTGCCAGAGGAGGCCGGGTCTATCACAGACCCCTATGATGTGTCCTCTGCCTGGGGGCATCGCATGATGTCCAGGGTTGTCGCAAGTGCACCCAAATGACCCCGAAGGGACATCATACCCGACTCAACAAGATAAAGAAATTCTTCGGGTCGGGTAAGTCCGAGCCATAGACATCTGCATTGGTGGCATGGATGCCATTGACATCGGTGCAGCCAACTGTTCTGCTGATGCCGCTGGTGGAACCAGCCATGCTCTGTCTCCTCCAGGTCAAGGAAGTCTGGTTCATCATCTTCGAACTCTGCACTGGGGAAATATAGGTTCGAGCACAGAAGGAAGCCGAGGAAGCATTGGCACCGGTTGCCTTCAATGCATGGGAATGTCTGCTTATGCTGTGATACCCCCGAAGCAACCCTACAGTGAGGAGCTCCCATCCTCCATCAATGCCAGTCACCGATCCACCTCAGAGATTTGAGGAAGATCTGTCCACCCCTCCTTCCTCCCAGTCAGTGTTTGCTTTGGGAAATTTAGAGGAGGACCTGGAGAGGTGCGTCCAGTGGACACTGCAGGGCATCAGTCCCATGACACCGGCACAGAACGCAGCTCCTGTCTGCTTTGGAACTGTTGCTGGAACGGCTGTGTGCTCATCAGTGTTACCAGCCTGGATGGTGCTGGTTCCTGGGAGGCAATAGATGCCTGGTGGGGAGCACCGATGCTTCCCTCAACCGATGCAGTGGTCGTTCTGGTTCCTCCTCTGAGGAAGCTCTGCCTAGGCCAGTAGAGATGACATGGCCTGCTGCCCCTCTATCCAGCTTTGGGGCCTGCACTGGATCACCAGTGCCTGTGCCTTTTAGATGAAGGCAGAGCATCCAATGCCCCATCCCCTATTGATTACAGTGAGGATGAAGGTCCCTAGGGGGTTGATACTAGAGCCCTCATAAGGGCTCGGAGGGTCTCCCCTCAGGACAACCTCCTCCAGAAGAGTGAAGGCGGCCCCTGCCGGAGGAATTATCCTTCCCAGGGCTTGTGCGGGTAATGGCGGAAGCCATTCCTTTTCAGTTGTTGACAGAGGAAGATGCCAGGCACAAGATGCTAGCAATTCTCAGCAGTCCCAGTGCATGATATCTTTAAGGAGCTGCTGTTGAGGATATGGGAACATCCCCTCGCAGTACCTCCTGTTCACAGGAAGGCAAATGGGATCTACCTCGTCCAGAAAGCTACCAGATTTGATAAGCGTCAGCTCCCCCAAAATCAGTGGTTGTCTAATCTGCCCTCGAGGGTCAAGTGTTCTCTGACCCATTCCTTGGCATCCCCGGGGAAGGACCACAGGGCATTAGACGCTCTTGGGAGGATAGTGCTCCAGGTGGCCATGATCGTTGCCCGCATCACCTACTACAAACTCTACATTAACCAGTACTCGTGGGACCTCTGGAAGCAGGTGGAGCAGATAGCCGAGCAGCTGCCTCGGCAGCAGGACTTCCTCCTTTAGCTGGTGCAGAAGGGCCTGGAGTGTGGAAAACATGAGGTCCAGGCGACCTAACTTTTTGAAATGATAGTGAGGGCCTCTGCAGCGGGAATCGGTGCCCGCAAAAATAGCAATGCTTTGGGCTACGGATCTCCGTCCAGAGGTTCAGAACTGCTCGCTGACGTACCATGCACTGGGGTGAATCTCTTTGGAGATAAAGTGAGGGAAGTGGTGGGACCACCATGAGACTCTCCAACAGCTCTCCACTGGCACTCCGGCCCCATCCTCATCTAGGAGGTCAGAAGGTCTAGGAGGTAGAAGTCTTTCTATAGCCAGAGGAGGTACTGTACTCTGCCCCCTCGCTCTCAGCAGCATGTGAGCTCCGACAGTTGCCTCAGGCAGCAGAGAGCTCCTTAGCCCCAGCCGGTGCCTCAGTCAACTCCAGGGAAGGGGTTTTGATTGGATTGGACAGAGCATAAGCCAGTTGCCTGTACCATAGATGATGTATCCCATGGGGGGGGGGGGGTGTCGTCAAGCCTGTTCTACCAAGGTAAAAAGGGCAGGGATTCTACTCCGGGTACTTCTGATTTCAAAGAGAACAGGAGGACTCTGTCCCATTCTACACCTATGGGCCTTGAACAAATTTCTAAAAAAAAGAAAAGTTCAGCATGATTTTCCTGGGCACCTTGATCCTCTTCTACTTGATCCTCTTCCTCAATCTAAAGGACAAGTAGACCCATATTAAGAGATTTCCCGGTCACAGGAAGTATCTCTGATTTTGTGGTGGGTAAACGGCACTTCCAGTACAGTGTGTTGCCATTTGGGCTAGCATCCGCACCACGTGTCTTCACGAAATGCCTAGCTGTGGTGGTGGCACACCTTCGCAGGCTGGGATTGTGACTCCCACTATCTGGATGATTGGCTGGTCAGGAACACATCTCGGACAGAGGCTATTTGGTCTGAGCTTAACCATCTGGGTGTTGGAGTCACTAGGATTAGTCATCAACTACCCAAAGTCCCATCTCAGTTCGTCACCTCAACTGGACTTTATAGGAGCCCTGCTAGACCACAGCACAGGCAAGATCTTTCCTGCCTTGTTCATGGGCCAACACTGGTGTCCATTGCGGCAGAGATCCAGGGGAGCTAGCAGGTGTGAGCATGGTACATGTTGAGGCTGTTGGGCCACATGGCCACAACCATCCATGTCACTTGGCATGTTTACATATGCACAGAGCCCAATGGACTCTGAGGTCGCAGTGGCACCAGGCCACATAGAGCCTCCAGTCTTGTATCAGTCATCTCATCTCTCCAGGACTCTGCCCTGGTGGTGGGTACTCTCCAATTTGGAACAGGGGATCTCTTTCTGGAGTCATCCTACACAAATTCCTAACCACAGATGCATCCATCCTGGGCTGTGGAGCTCATGTCGAGGGGCTTCGTACCCAGGGCCCCTGGTCCGCTCAGGAAACTGTTGCCAGATCAACTTCTTGGAGCTCTGGGTGATCAGGTGCGTGCTATGGGCTTGGACAGTTGTCCTGATCCAGACAGACACCCAAGTAGTGATGTGGTAAGTCAACATGCAGGGAGGTATGGGATTATACCTCCTGTGTCGAGAAGCAATCTAGATTTGGTCATAGGTCCTTTCCCATGGGATGCTCAGGGCAACGTATCTGGCAGGTACGGAGAACATGGCAGACTGAGTTGTGCCTTCCGACCCCACGAATGGTTTCTGAAACAGGAGGTGGCGAATCGGATCTTCCGCCTGTGGGGGGAGTCCAGACATAGATCTGTTCATGTCCCCCTGGAACAAGAAGGCAGCTTGGTTCTGCTCCCTATACGGGATGGATGGCAAACCAGCTTCGGACGCCCATGTCCTTCATTGGGGCAAGGGTCTTCTGTACGCATATCCCCCAATTCCTTTGCTGACGAAGACTCTCTTAAAGCTTTGTGAGGATAAAGGGACTATGATCCTCATAGCCCCTCATTGGCTGAGACAGGTCTGGTTTCCACTTCGACGTGAGTTATCCATCCGGAAACCGATCAGTCTGGGGACTTCTCCAGATCTCATCTCGCAGGATCAGGGGAGGTTGTAGCATCCCAGCCTCCAGGCCCTGTTGCTCACAGCCTGGATGTTGAGAGGTTAATCCTGTAACCACTCAATCTCTCTGAGGATGTCTCAGGTCCTGGTGACTTCTAGAAAGCCATCCACTAGAAAGTCCTGTGGACTGAAGTAGAGGTTTTCTGTGTGGTGTGAGCAGAAGGCCCTAGATCTGTTCTCCTGCCCCACACAAATATTGCTTGATCATCTTCTACATGTTTCAGAGGCTGGCTTGAAAACAATCTCAGGGTCCATCTGAGTGCAATTGGTTCATTCCACCAAGGTGTAGATGGCATGGTCATCTCTGCATGGCCTATACTTGTATGTTTAATGCAAGGTCTTCTTCATTTGAAGCCTTCCCTAAGACCTTGTCTTGGGACCCTCAACATGGTACTGACTCAGCTGATAAAAGCTCCTTTTGAGCTGCTGAGCTGAGCTGTGACCTGAAATACCTGATCTGGAAGGTCACTTTTGGTGGCAGTCACCTCAGCATTCAGGGTGAGTGAGCTCCAGGCCTTAGTGACTTATCCACCTTATACTAAATTTTATCATGACTGTGGTCTTGTGCATGCACCCAAAGATCCTGCCTAAGGTGGTGAGACTTTCATCGTAACCAGTCTATTGTCCTGTAAACTTTCTTTCCCAGGCCCCATTTGCCCCAAGATGAACAAGCACTGCATAGTTTGGACTGCAAGCAAGCCTTAGCCTTCTGTCTGGAGTGGACAGAAACCCATACGGTCCACCAAACTTTTTTTCTCTCTTGATTAGACTAGGTTGGGAGTTGCCATTGTATACACACTATCCAGTTGGCTAGCAGATTGCATTTCCTTCTGTTATGCCCAGGCAGGATTGCATCTTGATGGTCATGACAGGCTCATTCTGTCAGAGCCAGGGCAGCGTTGGTGGCTCACTTGTGAGGAGTTCCTGTGGAGGAGATATGGAAAGCTGCGACATGGCGTTCTCTCCACACATTCACATCTCACTATTGTCTGGATAGGCATGGCCGCTGTGATGATAGGTTCAGCCAGTCTGGCCTCAGGAGTCTCTTCAAAGTGCAGAACTCAACTCTCCCTTCCTAGGGCCCATTGTTTGGGTTCAGGCTGTCTCCCTCTCTTACAAACAGCACTGTTGTGCTTATTGGCACCTTGTTGGTGTCTGTTGGCCCCTCTTTGTTTTGGTGGCATAGCCTGTAGCTAGGGTTTCACCCATGTGTGAGAACTACTATCCTAATTGTCCTTAGAGAAAGCAGAGTTGCTTACCTGTAACAGGTGTTCTCCAAGGACAGCAGGAATTAGTCCTCATGAAATGTCCCCCCCCCTCCCCTTGCAGAGTTGGGTTTCTCCTATTTTTTATTTTAATTATTCTAGTTGTATGTTACAAAACTGGAGAGGGACCCCACATGGATGTGTGGTTTAGGGCATGCTGGGTATGCTCAGCAGTTTTCCATATTGGGACTCCACCTGATGAGGTCACCCATGTGTGAGGACTGACATCCTGCTGTCCTTGCAGAGAACATCTGTTACAGGTAAGCAACTCTGCTTTCTTCTCCTCCTGCATTGAGGGCACAGAGAAGCAAGGAATTTTCTCAATATGAAGTCAGGACAGTGAGCTTTCTCCCATGGGGGTGTTGCAGACACGTTTGATTAATGAAGAAACCTGAATATTTAGCTTGCAGCCGCTGGAGAGTGCTCTCATATCTCCTACTTGGAATGACCATTGCAGGTGGCTCGGATGGATTTGTGAACATTTGGGATCCCTTCAATAAGAAGCGACTCTGCCAATTCCACCGCTACCCGACCAGCATTGCATCGCTGGCCTTCAGCAATGATGGGAGCACCCTCGCCATTGCTGCCTCCTACATGTTTGAGATGGATGACATTGAGCACCCAGACGATGCCATCTACATTCGCCAAGTGACAGATGCAGAGACCAAGCCTAAGTGAGCGCCAGAAGGACATTGCTGCAGCTAATGTGGGACTCCAGTAGATCTTATCTTTTTTTAAGTTTCAGTATCCAGTTGCTGGATAAAGTTGTACCTGGTTGTTTTCTGGAGAAGAATGTCAGATCACCAGCTTACCTGTTGGCCTCATTTCATTCTCTTTGTTTCAGGACTTGCTACCTTTGGTTTTTAAATACCTGGTGCCTTCCAAGCTTGCTTGGTTTTATTCCTCCTGTCCTTTGCTCTTCTTCAGTAATTCCTGTGCCATGCGCTGTCGTGTGAGGGGGTTGCGAGTGTGTGACTGCACTATCTGCATGTTGCGTAGAGGGTGGTGGGAGGGATACCTCTGTGTTAGCTTGGGGCATGGCTACTGCTGGTCTCTGTGCTTCTGCTTTCTTTGGTGCTGAAAGGTGTGTTTGGGGTTTTTTTTGTATATTTTAAAAACGATCTACCTGAGCCAGTTTGGTTTTAGTGCTTCAGCGTAGGTACAGCTGCCCTCTCCTTTCTCTGCTGTATCCTCTGGATACAGTTAGGGGCTGCTGTTACCAGGGTAAGGGTAAAGGTTCCTGTAAGATGGGAAGGGGGGGTTGTCCGTTCTTAGAACCATGGCCCTGCCCAACCCCACCCTGATGTTGCCAGAAGCTGCCTCTTGCTGGTGTGGCCCCTGGTTCCCTACCTGCAGCTTGTAGCAGGAGGATGGTGGAGGAGCAGAGGCAGCGTGCTACGGACCCAGGCAGGTGAGCGCAGAAAATGGAGAGCCAGCCACTCTGCAAGTGATGGGACTGGACTGCAGCGGAAGAGACAGCTCAGCCTCTACCCTATCTATCCTACAGAGAGTTATGAGCCCCTGCTCTGTCCCGCAATCACGAAGGAGAGAAACTGTTGCAGCCTGCAATTCTCTTTTGAAACCAAGCAAAATAGATTATATGATAGCTCTAATTATACAACCAAATGTTTATGGTGGATTAAGTGGTCTGATCATAAAACCACGGATTGCTGTGCCCACCCAGTGATCCTCTTCTTGAGCCTATTTGTGTGGGAAAGGCAGAATCTACATTTATGGGATGTGAAGAATATAAGTTTGTTTTTTTTTTCTGTGGAGAAAGGGGGGTCAGGTGCCTTTATCTGAAGAGTGGGACTTGAAACAGTTTTCAAAACCCACTTGGGCTGATTTAGCCAGGGGAGGAAGTTTCAGGGGGCAGCAGACTAAGTGAAAGTCCTGTGTGGGGAGCATAATCTACAATTAAACCATTTCCTCCTGCTCTGGCCTTGCAGCTGGTCCATCATTTCCTGGGCTGGTATACAGAGAGGGTAAGCATGGGCCTTTGGGAATTGGTGCAGGTTCTGCAGCTTATTTAGGTAGCAGAAGGAAACCTAATCAGAAAGACTCCTAACATGATTTTAGCCTATAAAGAAATCTTTATTAGTGAAGGACTGATGCCAGCAGCGCAGTCTGAGAAAAGGCAGAGGCGGATCTGTGCTAAGTTGCAGGTAATAGCAGCACATTTACACAGGCATCTCTTTGGACCTCTTTCTAGCCATAAATTAATTTCTACAAACACTAATAACATTTTCTGCCTGCCAGGCCATTTCCTCCCTTCTCTGTTGCCGTCAGGTTTTGATGGTTCTGGCTGAGCCTGAGCTGAAAGGTGGGACCAGTTGAGGGCCTTGGTGCAGAGCTGTATCCTATTCAGAAGGCAGCCGGAAAGATTGCTTTTTAATGTATTTTATCACTTTAGCTGGATTCTGTTCCATGATTATAGCTTAACTTGAAAGAAAATACTTGAGGAATAAACAGTTCAAAACCTAAGTTGTAAAGTGCTGAACATTTTGGGAGGATTGACTGCTCCAGATATATTACTAATCCATTTGGAAGTAGGACTTGGTTGAAAAGCAGTAAAGAATACAAAAATAGAGGGTTAATCGGTGCCACAGCACCTAGAACCAACCATGCCAAAATGGCAGTATTTCTCATTATGAAGCCTTCATTGGGACACCATACACATCAGACAAAACCCTTTCTTCATACTTGCTATAGTTGTGGAAAGAACGAGTCTGCTATGTCCTTGCCTTAGTTTTATTGGCTTGATGGGCCATCCGTAGCATAATGTAAAGACAACATGATTTTGGTAAATACATGCAAAGGAAACTCAGAACAACCTAACACATGTGTGCTATTGTAAGGCCCTAGCACTTGTTTCTGGAATCTCGTACGCTGGAACATGCCATGACTGTGGACCCTTTGCCATGTTGAGAGAACGAGTCATAGGATATAGCGAGGGCTTTGGAATAAGGAAAAAAAAAACAAACAAACTTCGGCTGTGTAAGTCTGTAGAAGCCCTGAGCTCAGGGCTGCTCGGTGTGAACGTGTGACTTTTGTGCTTTGCTTATTTGGTAGTTTTTGTGTGACTACCACTGCATGTTTTAGATAGCCATAACTATGAGCTTGCTCCAAACAGAGCTAAGAAATAGCATTCTGGGTCAGTCTAAGGTCTTTCACCTCCAGCATCCTGTCTCTGATAAGAGCCAGTCCAAATTGCAAGTATGCAGCAGATCCCATAATGTAGATCTAATTTCTGTGACTAGCAATAGCCAGGCTAATAAGGTGTTAGGGACCTTTCTTCCAGGGATTTGTCCAAACCTCTTACAAACCCTGCTATGCTAGTTTCCTTGACCACAATTGGTGGCAACAGATTCCACAACTCAGTTGGGCTGAGTGAAAAAGTACTTCCTCTGCATTCAGGCAGGCCAATCCCCCTGTGCTGTAGAAACATAGAAATGACTGCACAAAAGGACCAAATGATCCACACAGTCTGCCCTGTAATCTTATGCCAGCATCTGCTGCACTGTACAGGTTACCCCCCAAGCTTATCAGTTTCCCAGACCATAAAAGTCAGGGAAATCCAATTCCCTCTATGTACCAGGATCAGACTGGGTTATGCCTCCCTTCCAGCAGATGGAGTCAGAGAAAACAAAAAAGGCACCCCCCTTACATACCGGGGTGCCACCTGCGTCCCCTTCAGTATCTCTCTAACTCCAACAGATGCAGAGGCACTACCTGCGGTCCTGATCCCTGTCAAAATTTCAGATTATATATATTTGACATGACCAGGTTTGATTATTGGTATTTTGTCTATTAATGTTTGACTAGATCAATTAAAAAAAGAGAGAGATTTTCTATCTTAAGGCAGGCAAGGCAGGGCATTGCCCTTAAGCCTTTATACCCGGAGACTTTGGCTGCTAGCCTGGTGAGTGGGGAGAGTATTTACCAGTGGGTCGGTCACTTTCTCCCCTCTTCTACCTTGCACCAGAGAAGGGTCATTCCTCTGGCCAGTGGGGTCACTGCCTATTTCATAGACCAGAGATGCTTATTCCTCTGGTGGTTGTGACAAAAAAAAAAAACATAAAGGGGGGACAATAAAATACAGAGCAAGGTATTCTTTCAATAAGCATTTTTATTCAGTGTCAGCACTTAGGCCTGCCACATTTCCCGGGCCTCCGGAGGGAGTGGAATTCATTCACCCAGCTGAAAACAGTTCTTTCGTGCCTTTTTTATGCCGCGTGGACACGCTTGTGGGGAGTCGGGGAGCCAGCTCTCCCGCGAGGGTCTCTGTTCCCGCTGTCTTCCCGGGGGCGAGGGACCCTCATGGAGGCAGATATCGCAGAGGAGCTCCTGTTCGCGCAGTGTTTCGGAGGCGCCAGCAGCCAAGAGATTCAGGCCGGGCACACTCGGGGAAGAAGCGGTGGCCATTTTGTCTGCATCGGGTGCCAATGCAGAGCAGCCCTGGGAGGAGGAGGAGATTCCTCCTCTCTCCCCGCGGGCATTAAGCCCCCAGAGGCAGCGCAATTCGCTCCCTGTTGTGGCCCCTCCCTCGCTTTTAACTTCAAGGGGGGGGGGCCTTAAAGAAACAACCCCCCTTTTCCTCGCAGTTTATTCTTTTAATGCATAAAGCCTACTTAGAGGCTGAAGCAGACTTAAATAATACAGGAGCTACCCCAACCAGACTTTTGAGTCCTGTTCCGGACCTGGGGGTTTCTGGGCCGAGGCTCTGTATGCCAGCTGCGGTTCCCGAGATTCCCGGGCCCTCGGCACCTGCGGATCCTTCCCTTACGGACTTGGCCAATCTGGATGTGAATGTTGCTGTAGATACCGCTGCCCCAGTGGAGGGAGATGATCCGCAGGTGCTGCATTTGTTCAGTAAGGAGTTGGATCCCCTGATCCCGCATGTACTCCGAGAGCTGGAAGCTCCCCTCCCCTCAACGACCCTGGACCCCTCTCCTGGGAATTCAGTTTTGTCAGGGCTTCGACCTCCACCCCAAACTTTTCCATTTCATCCGAAACTTTTTCAGATTGTTTCTAGGGAATGGGATTTGCCTGAAGCATCCTTAAGGGTCAGCAGAGCTATGGAAAAGCTATACCCTTTACATCTGGAATCTTTAGATCTCCTTAAGATCCCTCAGGTGGACTCTGCTGTTATGGCTATCGTCAAACACACCACAATTCCCGTGACTGGAGGAACAGCACTCGAAAGATCTTCAGGATAGGAAATTGGAGATTTTACTTAAGTGTATTTTTGAGGTATCAGCTTTGGGGGTAAGGGCAGCTGTCTGTAGCAGTCTTATGCAGAGGGCTACCCTCCACTGGATTCAAAAATTGCTCACATCTCAGGAACTTTCTACGGCTGAGACTGAGCAGGCAAACCACATGGAGTTGGAGGTCGCCTATACAGCTGATGCCTTATACGATCTCTGGACTTCTCCGTGCACAATGTCCTTGGCAGTCTCAGCCAGGCGGCTATTGTGGCTCCGTCATTGGGCGGTAGACTCCATGTCGAAGTCTCAGCTTGACTCCTTTCCTTTCCAAGGGTAAGCTGCTGTTTGGCGAACAGCTGGAGCAACTTATTAAATTGTATATTTATATTTAAATTTAAATTGTATATTTATATTTAAATTGTAATTGTATATTTGTTTAATTGTTCAATCTGTTTGATGTAATTTTCTGTTCCTTGTTCCGTGTAAACCGAAGTGGTATGCACTAGTGCATGAACTCCGGTATATAAAAGCCTTTAAATAAATAAATAAATAAAGACCTGGGAGACAAGGTTTACAAGCTCCTGGAGGACAAATCCAGAGCTTCACGTTTTTCGGGCACCTTCCGGGGACATTTTTGGGGCCAACGCCGTTTTCGTGCCGGGAGGGGGGCTTCCTTTACTTCCCGGCAGACTCCTACCAGGTCTCGGCCATGGGCGAATTCCTTTCGTGGCAGGCGACCTCAGCATGGTGGCGCCTCCCATAGTTTCGCCTCTACTAAGCCTTCCCAATGAAGGGGTGCCGGCCCATTCCGATGATTGGGGAACATCTATCCCGATTTTACGAGGAATGGGTCAAGATAACCTCAGACTAGTGGGTTCTAGATACTATAAATCACGGTTACGCTTTGGATTTTGCTTGCCCACTTCGGGATTGTTTTCTGGTATCTCCATGTGGACCTTGGGAGAAGCAACAGGTTATTCGCCAGACGCTTTCTCGACTGAAGGCGCTGGGAGCGATTTGTCCAGGTTCCATCAGCCGAGCGTCGGACCAGTCGTTACTCCATTTACTTTGTGGTTCCCAAGAAGGAAGGGTCGTTCCGGCCGATATTGGATTTGAAGAAGGTCAATCTACAGTTGCGAATCCCACGGTTCCGAATGGAGACATTGAGGTCAGTCGTTGCGGCTGTCCACAAGGGAGAATTTTTGGTTTCTTTGGACTTTAACAGAAGCTTATCTTCACATAGGTATACAGGAGCACCATCAAAGGTTTCTGCGGTTCATGGTGCTAGGAGAGCATTACCAGTTCCACGCACTTCCCTTTGGCCTGGCGACGGCCCCTCGCGTGTTCACCAAGAATGATGGTGGTTGTGGCGGTGAGTCTTTGGAGGGAAGGGATATTGGTGCATCCCTATCTGGATGACTGCCTCATTCGAGCAAAATCAGAGGATCTTTGCAAGGCAGCGGTACAGTCTGTCTTGAATTGCCTACATTCTCTAGGCTGGGTCGTCAACTTTGCCAAAAGTCACCTGATTCTGTCACAAGTACTGGAATTTCTGGGAGCATGCTTCGATACAGCGGTGGGGAAAGTTTTCCTGCCACTCGTGTAAATAGAGAAGTTGATGACCCAGGTACAACACCTGTTGGATCTACCTTTGCCAACGGTGTGGGATTATTTACAGGTTCTTGGTTCTATGGTGTCTACGCTGGAGTTGGTACCGTGGGCTTTTGCTTATTTGCGACCGTTACAGAGGGCACTTCTTTCTAGTTGGGGCCTCAAGTCGGAGGAGTTTCATCTGATCTTGCCATTACTGGAGCCAGCGAGGTCCAGCCTGGAATGGTGGTTGGTTCCACATCACTTACTACAGGATGTGGACCTGGAAAGTCCCCAATGGATCATAGTCACTCCATAGTCACTCCATGAAGTTAGCATGGGGCACATTTAAAACCAATCAGAGGAAGTTCTTTTTACTCAACGCACAATTAAACTCTGGAATTTGTTGCCAGAGGATGTGGTTAGTGCAGTTAGTATAATCATCCATTGTACCTGAAGACTGGAGGATAGCAAATGTAACCCCAATATTTAAAAAGGGCTCCAGGGGCGATCCGGGAAACTACAGACCGGTTAGCCTGACTTCAGTGCCAGGAAAAATAGTGGAAAGTGTTCTAAACATCAAAATCACAGAACATATAGAAAGACATGGTTTAATGGAACAAAGTCAGCATGGCTTTACCCAGGGCAAGTCTTGCCTCACAAATCTGCTTCACTTTTTTGAAGGAGTTAATAAACATGTGGATAAAGGTGAACCGGTAGATATAGTATACTTGGATTTTCAGAAGGTGTTTGACAAAGTTCCTCATGAGAGGCTTCTAGGAAAAGTAAAAAGTCATGGGATAGGTGGCAATGTCCTTTCATGGATTGCAAACTGGCTAAAAGACAGGAAACAGAGAGTAGGATTAAATGGGCAATTTTCTCAGTGGAAGGGAGTGGGCAGTGGAGTGCCTCAGGGATCTGTATTGGGACCCTTACTTTTCAATATATTTATAAATGATCTGGAAAGAAATACGACGAGTGAGGTAATCAAATTTGCAAATGACACAAAATTGTTCAGAGTAGTTAAATCACAAGCAGATTGTGATAAATTGCAGGAAGACCTTGTGAGACTGGAAAATTGGGCATCCAAATGGCAGATGAAATTTAATGTGGATAAGTGCAAGGTGATGCATATAGGGAAAAATAACCCATGCTATAATTACACAATGTTGGGTTCCATATTAGGTGCTACAACCCAAGAAAGAGATCTAGGTGTCATAGTGGATAACACATTGAAATCGTCGGTTCAGTGTGCTGCAGCAGTCAAAAAAGCAAACAATGCTGGGAATTATTAGAAAAGGAATGATGAATAAAACAGAAAATGTCATAATGCCTCTGTATCGCTCCATGGTGAGACCGCACCTTGAATACTGTGTACAATTCTGGTCGCCGCATCTCAAAAAAGATATAATTGCGATGGAGAAGGTACAGAGAAGGGCTACCAAAATGATAAGGGGAATGGAAGAACTCCCCTATGAGGAAAGACTAAAGAGGTTAGGACTTTTCAGCTTGGAGAAGAGACGACTGAGGGGGGATATGATAGAGGTGTTTAAAATCATGAGAGGTCTAGAACGGGTAGATGTGAATCGGTTATTTACTCTTTCAGATAGTAGAAAGACTAGGGGGCACTCCATGAAGTTAGCATGGGGCACATTTAAAACTAATCGGAGAAAGTTCTTTTTTACTCAACGCACAATTAAACTCTGGAATTTGCCGCCAGAGAATGTGGTTCGTGCAGTTAGTATAGCTGTGTTTAAAAAAGGATTGGATAAGTTCTTGGAGGAGAAGTCCATTACCTGCTATTAAGTTCACTTAGAGAATAGCCACTGCCATTAGCAATGGTTACATGGAATAGACTTAGTTTTTGGGTACTTGCCAGGTTCTTATGGCCTGGATTGGCCACTGTTGGAAACAGGATGCTGGGCTTGATGGACCCTTGGTCTGACCCAGTATGGCATTTTCTTATGTTCTTATGTCACAACAGATGCCAGCCTAACAGGTTGGGGAGCGGTCTGTCAGTCCCGATCGACTCAGGAACAATGGTCCCCAGTCCAAGCCCAGTGGTCCATAAATTGTCTAGAAACCAGGGCAGTCAGGTTAGCGCTGCGCCAATTTCTGTCCCTTGTTCAACACCGAGCGGTTCGGATACTCTCTGACAATGCAACCACCGTCGCTTACATCAACCGTCAGGGAGGTACCAGGAGTCACCCGGTAGCCTCCAAAGTGGACCAGTTGATGGCTTGGGTGGAACGCCACCTGTCCTGCATCGCGGTGTCGCATATAGCCGGTGTGGACAACATTCAGACGGATTTCCTCAGCAGGCAGTGGCTAGATCCCGGAGAATGGGAACTGTCCGAAGCGATGTGGCTAGTCACATGCTGGTGAGGAATCCCTCGATTGGACCTGATGGCGACTCGCTTGAACACCAAAGCGGCGAGTTTTTTCAGCCGCAGAAGAGAGCACGGGGCAGAAGGCGTGGATGCTCTGGTCCTACCGTGGCCTCTAAACATTCTCCTATACGTGTTTCCCCCGTGGCCCTTGGTGGGCAAGATTCTTCGGTGCATAGAATATCACCGGGGTCTGGTCATTCTGGTGGCCCCAGCGTGGCCAAGCGACCGTGGTTTGCGGACCTGATCAACCTAAAGGTGGACGGGCCTCTATGGCTGGGTCATCTACTGCATCTGCTGCACTTAAGGTCCAGTATCTTTCGATCAGGGGCATCGCTTTTGTCTAGCGGCTTGGCTTATGAGAGGCGGCAATTATGGAAGAAAGGATATCCCGAGGCGGTCATTACTACTCTTTTGAGAGCTCGGAAGACATCTACGTCTCTTACCTATGTTAGAGTGTGGAAAGTGTTTGATTCCTGGTGCAGTGGGTTGAAGGTGTCCCCACGAAAGGCCACCATAGTTCACATTCTCGCTTTCCTTCAGGACGGTTTGAAGAAAGTTTAACCTCTAGTTTGCTTAGAGTGCAGGTGGCGGCGTTAGGCTGCTTACGAGGTAAGATTGAAGGGTCCTCCATTGCATGTCATCTGGATGTTTGTTTTTTTCAAGGAGCTAAACATTTGCACCTGCCGATACGGGCTGTTTGCCCTTCATGGAGTTTGAATTTGGTACTCCGCGGGCTTTGTACTGCTCCATTTGAGCTTATTAAATAGGCCACGTTGAAGGATTTGACTCTTAAGACTATTTTTCTTGTAGCTATTTGTTCGGCTAGGCGTATATCCGAACGCCAGGCTTTGTCGTGTAGAGAGCTGTTCTTACGCATTTCGGACTCTGGCATCTCTCTTTAGACAGTACCTTCCTTTCTCCCGAAGCTAGTCTCAAATTTCCATGTCAATTAGTCTGTGGAGTTACCAGCTTTCCCAGAGGTGGATAAGAATTCACCTCAGGGTCGGGAGATGCGGAAGCTGGAGGTCAGATGGGTTCTACTTCGTTACTTGGAAATTACTAGTCCTTTTCGACTGTCTGTTCATCTCTTTGTTTTATGGATCGATCCGAAGAAAGGGAGTAAGGCTTCAAAAGGCAGCATTGCCCGCTGGCTAAAGGATGCTATTGCTTCCACGTACACATGTCTCAGACATCCAGTGCCGGATGGACTTAAAGCTCATTCTTTCCGATCCCAAGCGACGTCGTGGGCTGAGAGCCAATGCGTTTCTCCTCAAGAAATTTGCAGGGCAGCGACTTGGAAATCATTGCACACTTTTGCTAGACATTATCGCTTAGATGTCCAAGCTCCGAAGGTTGATTCCTTTGGCAGCAGTGTGCTTCGAGCGGGACTCTTTGGGTCCCACGCCATTTAGGGCAGCTTGGGTACATCCCAGCAGTCTGGATTGATCCTGGTCCGTACAGGGAAAGGAAAATTGGTTCTTACCTACTAATATTTGTTCCTGTAGTACCAGACGCCCGCCCAACAAGATTTCATTTCATCCAGTAGAGTCTGCTTGTCGGTATTTCTCTCTTTTCCACTCGCAGCTATTGAAGTTTCTACAGAAAACACTTCTACAGTTTATTCATTCATAGTTTCTTCTGTTCTTATTAAAAAAAATAATAAAAATGTTAATCTCAATCTATTTTCATAAGACAGGTTGCTTTACTTGATCTAGTCATTGGTTATTGACATCTTTCTGCTTTTATATTGATTATACTGAAGTGGACGCAGGTGCCACAACGGTATGTATAGGGGTGCCTTTTCAGTTTTCTCTGACTCCAGCTGCTGCAAGGGAGGCATAACCCAGCAGTCTGGACTGATCCTTGGTACTACAGGAACAAAAATTAGCAGGTAAGAACTAATTTTCCTTTTGCCCTTGCCCTGGAAGCAGAGAGCAATGATGTAGCCTCATCAAAGTATCATGCTTAATGATTAAGGGTAGTAAAAGCTGCGTTAGCAATTTACCTCCATCTTTGTTCCCTAAACTGTAAATCTTGTGGCCTTTACCCACTGCTGTTGAAGCAGAGAGCAATGATGGAGTTGCATTAAGCCTTGATACTGTTAAGGGTTGCAACTGCCACACTAGCAAGTTACTCCCATGCACGCCTTTAATGCCATTCCCCAAGCTTTTAGGGATCCACAGTGTTTCTCATGCCCTTTGAATTCCTTCAGTTTTCGACCATCTCTGGAAGGGCATTCCAGGCATTCACCACCCTCTCCATGAAGACAATTTTTCCTGACATTAGTTCTGAAGAGTCCTCCCTGGAGTTTCATTTCATGACCTCTTGTTCTAGTGTTTTCTTTCCAATGGCAAAGGTTTGATTGTGCATCATTAAAACCTTTCGGGTATCTGAAAGTCTGCATCATATCTCCCCTGCACTTTCTCTCTTCCAGGGTATACATAATCATATCCTTCACCCTTTTCCAATGCTGACCCCCTCACCCGTTGGGTTGCTCCTCTTTGGACTGCCTCTATCCTGCCTATCCTTTTTGAGATACAGGCACCAGTACTGAGCACAGTACTCTTAGGTACCAAGGACCTGTTCAAGGGCCTTATCACTTCTTTTTTTTTTCCCTGGTTAATCCTCTCTATGCATCCCAGCATTCTTTTGGCCTCTGCTATCGCCTTGTTCACATTGCTTTGCCGCCATCAGATCACCAGACACTATCGCACCAAAGTCCCTCCACTCTGTTGCAGATCTTAGATTCATCCGCAAATAGACAAACTTTACCTCCTATTCCTTCCACCAGTTTACTCGCAAAGATATTGAACAGATCTGGTCCTAAAACTGCGCCTTGTGGCACTCTACTTACCACCGTTCTTTCTTCAAAGTAGGTTCCATTTACTATTCCATGCTGTCTCCTGTCAACCAGTTTGCAATCAATGCTACCACCTTGGACCCTCTCCCAAGCTTCTCATTTTGTGTATGAGTCTCCGATGTGGGACAGTATCAAAAAAGCTTTACTAAAATCCAAGTAAATCACATCAGTGTTCTTCTGTGATCCAATTCTCTAGTCACCCAAACAAAAATCGGTTTTGTCCGAAAGGACCTTCCCCTGCTGAATCTGTTGCCTCAGGTTGAGCAACCTCCTGCATTGTAGATAGTTAACTATCCTTTCCTTCAGCAGAGTCTCCAGTGGGAGCACAGAGGAGATGATTACCTTGCTGGTGACTGAAAGGAATCAGTTACTTTTGCTTGGGAAATTGCCTGCACACGCAAGCTATAAAATTGGGTATATATGTGTGCACACTGGGTAGTGCATGCACCCTTTTAAAATCACCCCATAGTAAATACACTAATACATTTAAAGGACCTAATTAGATTCCTTCTTACATAGCAACCTAAAACTTAACTAGGAACTGAACACATTTGAGATGAAGGCAGCAGTCCAGCAGCAAGAGGGGGGGGGGCCTTCCACTCTTTTGCTATGGGTGTCATATGTATGATTTTTTTTTTTTTTTTTACGGGCCGGTGAGAGATATGTGTACATCGGATGCAAAGAGCTCCTGTCAGAGAATGAGTCTGCTCGCTGGAGGCTGGGGAGCAGACCTGGAGGAGCTGAGGCAGACAGAAGTATATAGATCAGACCTTCAGGGACATAGCAGCCAAGTCCCAACTTCAGAATGGCAGCCCTGGTGCTACCTTGGAGGAAGAGCTCCTGATCAGAAAGCATCAACCTGGTGTAGCAGGAAAGGATCTGGGAGCAAGAACCTGCTCTCCAGGTGGTGCATTGTCCTCTCATACAGAGGATGTCTCCAAGGCCTACTGCCCAGGAGGGAAGGGTTAGGTTGGCCATCATAGTTGGTAATTCAATTATTAAGAATATAGACAGTGGGGTAGCTGGTGGGTGTGATTGCCTGCTCACATGCCTCTGTGGTGCAATGGTGGCGGACCTCAGGTGTCACCTAGATAGGATTTTAGACAGCGCTGGGGAGGAGCTGGCTGTTGTACATGTGTGCACCAATGACATAGGAAAATGTGGGAGGGAGGTTCTGGAAGCCAAATTTAGGCTCTTAGGTAGAAAGATTAAATCCAGAACCTCCAGGGTAGCATTCTCTGAAATGCTCCCTGTTCCATGCGCAGGTCACCAGAGGCAGGCAGAGCTCCGGAGTCTCGATGCGTGGATGAGACGATGGTGCAAGGAAGAGGGATTCAGTTTTGTAAAGAACTTGGGAACCTTTTTGGGAAGGGGGAGTCTCTTCCGAAGGGATGGGCTCCACCTTAAGCAGGGTGGAACCAAGTTGCTGGTGCTAACCTTTAAAAAGGAGTTCCCTGTACATACCCTTATCAGTCCAGACAGTGGGTTGAGCCTCCTGTCCAGCAGAGGGAGACAGAGAAAAACTATCCTATATCAGGACCGTGCTCACCCTGCATCCCTTCAGTATTTCTCTGTCTCCCAGCAGAGTGAGGCAGTTGAACTTGCGGTTCCCTAGCTTTCTCTGTTTTTTACACTGTGGTGATCTATTTATTTCTCCTTCTGATTGTTTCCAGGATCAAGCAAGATTTGATTAATTTCTATATGTAAAAAAATAAAAATTTGAAGGAAATCAAATTTCTTGTTTATGTGGGACAGCTCTGTCTTACAGGGTCCCAGGGGGGATTTTCCCCTTGAGTACTCAGCCTGGGACCCCTCTTCCCGGTGACCACTTGCCTGGCTTAAAGGGGTGATACTGATGGCCCAGTCACTCCCCCTTTTCGTGCCTGCCTCAGGTCTTTTAGCAGAGAGGCTCCCATTCCTCTGCTTGTTTCTTTTTTTTTTTTCAAAGACCATCGGAGGCACAGCTTACCCACGCTTTTCATTGCAGGCTCCAGCAAGGTAAGCAGGCGGGGAAGTGATTACTGGTGGTCCAGTTCCTCTCTTCACCCGTGTGTATCTAAGCACTGTGTAAAAAAAAAAATATATATATTTTCCTAGCGTGTAGCAGATGGACTCAGGACCAATGGGTATAGTGTACTACTGTTAGCAGTTGGAGACGGATCAGATTTCAATCTGACGTCAGCCCCTAGTACATATACCCCTGCAGGAAGTGCAGCTCTTCAGTATTTTCCGTCTCCATAGCAGTTAGGGACTATGCACGTTCTCAGAGCATTAGACCAAAATTAAAGAACAAAACCCGAAATTTAAAGAAGAAACCTAACTGAAGACTAGACCCGCACTCCTGCGGTGATACCCTTGGGGTCCCTCCCCCAGTTGAGTTTCCCGAGGTGATTTCCGTGGTCCCTCGGAGGTGAGCCTTTGTCCGGTGGCCGATTCGCAGCAGGGACCTAGCCCCTGAATCCTCGGGCACAGCGTAGAGGCAACCTCAGTCCGGCGGCTGAATCGTGGTGAGGACTTAGCCCCTGATCCCGGGCGCAGCAGAGAGGCAGCGGGTGCACCCCTCGAGCACGGCGGTGAAGGTATTTGCCCTCTCCCCCCGCAGCCGGAGACCGCCCGGAGCGAAACCGGGCGGCGCCAAAGACTAAGGTGGAAATCTACTTTAAGCCGGTCTCCGAAGATCGAGGAGGAGCA
The DNA here is from genome assembly GCF_901001135.1 of Rhinatrema bivittatum. NCBI lineage: Eukaryota > Metazoa > Chordata > Amphibia > Gymnophiona > Rhinatrematidae > Rhinatrema > Rhinatrema bivittatum. Next base: position 311,366,379 of record NC_042621.1, read on the forward strand.
CAAGTCGGAACCTGTACCACTGGGTTGATCCGCCCTAGCAGGGCTAGGCACCAGCTGTTCCAGGGTCTGCCCACGTGGAGACCCTCCGAAGAGGTCGCCATATTGCCCGCATGCTCGCCGTCGCCATCTTGGCCCTGTTCGCCGTCCGATCCGAGCGCACAAATTAAGCTAAGCACACAAAATTACTTGTGCGCATAATCTTAGGCGCACATAAAACCTTACGCACATAAGTTACGCGCACAGAACAAGGCGCACATCTACAGCTAGGCGCACATCTGCGTGCACATATCAGACGCAATGGAGCGCATAAGAGCTTACGCGTCCACAGAAATGGCACCTCCAGAAACAGGAATAAAAGCTCAAGGCCTCTGCCCAGCATGCCACATCAGAGCCGCACAGAGCGAGGAAGCCGACGCGCTATGTGCATACTGTGAGGAGGCCCTGGGAGATCCAGGTCAGGGCCAGCCCCATCCAGGGCCCAGTGCTAGCTCCTCAGGGGGCACCCCGGACCTAGCAGGCCCCAGTGAATCTACCCCACAGACGGGGACCCCCAGGGAACCGGCCCCCCTCAACTTAGACCCAGAGTCGATCTCTTGGATGGAGTTGTTTAAGGGGATTCACGCCTTGGTCAAATGCAAACTGAACCCCAGGCGGTCCTGCCATATGCGTCACCGGAAGACCCCCAGGAACCTCGCGGCCTAGGCACAGGCTCCCACCAGCCAGAAGCCCCACCTACGGGGACACGGATTTCTCCGAAGAGGAAGTCGAGCCCCTTGAGGAGGGGGAACTCCCCTCAGGGACGGAGCCACATCGAACCATGAGACGCTTCACAAAGGATGAGCTTCCGGACCTTGTATCCCAATGCCTATCGGAGCTCGCTATCCAGGGCCAAGGCACCTCGGGGGAACCTAGAATGAACCCCCTGCTGGAGGGCCTTTGACAGACGTCTCGCCATTTTCCTCTCTTACAAGCGGCACAACAGCTAATTGACGTGGAATGGAATGCTCCGGAGTCCTCATTCAAAGGAGGTCGAGCCTTGTCGGCCATGTACCCTCTGGACCCAGCGACCAAAGAACTTCTGGCGTGCCCTAGAGTGGATGCCATAATCTGCGTGGTTGCTAAGCACACTGCCATCCCAGTGGAGGGAGGAGCAGCGCTCAAGGATGCACACGACCAGCGCCTGGAAGCCATACTAAAACAATCATTTGAGGTGGCAGCCATGTCCCTGCAGATTGCGGCCTGCTGCACCATGGCGACACGTTCCTGTTTATCTCAAGCCAGGAACAACACCCCGGGAGAAGACATGGAATCAGCACTATCATTCCTCACTGACACGGCTTCCGATCTAGTGCGCACAGCAGCCAGAGGAGTGTCGTCCACAGTGGCAGCCAGGAGACAACTCTGGCTTCGAAATTGGTCGGCTGACGCCTCCTCCAAGACACGCCTCACGAGACTGCCCTTCAAAGGATCCCTCCTCTTTGGCAGCGAACTAGAAAAATTGGCCAACAAATGGGGCGACTCCCCATTACCTCGCCTGCCGGAAGACAAGACGAAGAGAAACCAGCGTCCCTTCCCCAGGTCCTCCAGAGGCAGAAGCTCACAGCGCTTCAACCCTTACAAGAGCAACTATCAAGCGCCCCGCCCTATGAGCAGGAACCAGTCCTTTCGGAACAAGCACAGCAAGTGAGGAACCAGCTTGGGTCCAGGCCCCAGCCGCACCCCACAATGACATTCAGCCGACCCATCGAAGGGAAGAAGCCAAAGGGGGCAGGCTAACCCTATTCTACCGCAGATGGGTCGAGATAACTTCGGACAAGTGGGTCCTAGCCATCATCCGAGAGGGGTACTACCTGGACTTCTTTCGAACCCCTCCGGACAAGTTCGTGGAATCTCCCTGCCACGACCCCCGCAAGAGGGCGGCAGTGGAAGCTACACTGACCAGACTTCTGGCTCTCGAGGCCATAACCCCGGTACCTACACGGGAAATAAATACTGGACATTACTCCATCTACTTTATCGTACCCAAGAAAGAGGGTACATTCAGACCCATCCTGGACCTCAAGTCGGTCAACCAACACCTAAGGATCCCACGCTTTCGCATGGAAACACTACGATCAGTCATACGTGCAATACAACCAGGAGAGTTCCTCACATCCCTGGACCTGTCGGAGGCCTACCTACACATCCCAATTCATCAGGAACACCAGCGCTACCTACGCTTCAAGGTCCTGAATCATTACTACCAGTTCCGGGCACTACCCTTCGGGTTAGCCTCTGCACCCCGGACGTTCACCAAGGTAATAGTAGTGCTGGCGGCAACACTCAGGAAGGAAGGAAGGAATCCTCGTTCATCCCTTCCTGGACGATTGACTGATCAGAGCAAAATCACCGGAGGAAAGCCACCAAGCAACCAGCAGAGTCATAACTCTACTGGAAAGCCTAGGTTGGGTAATCAACACAAACAAGAGCTCCCTACAGCCCTCGCAGTTGCTGGAATACCTAGGAGTCCGATTCGACACCAAGGAAGACAAGGTCAGCCTGACCCCTACGAGGAGATCAAAGCTATGGAACCGGCTCCAGACCTTGCTGAGCACCTCCCGTCCCACAGCATGGGATTACCTGCAAGTCCTCATGAGGCCCCTGCAACGCTCACTTCTATCACGGTGGAGTCCACAATCCCAGAACCACACCATATGTCTACCACTACCGGCCAGAGTCCGGACCCAGCTACGGTGGTGGCTACAGATCAGCCACATGAGCCGGGGATCAAGACTATCCTCCCCAACCTGGACCCTGCTCACCACAGATGCCAGTCTACACGGGTGGGGAGCACACTGCGAAGAGCTAACTGCCCAAGGGCGGTGGAACGAAGAAGAGGCGGGGTGGAACATCAACCGCCTAGAAGCATGGGCGGTCAGATTAGCCTGCCTGCGGTTCGCCCACAGACTTCGAGACAAAGCAGTCAGTGATGTCGGACAACGCCACGATGGTGGCCTACATCAACCGGCAGGGCGGAACCAGAAGCCAACAGGTGTCCTTAGAAATAGACCCTCTGATGGCTTGGGCGGAAGCAAATCTCCAGGACATCTCCGCCGTCCACATCGCCGGGAAGGACAACACCATGGCAGACTTCCTCAGCAGGGAAAGTCTAAACCCAGGAGAATGGAAGCTGTCACCCACAGCCTTCAAGATGATAGTGGATCGGTGGGGGACTCCAGACATGGACCTTCTAGCAAGCAGATCCAATGCTCAAGTACCCAGATACTTCAGCCGCAGGCGGGATCCACAGTCCCAGGGGATCGATGCCCTGGTACAGGCCTGGCCACCAGGGACCCTGCTATACGCCTTCCCTCCGTGGCCCTTGCTGGGCGCAGTTATTTACAAGATTCAGTGGCACAGGGGGCTAGTTCTTCTGTTGGCTCCGAACTGGCCAAGAAGACCCTGGTACGCAGACATGAGAAGACTACTGGCAGGGAATCCACTACCCCTGCCTCCACACAGAGACCTGCTACAACAAGGTCCCATCCTCCACGAGGATCCAGCTCAATTCTCTCTTACGTTCTGGCCATTGAGAGGGCCCGCCTGAGAAAGAGGGGATACTCGGGGGCAGTAATAGATACTCTCCTCCAAGCACGCAAGTTTTCCACATCTCTAACATACCTAAGGATCTGGAGAGTCTTTGAGGCCTGGTGCAAAGACCACAACGTCAAACCACGCTCCTCTAAAGTTCCCGTGATTCTGGAATTCTTACAGAATGAACTACGGAAGGGTCTATCCCTCAACTCCATCAAGGTACAGGTAGCCACATTGTCATGCTACAGCTCCAGGATCGAGGACATAAGAACATAAGAAATTGCCATGCTGGGTCAGACCAAGGGTCCATCAAGCCCAGCATCCTGTTTCCAACAGAGGCCAAACCAGGCCACTAGAACCTGGCAATTAACCAAACACCTAGAAGATCCCATGCTACTGATGCAATTAATAGCAGTGCCTATTCCCTAAGTAAACTTGATTAATAGCAGTTAATGGACTTCTCTTCCAAGAACTTATCCAAGCCTTTTTTGAACCCAGCTACACTAACTGCACTAACCACACCCTCTGGCAACAAATTCCAGAGCTTTATTGTGCGTTGAGTGAAAAAGAATTTTCTCCCATTATTCTTAAAAGTGCTACTTGCTAACTTCATGGAATGCCCCCTAGTCCTCCTATTATTCGAAAGTGTAAATAACAGAGTCACATCTACTCGTTCAAGACCTCTCATGATCTTAAAGACCTCTATCATATCCCCCCTCAGCCGTCTCTTCTCCAAGCTTGAAAAGCCCTAACCTCTTCAGCCTTTCCTCATAGGGGAGCTGTTCCATCCCCTTTATCATTTTGGTTACCCTTCTCTGTACCTTCTCCATTGCAACTATATCTTTTTTGAGATACGGCGACCAGAATTGTACACAGTATTCAAGGTGTGGTCTCACCATGGAGCGATACAGAGGCATTATGACATTTTCTGTTTTATTAACCATTCCCTTCCTAATGATTCCTAACATTCTGTTTGCTTTTTTGACTGCTGCAGCACACTGAGCCGACGATTTCAAAGTATTATCTACTATGACGCCTAGATCTCTTTCTTGGGTGGTAGCTCCTAATATGGAACCTAACATCATGTAACTACAGCAAGGGTTATTTTTCCCTATATACAACACCTTGCACTTGTCCACATTAAATTTAATCTGCCATTTGGATGCCCAATCTTCCAGTCTTGCAAGGTCCTCCTGTAATATATCACAGTCTGCTTGTGATTTAACTACTCTGAATAATTTTGTATCATCCGCAAATTTGATAACGTCACCTGTCGTATTCCTTTCCAGATCATTGATATATATATATTGAAAAGCACCGGTCCAAGTACAGATCCCTGAGGCACTCCACTGTTTTCCCTTTTCCACTGAGAAAATTGACCATTTAATCCTACTCTCTGTTTCCTGTCTTTTAACCAGTTTGTAATCCACGAAAGGACATCGCCTCCTATCCCATGACTTTTTAGTTTTCGTAGAAGCCTCTCATGAGGGACTTTGTCAAACGCCTTCTGAAAATCCAAATACACTACATCTACCGGTTCACCTTTATCCACATGTTTATTAACCCCTTCAAAAAAATGAAGCAGGTTTGTTAGGCAAGACTTCCCTTGGGTAAATCCATGTTGACTGTGTTCCATTAAATCATGTCTTTCTATATGCTCTACAATTTTGATCTTGATGATAGTTTCCACTATTTTTCCCGGCACTGAAGTTAGGCTCACTGGTCTATAGTTACCCGGATCACTCCTGGAGCCTTTTTTAAGGCATAGCCTCGCACCCAGATGTATCACGCTTCCTGAAAGGAGTCAAACACATTCGCCCACCACTAAAGTGGCCAGTGCCCCTGTGGAACATCAACCTCGTCTTGAAGTTCCTAGCAGGATCTGCCTTCAGACCCCTCCGAGGCCTGTCCCTCCATCTGTTAACCTTAAAGATGGTGTTCTTGCTGGCCGTGTGTTCGGCCCGCCACATCTCAGAGCTACAGGCACTGTCCTGCTGTGAGCAGTTCCTCAGACTCACCCTGGGGACCATTCAGCTACGCACGGTTCCCTCCTTCCTCCCCAAAGTGATCTCACACTTCCACCTTAACCAAACCATCTCACTACCTACGATGGACGGCTTGAAGAAGTCAGAAGAAGCCCGTAGTCTACGCCATCTCGACATCGGCAGACTCCTATCCAGATACCTGGAAATGTCGGAACCAGTACGAAAGACGGACCACCTTTTCGTCCTTCACAGCGGGAAGAGGCAAGGGGAAGCGGTCTCATGGGCAACCATTGCCCGCTGGATCAAGGAAGTCATCAAGGCGGCCTACGTAGAAGCGGGAAAACCACCACCTCTACAGGTCAAGGCCCATTCTACCAGAGCCCAGGCTGTTTCCTGGGCAGAAACTAGAATGCTGTCACCTGCCGAGATCTGCAGGGCGGCAAAATGGTCCTCCATCCATACCTTCTCCAGATTCTACCGTCTGGATGTTCAGGCTCGGGAGGACGCAGCATTTGCAAGGGCAATCCTAAGTGGGCCACGGGCAGCCTCCCACCCAGTTCGGGAGTAGCTTTTATACATCCCATTGGTCCTGACTCCATCTGCTACATGCTAGGAAATGGAGAAATTACTTACCTGATAATTTCGTTTTCCTTAGTGTAGACAGATGGACTCAGCATCCCACCCTTGGCTGCCGTTATACATGGTTTTTCAACGAATCAAGGGTAAGCCATGTTTTCATTTACCTAGGACATCCACCCTGCCACGTGTCGACGCTTTCCGGTTGAGTACACTGGCGGTCTCCAACTATAGTCAATCAACCAGTTCAAGTAAATCAAGTAAATCAAGTTTTTAACGTTCTAACAAAGTAACTTAATATGGTTAACTTAAATAAATAAATAAATCAATCAGTCAGTCACACATATATCCACAATGCTTTGCAAGGAAGAATACTGAGGAGCTGCACTTCCTGCAGGGGGTATATGTACTAGTGGCTGACGTCAGATTGAAATCTGATCCGTCTCCAACTGCTAACAGGAGTACACTATACTCATTGGTCCTGAGTCCATTTGTCTACACTAAGGAAAATGAAATTATCAGGTAAGTAATTTCTCCAATATTTTTCTTTTTTGGGTCAGCTGCAATCCAGGACCCCTGCCCACCTGAATCGCTGTGTTTTTGGCCAATTTTGTGTTTTGTGAGCCGTTTTTCCCCCCCACCATGCCGCGGCCATCCTGGTGTAAAGCATGTGAGGAATCAGCCGCACAGCTTTCTAGGACTGGAATTTGCTCGAGGTGCCTTCCAGGGGGGTGGGCAGCTCTTTTTCAGGGTCTGCAGCAACAGCCAAGCCTCATGGGGCTCAAAAACGTCAGGCTCCGCAGGAGCTCAGAGCTGATCCTCTCTCCCTCAGTGCAGGGATGCAGCCATCTTAAGCACATGTGCTGCAGCTCACGCAAGGGCTGTGGGGGAGGGGGAGCTTCCTCCAACATTGTATCCAGTCCCTGCAACTCCTGATGAGAATGCAGATCAGGATTAGGTTTTTTTTTACAGGAGGACCCTGCTTTTCCAGGAGCTCAGGATGTTGATTCTGATTCCTTTTCTTTAGATTTGGCCCTCCTTATGCATAAAGCCTTTTTGGCTTCCAGGTCTCTGCAAGGTGGTTCCTTGCCAGTCAGACCTGTGTAAGGACTGCCCCCCCCCCCCCCCCCCCAGGTAGCCAAGCATGCCGATGTTCCCACGTCTCTAAGGGTCGCAACGTTAAAAGGCGTGGTGGTTTCAGGAGGGTCTGCCGCTCCATTCGTGCTGGGCAGTGCAGGTGCATGAGCCTCTCCTCCCCTTCTCGCAGGGGGGGCATGGATGAGGAGCAAGGGAAACAGGCTTCTTTGGAGGGTGATGATCCTCAGGTGGTACGTCTGTTCCAGTGGGAGGAGTTGGAACCCCTCATTCCTGCAGTCCTGGCGGAGCTTGGGGTTCGATCTCCAGAGTCTGTAGCAGTCTCATGCAGCTGGCAAGCCTCAGGTTGGTTCAACAATAATTCAGCACCCAGGACATCCCGTCTGCAGAGGCGGAAGAGGCAGAAAGGCTGGAAGGCGCGATTGTGTATTGGGCTGATGCTCTCTATGATCTCCTCTGTGCAAGCCAGAGCTATGGTCGCAGTGGTGTCAGCCAGGCGATTGGGCTGCAGACTCCTCTTCTAAATCACAGTTGGGCACTCTACCCTTCAAGGGTAAGTTACTTTTTGGCAAAGACCTGGACCAGCTTATCAAATCCTTGGGTGACAAAGTTCATGAGCTACCAAAGGACCGCCCCAAGCAGTCCAGATCCTTTTTTTCCATCGTGCTCTCATTTCCGGGGGCAGCGCAGGTACAACAAACCGCATGAAGCTTTTCAACGAAACACCTCCACTAGTTCTCCAGCATGGTCCCTTATTCCCTGTTATTATGTAATTTCTCTACTATTGTTCTAATGTGAACCGGCATGATGTTCCTCTACGAATACCGGTCTAAAAAAGTTTATAAATAAATGGTCTCACTCCTTTCGGGGCAGATGGCCCTTCCCAGATGGTACCCATCAAGGCACCGCCGCAAAGTCCTCAATGAGACACGGCCAGCCCATTTCTCCGTTCCAGACTTAGGTGGTCGGCTGTTCCCATTTTTTGAGGAATGAGCCAAAATTACTTCAGATCAGTGGGTCCTTGAAGTAATCGAAAGAGGCTACGCGTTAGAGTTTGCTTGGGATCTCCTGGACCTCTACTTGATCTCTCCCTGTGGAACTCTGAAGTGCTCAGTGGTGTGCCAGGCTCTCGACAGGCTTCAAGTGCTTGGTGCCGTAGTCCCGGTTCCCCTCCAGGAACAGGGATCTGGCCAGTATTCCATCTACTTAGTCATCCCCAAAAAGGATGGCTCCTTTCGACCGATCCTGGACCTCAAGAGAGTCAACAAGGCCCTCAAAAAAGGTTCCCATTTTTGGATGGAGACCCCCAGGGCGGTCATAGCGACGATTCGTACAGAGGAGTTCCTTGCCTCTCTTGACCTGATGGAGGCTTACCTTCACATCCTGATCTGCCAGGAACACCAGCGATTTTAGTCTCAACATCCTGGGATGACATTTTCAGTTTCGAGCACTCCCATTCAGTCTCGAAACCACGCTACACACATTTACCAAGATCATGGTGATAGTGGCGGCCTTCCTCCGGTGGGAGGGAGTCCTAGTCCACCCGTACCTGGACGACTGGCTCATTTGGGCAAAGTCGGAGGACCTGTGTGTGATAGCGGTCAACCGGGTCTTGTCAGTTCTCATCTCCCTCGGATGGATAGTCAATTTCTTAAAGAGCAACCTCAAGCCCTCTCAGGTCCTTGAATTCTTAGGAGCACGCTTTGACACTCGTGTGGGCAAAGTTCTGTTACCCGAGGCCTGTGCACTCAAGCTCATGGGTCAAGTCCAACATCTATTATCTCTCACAGTCCCCACGGCCTGGGATTATCTCCAGATTCTGGGCACTATGGCTTCAACTATAGATTTGGTTCCCTGGGCCTTTGGGCATATGTGTCCTTTGCAGAAAGCTTTGCTATCCCGCTGGAAGCCGGTCTCGGAGGAGTTTCAGACACCCTTAGCACTATCCGATGTTATCATCGACAGCATGCAGTGGTGGCTCTCTCTCGCCCACCTGTTGAAGGGGATGCCCTTGCAGACACCTCAGTGGATTGTTGTGACAACGGATGCCAGCCTTTCCAGCTGGGGAGTGGTGTGTCAGAATCAGTCTACCCAGGGATGATGGACCCCAATCCAATCTTAGTGGCACATCAATTGTCTGGAGACCCGAGCGGTCCATCTGGCTCTCAAGACTTTTCTGACCTTGATCCATTGCAAAGCTGTGCGAGTCCTCTCTGACAATTACATCACGGTAGCAACCGGACAACCAGGAGTTGTCCGGTTGCCCTGGAATCCAGCAAGTTGCTAGTCTGGGTGGAGCGCCATCTGGTACGGCTAGCGGCCTCCCACATTGTGGGGAAGGAGAACACTTAAGCTGACTTCCTGAGTCGTCGGCATCTAGATGCCAGAGAGTGGGAGTGGTCCGGAGAGGCGATGGATTTGATCGTGCACAAGTGGGGGGTCCCTCACTTAGACCTGATGACTGCTCTGAGAAATGCAAAGGCCCCCAGATTCTTCAGCCGCAGAAGGGAGCACTGCTTAGAAGGAGTGGATGCACTGGTCCTACCCTGGCCTCACGATGTCCTCCTTTACGTGTTCCCACCTTGGCCTCTGGTGGGAAAGGTACTCAGAAGAATAGAACTCCACAGGGGGCCGGTCTTCCTTGTGGCGCCTCAGTGGCCTTGGAGACCGTGGTTCGCGGATCTGGTGAACTTCGCTACGGATGGTCCTCTCCGCCTCGGCCATCTGCCAAACCTGCTCCGACAGGGTCCAGTATTGTTCGATCAGGCAGCTCGCTTTTGTCTAGTGGCCTGGCTTTTGAGCGGCAGTGACTAAGGAAGAAAGATTATAAGGAGGAGGTTATCTCCACTCTATTGCGGGCCCATAAGACTTCTACCTCTCTGGCTTATAATTCAGGTATGGAGAGTGTTTGAGACTATGCCCTGAGTCCGGAGCTTTGGCGCGTAAGTCTTCGGTGTCCCAGGTTCTCTCCTTCCTGCAGAATGGGCTCTCGAAAGGTTTGTCTTTCAGTTCCTTGCGGGTACAGGTTTCGGTGCTCTGTTCCCTCCTTGGGCGGGTCGATTGATTACGCGTTGGTGACCCATCCGGATGTCATTCGGTTCCTCAGGGGGGCTAAGCACTTGATCCCGCCTGTTAGGGCTAGTTGTCCGTCGTGTAGCCTAAACTTGGTTCTCCGCGTTCTTTGCAAGGCGCCCTTCGAATCCCTTCGGCGAGCCACACTTAAGGTTCTGACCCTTAAGACTGTCTTTCTGGTCTCTATTTCCTCAGTCAGGAGATTGTCTGAGCTCCAAGCCCTGTCTTGTAGGGAGCCTTTCCTTCACTTTTCTGATTCTGGTGTTTCCCTCCAAACAGTCCCATCCTTCCTGCCAAAGCTTGTGTTCTCCTTTCATGTAAATCAGTCAGTGGAGCTCCCTGCTTTTTCTCCAGAGGACATTGCGAGCATGCCTGGCGCGGATCTACAGCGCCTTGATGTGAAGAGGGTACTACTGCAATATTTGCAGGTGATGAATGATTTTTGAGTCTTTGATCATCTCTTTGTCTTATGGAGCGAGCTGAGTAAGGGGAATAAGGTTTCTAAAGCTACTATCGCTCGCTGGCTAAAAGAGGCGATTGCGTCGGTGTATATTTGTCGGGGCCGGTCAGTTCCGGAGGGCTTAAAAGCTCACTCTTTACGTTCTCAGGCTACCTCTTGGGCAGAGAGTCGGTCAGTCTCTGCCCAAGAAATCTGCAGAGCAGCTACTTGGAAATCCCTACATACCTTTTGCGCGTCATTATCGCCTCGATGTTCAGGCGCCAGTCGTTGGCTCTTTTGGCACACAGGTACTTTGAACGGGACTGTCTCGCTCCCACCCTGTTTAGGGAACCTTTGGTACATCCCACTGTCTGGACTGATCCGGGTACGTACAGGGAAAGGAAAATTGGTTCTTACCTACTAATTTTCATTCCTGTAGTACCACGGAGCAGTCCAGACTCCCACCCTGACTACATCTACATTGCTACGTTCACTCAGAGTTTTTCTTTCACAGGTTCTTTTTGGGATTTTCTACTTCCTATTTGAGCTTTGACACTGGAAGTTCATCCAAATTGTAAGGCACCGGAGGTATTTGCTATATATATATTCATTCTTGTAGTACCACGGATCAGTCCAGACAGTGGGTTGAACCTCCTGTCCAGCAGAGGGAGATAGAGACAAACTGAAAAGGTACCCTATATCAGGGCAGTGCTCACCTTGCGTCCCTTCAGTATAATCGATATCAAAGAAGCCAAAATAGCATAGAGAACCAGGATAAGATCAAGCAAGTAAACAACTGTAACTCAAAATGAAACAAATTCAAATGTATGAAAAATGCTCTTACACAGCTATATATAGAGAGAGAGAGAGAGAGAGAGAAGGAGAAGGATCTGGGAGGTGGGGTGATGCTTTATGTCCTGGTTGGCATAGAGTCCAAAAGGATAAAGAACCTGCATGAGACTAAATGTATAGAAATCCCTTGTGTGTTGGGGAAGAGTATAGTGATAGGAGTATACTACCATCCACCTGGCCAAGATGGTGAGACAGACAGTGAAATGCTAAGAGAAATTAGGAAAGCTAACCTAATTGGTAGTGCAGTAATAATGGGAGATTTCAATTACTACAAAATTAATATTAAAGAGAGTCAATATGGTAACCCAAATAGTAAGGGACCAAAAATATACATATAAGAAAAAGCATAAATGACGATGTCAGCAAGCCTGTCGTTGTAGTTTATAGCTAAGAAAACCCAACCGGTCTTTTCAATCATTCACCATCATTGTCGAAAATTTTACTTACTTCAAAAAAATGTATTTTTTTTTTGTATATTTTTATCTTTTCATTAAAACTGTAATCAACTCTTGTCCATAAGAGGAATATAGCCAGCAGTCTCTTTGTAAAAATAATAAAAACAGCCCTAGACAGCTGGTGTTTCGCGGTAACTGCTTCCTCAGGGGCATTTGAATATGTTTTCACAAGAGTCTTTGCCTGCAGATATTAGAAACAATGCACTTAAGATGTTATAAATAAAAAATTAAAAAAATACTTAACACCGGAGGCTACAGTTTCAAAATGGACCCGAAGTCTCTACTGTCTTCTTCATGGAGTAGAGGAAGCGAGGCTGACGTGAAATGACTTGTTATATACTCACGGTGTGATGTCACACAATGATGTTGCTGGAATGCAAATTATGTGTCAATCATTTGCTGTCAAGATCTTGAAGAAAACCATTTTCTATTAGAAACTGCATCATAGAAACACATGTAAATCAAGATCTGTTTTAAGACCCTTAGGACTGACAGTGCAAAGTCTATAAATCCATCTTTGTTCAGATCACAAAAGCTGTAATTCACGATCGCCACCACGCCAGTGCTCTGGTATGTGATCAATAGCGCAGAAAGATAGATCCTCAAAACGGTGTTCGCGTGAAATACAATGTGCTACCAAAGGTTCATCGACACATGAATTCTTTATGTTGGATCGATGTTCAGTCATTCAGGTCATCAATACCCACTTAGTCTTTCCACGGTACAACAAATCACAAGGACAACGAATGAGGTAGATGACCATTGTAGACAAGCACGATGTTATGTATTTCAGGAAAATTGTGTAACCTGTTTTTAGAACAATTTTATTAGTTACTGTCATTGAAGATGTAATCACAGAACAATTGTTGCAGGGATGAGATCCCATTAAAACATTGTCCTCAGTTGAAAAGCTGGAAAAATCAGAATGAACCAATAGGTTTTTTAAATTAGGAGCTCTGGATTAAGAATGGATTGACGAATCACATGGGCTTCCGAGGGAAATGGAAGAATACATGTATAGGCAGAAGAATCTTCGGTGGGATGAGAATGAAAAAGCCATTCCGATGAGCAAATTTTGCTCGTAAATAAGCTTGAGAGTGCTCATCCATGGACTTTTAAATCTAATCTCCCTGTTAGTCAGTTTATTCGTCTAAGACGTCTTTGTACTACTCTTGCTGACTTTGAAATACAAGTGAAGAATTTGCACGTTTTTTACAACGAGGATACCCACGCTCTTATTATTATTTATTTATTAAAGGCTTTTATATACCGAATTTCTTGATACAAATCAAATCAGCTTGGTTTACATCGAACAAGTAGAAACTATAACCAACCAGAGACGATTTGAAGGAGTATAAAGTTACATTATAACAGGGATGTGTAAACTTGGAGTAGGAAATAAGAAGGGGGACGAAAGATTATAATATACATTGGAGAATGCGAGGGAGGCAAGGAGCAGTCCTCATGATAATTTGTAAAAGTTTTCTTAATAATTTATATACATGGTTTAGTGCTTGTTTGTCTACATAGTTGCTAGAACAGTTATAAGTCAGGCTGTTGGGCTGGTGTCAGTGAAGGCTCGGCAGAACAGCCATGTCTTTAATTTCTTTTTAAAAGTTAGAAGGCATGATTCCTGCCTGAGGTCCGGAGGCATGGTGTTCCAGATGGAGGGATCTGTGATGGAGAATGTCCGGTCTCTGATATTTGAGTGTTGTATAGCTTTGATAGAAGGTACATGTAGGGATCCCTTGTAGGCATCCCTTAAAGGTCTAGATGTTGAGTGCAGTTTGAGGGGGTATCGCAGATCAAGAGGGGTCTGATGGTGAATATGTTTGTGGATTAATGTAAGAGATTTATGAAGAATCCTGAATTGTACTGGGAGCCAATGGAGATCTTTTAGAATGGGAGAGATATGCGCTCTTCGATTGGTATTTGTCAAAATTCTCGCCGTTGCGTTTTGGAGTAACTGGAGGGGTTTTACAGTGGAGGCCGGGAGTCCTTGCAATATGGAATTACAATAGTCAATTTTGGTAAATAGAATGGCTTGGAGGACAGATCTAAAATCATAATGGAATAGGAGCGGTTTGAGTTTTTTGAGTACTTGTAACTTGTAGAAGCACTCCTTTGTAGTGTGTTTTATGAATTGCTTTAGGTTCAGGTGATTGTCAATGATGACTCCTAGATCTCTAGCGTGGGATGTTTGTATGATTGTCTGCATCTGATGTTGAAAAGGACTGCTTTCTGGGGTGATTAGTAATAGTTCAGGTTTTTGGAAGTGTTGAGCACCAGATTGAGGCTTGAGAGGTGATGATTGATCATTTGCAGATGAGTCCCATAACTTGATTGTTGATTCGAGTGAATTGGATATTGGGATTAAAATTTGAACGTCATCTGCATAAATATAGAACTTGAGTTTCAGTTTTGTGAGTAAATGGCAGAGAGGTAGAATGTAAATATTGAACAGTGTAGGCGATAAAGAAGAGCCCTGGGGGACTCCGAATGGTGCGTTGGTGTGAGAGGATTCCTTGTTCTTGATTTTAACCTTATAGCCTCTATTGCTAAGGAAGGAGTCGAACCAACTAAGGGCTGATCCTGTAATACCTATGTCTGATAGACGGTTTAGAAGGGTATTATGATTTACCGTATCGAAAGCTGCAGAGATGTCAAGAAGAGCTAAGAGGAATGATTGTCCTTTATCAAAGCCAATGTAGACTTGATCGAGGAGTGAAATGAGGAGTGTTTCGGTATTGTGTTCTTTTCTAAAGCCATATTGTGATGGGTGAAGAATATTATGATCTTCTAGATAATTTGAAAGTTGTTTATTTACAATTTTCTCCATGATCTTAGCTACGAACGGGAGATTTGATATAGGGCGATAGTTGTTAAGGTCGTCCGGATCCAGGTTAGGTTTTTTGAGTATGGGTTTGAGTGTGGCCATTTTGAGAGCATCTGGGTATATTCCTTGTGAGAGGGAACAATTGATAATATCGGCTAGATGTTTGGAGATGTATTCTGGTATGAGAATCAGAGATTTGGAAGGTATTTGGTCTAGAGGGTGGGTCGAAGGCTTCAGTCTTTTTTTTTTTTTTTTTTTATTTATTCTTTATTAATTTTTTCAATGATTAGATCATGAAAACATTTACAAATATGTATCCCAATATCTAAGGCAATTATACATAAACCAAACCATAATATTACTATTGTTGTACATATGCCATAATTGGGGAAGATTATCATAATGATTTTAAAGGAAACAATATCTATTATTATCCCAAAATCTTCTTGGGACTAATTTTAGGTACTGAACATAATAGAGACAGGAGTTATTACTATTTTTATTAAGGACCCTTTACCTCTAAAGTTCCAATTTCAGATAAAGATTGAGTTTTATCTAACAGGAATGTCTCTAGGTGTACTGGATCCACAAACCCAAATTTCTTCCCTTTATAGGTTACATAACATAAACATGGAAATTTTAAAAAGAAACTAGCCCCAATAGCCACCACTCGATGTTTCAATGCAAGGAAGGTTTTCCTCCTTGCTTGTGTGGATCTAGCTACATCAGGGAAGATTTGGATTTTGGATCCACAGAAAGAGACATCCCTGTTAAGAAAACATTTTCTGAACAGCTTGTCCTTGTCCTGCTCTGAAACAAAAGCTATAAAAAGGGTTGCCCTATTCTGGATTATGTCCAGGGATTCCTCCAAGAAGGTTGATATACCTAAACTTGGATGTTCCCCTGTTCCATCCTCCAGAATATTCTTCTCCCCTTTCTTCCTGAAATAATATATTTTGGATAAGATAGGAAATTCTTCCTCTCTATACATTAAAACCTCTCTCATAAATTTCTTAAACATTTCTAATGGGGATAAGAGTCGAGTTATTGGAAAATTCATAATTCTCAGATTGTTTAACCTTGACAAATTTTCCATACGTTCTAGTTCTCTGTGGATATTTAAACTATCTCTTATAAACGTACTCTCTGTTACTTGTACCACTTGAATTTTTTCTTTCATATCACTTATATCTTTTTCACATTTTAATACTTTCAACCCTTGTTCCTTAATTTCTTCAGTGTTCGCATTGATCACAGCAGACAATGACCTATTCATAGCAACAACATTGTTATCTAATTTGGAAACTATTCTCCATATATCCAATAGGGTAACATTGTCTGGAGGAATATCCAAGACAGTGCTACCTATAGGAACTGGTAAAGGTTCAACATTTAATACTTTAAGTAAAGGCTTCTCTACCCCTTGGTTTCCTGCTTGGGTTACCAAGCTTACTTCCAAGGGATTTAATCCTACCAGTTCACTCGCCAATTCAAGTTGTGGACTCTTTCTTAGCTGAGGTGGTAAAGCGGGTCCTTCTCCAGGACTGAGGGAAACCAAGGATGAGTTTCCCGAAAGGTCCTCGATTTGATCAGCCCTCTGTCGAATGACATGCTGATCCATTGGGCCGGTGCGCTGTTGTAGCACTGGAGATGATGTTAAAATCTTGGCCTTTCTTTTCTTCCCCATCCACAAGGAGAAAAAAACGACTAAGGTCAAGTTCCTGGCCAAACTCCCAAACTCTCCCGGACGAAGCCGGACTAAGCCGCGCGCCCCTTCAGCGCGCGCGGCTTAGGCGACGCGCCGGCGGCGGTGATGTGCCGCGGCACGTAGAGTTTTAAATTCCGTAGCCACGCCCCCTCCTGACGTCAGCGAGCGCGTCCGTCTAGGCCCAGCTGTTGATGATACCGGGACTCTCCCTGGACGGCGAATCTCTCAAGTTCCGCCGCAGCTGAAATCAGGTACAAAGTCTCTGGCAGCGGGTAGCTCGGGGAGAGATGGCTCGCAGCCCACTCCTTCTCCTCTCACTCCCCGAGTCTGAAGCGCGCCACGGAGAGTTTTAAATTCCGTAGCCACGCCCCCTCCTGACGTCAGCGAGCGCGTCCGTCTAGGCCCAGCTGTTGATGATACCGGGACTCTCCCTGGACGGCGAATCTCTCAAGTTCCGCCGCAGCTGAAATCAGGTACAAAGTCTCTGGCAGCGGGTAGCTCGGGGAGAGATGGCTCGCAGCCCACTCCTTCTCCTCTCACTCCCCCGGCTTCAGTCTTTTTATTAGGTTTTCCACCTCTAAAGTGTGAGTAAGGTCAAAGGAGTCCAAACTTGTATCTGTGTTCCGTGGGTGGGGAGGGTATTCTGAGGCAGTGAGTTTAGGTTGGTTGGTAATCTAGCCAGGGTGTTAGAAATTTTGTTCTGAAAGAATACAGCTAGATCGTTGGCTTTCTCTTGGGCTGTGTCGTCTGGAGTAGTAGGGGGCGCAGTTTTGGTAAGTTCCAATACATACGAAAAAAGTACTTTCGCATCAAACATCATATCGTGGATACGGTGGGCATAAAATTCTCTTTTTGTTCGAAGCGTTATTGATCTGTAATGGTGAAGAGCCGCTTTGTATATTGATAGAGAATGTGGATTGGGATTCTTCCTCCATTCTTTTTCTTTTCGTCTTAGATTTTGCTTCAGGGTATGGAGCTCGTTAGAGAACCATGGCTGCTTGTTTTTTTGAGAGGGGTTTATGTTTTTTTTTATCAGTGGGCATAAGTTATTGGCTATCGTTTCTGTGATGTTTTGCCAAGAGGTAATAGCAGAGTTGGGGTTGGATAAATCCAGGTTAGGAAGTTCTTAATCAGCGAATTGCCAAGGTCTTCTGAAGGGCATGGTTTCCTGTAGTACAAGGTGGTCGACTGAGGGGGTGCCGGAGATCTTGTCGATGACCTGATGTTGGCAGTGATCATGAAATGGTCTGACCAAGGAACTGGGAGGCATTGTGAAGGTGAAAGAGGAGTGAGGTTGGAGTTTGTAAAAATAAGGTCCAAAGTGTGACCTGCTTTATGTGTGGGCTGGTTAATGTATTGCTTGAAGCCCATGTCCGATAGAGCTGACAAGAAAGCTTCACAGTTAGAAGATCTGGGGTTGGCATCGATGTGAAGGTAAAAATCTCCCAGGATTATGGCAGGGGAGTCCAATTTTAGGTATTTAGCTATGATTTCCACCATAGGTGAAGCATCTTGATCCAGAAGTCCAGGGGGAGCGTAGGTGAGAAGGATTTGGAGCGACTTAGATTTGAATAAGCCTACCTCCAATTTTGGTATTGTATTGATAGGTTGTAGCGAGAGATTGAGAGATTTTTTGGCAGCTATGAGGAGACCTCCCTCTTTTTTCTTTTTTCTAGGTATGGAAAAGATGTCGTAAAGCTGTGTAGGAAGTTGATTTATTAAAGCTGTATCTGCAGGTTTCAACCAGGTCTCAGTAATAGCACAGATGTCTGGCCTGGCATCAAGCAGGTAGTCGTGAAGGATGTGTGTTTTTTTTGTAATTGACTGGGCGTTGAATAGTGTAAAAGTAAATAGAGCTAGCCCGAGTAGTTGAGTGATGGGGGAGATCATCACCGGAGTTAAATTTCTGCAGGTTATAGGTTGGTATCGTAGCGACGGCTTCATCTTGAAGCAAGTATTGTAATGTAGAATATGTATTGGGTATCTTAGGATCATGATGGGGATAATGAGAGCTCTTTGATGGGATTTGCCTGCAATTGCTGTCTGATGGCGTAGTGGATGTGGAGGGTTGTGGGAGTATGCTTTGATGTGAAGTAATTAAAGTGTGATGGCGGTTCTGAACAAGGCTGGATGAATGATGAGGTGGCCGGATGGAACTTGGGGTGGTTTGATGAATGCTGAGGTGACTGGGAGGATATTGAGGTGGCTGGATAGAATGTTGAGGAGCCTGTGTGTGTGTTGAAGATCCGGGACGACTGTTGAGGTGGTTGGATGATTGTGGGTGAGCGTTAGGAGTGCAAGTGGCTTAGTGTGTGGATGTGGATTGTTGAAGGTTGTCTAGCAGGCACCAGCTTGAAGTGTGGCAAACATACAGGTTGAAGAGTTGCAGATGGTGGTGTGGCTTGGCTTTTCTCCGGGGCTGCAAATTCTGGATGAGCTGGAGAATTCTGAATGAGTGATTGTAGAGCCTAGAGTCTGATAGAGTCTGGATGAGTGTTGGTTGAGTTCTGTGAGAGTGCTAGAGTTGTCAGAGTGAGAGCTGAAGTCGTCTGAGTGAGCACTTGATTCGTCTGAGTGAGTGCTGGAAAACTTCTTGAAGCTTACTTGATGTTTTTGGGGGTATTCGTCTAGAAGGATGTAAGGGGCGTTTAGCTGTACAGTGTGCTGCTGCAGTCAAAAAAGCAAACAGAATGTTGGGAATTATTAGAAAAGGCATGGTGAATAAAACGGAAAATGTCATAATGCCTCTTTATCGCTCCATGGTGAGACCGCACCTTGAATACTGTGTACAATTCTGGTCGCCGCATCTCAAAAAAGATATAATTGCGATGGAGAAGGTACAGAGAAGGGCTACCAAAATGATAAGGGGAATGGAACAACTCCCCTATGAGGAAAGACTAAAGAGGTTAGGACTTTTCAGCCTGGAGAAGAGACGACTGAGGGGGGATATGATAGAGGTGTTTAAAATCATGAGAGGTCTAGAACGGGTAGATGTGAATCGGTTATTTACTCTTTCGGATAGTAGAAAGACTAGGGGGCACTCCATGAAGTTAGCATGGGGCACATTTAAAACTAATCTGAGAGAGTTCTTTTTTACTCAACGCACAATTAGACTCTGGAATTTGTTGCCGGAGGATGTGGTTAGTGCAGTTTATATAGCTGTGTTTAAAAAAGGATTGGATAAGTTCTTGGAGGAGAAGTCCATTACCTGCTATTAAGTTCACTTAGAGAATAGCCACTGCCATTAGCAATGGTTACATGGAATAGACTTAGTTTTTGGGTAATTGCCAGGTTCTTGTGACTTGGATTGGCCACTGTTGGAAACAGGATGCTGGGCTTGATGGACCCTTGGTCTGACCCAGTATGGCATTTTCTTATGTTCTTATGGAGTAAGTTGCAGCTTGCTGTGACCGATGGAGCCGGTGCTAGAGCCTATGTTTTTTTTTTTTATATGAGGTACTGCACTTCGGGACGCAACGAAGGGGCGAACAAAGGGGCCTGAGAGGGGGGGAAAGGACGACTCCGATCGTGTCTGTGCGCGGGTCTGTGACCGATGGAGCCGGTGCTAGAGCCTATGTTTTTTTTTTTTATATGAGGTACTGCACTTCGGGACGCAACGAAGGGGCGAACAAAGGGGCCTGAGAGGGGGGGGAAAGGACGACTCCGATCGTGTCTGTGCGCGGGTCTTAGCGAAGCAGAAACAGACGGGCTGCAGGAAGACACGCGGTCGGTGTGGGGGCCCTCGGAGGTAGGTGCGAGAAACAAGGAGGGCGTTCCATGCATTCACCTCCCTTTCTGGGGTCCAGTGGGGGGGGGTCCCGTTGTGATCTTCCACTCTCGAGCCTCTTGCGTGCGAAAAGCTTATTTATGAACAAAATTTGCTCATTGGGAATGGCTTTTTCATTCTCGTCCCACCGAATATTCTTCTGCCTGTACAAGGATTACTACTTGCATGTTCAGGCTCCGGCGGATGCTGCATTCATGTGGGCAGTGTTGATTGGACCGTGGGCAGCCTCATACCTTTGGCACATCCCACTGCTGGAGATTGGCCTGCTGAATGCAGAGGAAGGAGAAATTACTACTTATCTGATGATTTACTTTCCTCTGAGAGCAGGCCAGTCTCCAACCTGCCCTCAGCTGCTGCATTTTTACCTTTGGTTCGCATTTTGGGGTGACATTGCAGAGTGTTTTCCTGTCATTCCTCAAAGATTAGTAAAGGGCTTAAGCCGCCCCTCACTTTAGTAAAGTTTTATTCTTTTGACTGAGCTCAGTGTTTCCTGTTGGTTGGAAGCATGAGTGGTTGATTTGTTAATATTCATTTTCAAGTTTAATCAGTTTGCCTACAGACTGGGGGGGCTGATTTCAGGGCAGGACTATATATGCGTGATGTCAGCTTCTTCCTCTGTCTTCATCTGCTGGCAGAGGTGCAAGACCCACTGGTGGGGATTGGCCTGCTCTCATTAGAGGAAATTATCAGGTACATAGTAATTTCGTCTTTCCTTATCCATCCCAGATCAGTCTAGACAAGTAGGTTGTCATCCCTTCCACTAAACAGAGAAAAATGCCCATAGGAGACTTCACTCTCCCTCTAGGGAGCCTAGTGCTGCCTTCAGCTCTCCAGCAAATGGTGGAGAGGTGTGGACAGGTATCACAGGTAGGGCTAGACGACTCCAGGGGAAGGTTTTAGGAACAGGTTTCTGGTGGAGTATAGTGAGTCTTGGGTGCTCTGGGTAATGGACCTAATGCGACTGATTCTGCCGCCATGGGCCCTGAGTCAAGAATCTGAGTTCCTGCATCAGTTATTCCCCTAGTGACTTTGTTCTCTGTAGGTCTGGCAGGCACTCTGAGCACACACTCCCTCTATTTTGGGAGAGCAACAGGCAGGCAATAAAGTTAATTAAAAAAAAAAAAAAGTTTGCAGCACAGCCCTTTCACCGGTCTGCCTCCCCATCTCTTTTGGTGCTGTGCTGGATTTAGATTTGGTCAACGGACTAAGGCAATTCCTCTTGCTCCTGCTTGCTTTCACCTTGGGTTATAATAATTAAAAAAAAAAAAAAAAGGGAGGGGGGGAGGATTGGTGTTGCAGGTAAATCAGCCTCCCAGTTGGTGCATTCTGTCTGCCTTGTGAGGTAGGCAGCAGCTCAGCATCCAGCCATGGCCCCTGTAGTGCACATGGAGCAGGGCTTGGTTAGTACTCCCATTTTGGCTGGAGCAGTAGACCTTTTACCGATGCTTCACAATATCAAGGAAGCCATAGCTTCTTTCAATTTTTTTAACTCGTTAGAGCAGCATTTCTAGTTCAGTAACATCCTGTTGGGGCTTGCCACAGTACCAAGGACCTTTTTTTCAGGGTCATGCTAGGGGCCATAGCTGTCTTATGCAGAGAGAGAATTCTGGGTCATCCTTATCTGGATGATGGTTTGGCTTGGCCACAGTGATTTAGGTCCTGGAAGCTTTGGGCTGGGTTGTGAATTGTTTAAACTGATTCCTACTCAGGGCTAGCACGATGGCAGTCCTCACCCATGGGTAACATCAGTTGGTGCTTGGCACTGAACTTTTAACATTTTTAGAAAGTTTGAGCCTTCTCTACTGCCACCTAGCCATGGGCAAAGCCCTTTAATCTCATCTTTTCTGCAGAACCCATAGTGTGTGGCTTTCCTGTCTCCTGCAATGTGGGAATCTGGATTTCTGTGATGCCAGGATTCATTCATCGCATAGCCCTGTGGCCTCTTATCTGTTACCTTCAGTCACCTAGGTATGTTTATTTGGTTAGTGGCTGTGCGATGCACTGGCATTGGTTACAGTTGTGACATCAAGTTGTTTGATTTTGCTGTTTGTTTTTCACTCAGTCCCTGAAAGGATGATAATACTGGCTTCAAGAGGTGCCCCTATGATATGTCCTCTGCCTGGGGGCCAGTCATGACAGCCAGAGTTGTCCCCTTTTTGTAACCATGACCCTTGGGGTGTATCTGTCCGAGCTCAAACTCATGGAAAAGCAATTTGGGATCTGTAAGTCCAGCCTATCGATGTTGCACATCAGTGGACCCAGAACCTACATTGACTAATGGAGGTGCATCTGCATCAAACACCTTTGACAGTGAGCATCAGCAAGGACCAGGGGGAGAGACTGTAATCTCTCTTCCCACCTAAAGAAGGCAAAGGTTCAGCCTGTTCTGTTCTGGCAGTGAGGAGTGCTGATGATGTGTATTGGGCAAAAACTAAGAAGCATTGATGTCTCTGTTGATGGCCTTGTTCCAGATGTCAACAGCCAGATACAAGTGCGTTTTTAGCTTTTGCCCAATACACATCAGCACTCCTCGTTCCTGATACTGGGCAGTCTGGTGGCTGTCATGGTGAGGATCTCAACCATCTCTAAAGGTCCAGGTGTCAGCCACCACTACACTTTTGGTATCTCAGTAATACCTGCCTCTCCTACTGCCTCCCAAGCTGTGATGGCTTCAGTAGTCTGAGAAGAGCTGGACAGGATAATCCAGCAGGCTTTGGACAGAGCAATACACAGTATCTTAGTGCTCTGGCATCGAAGTCATCTGTGTCCATGCAGACTGACATCCAGCCAAACCTGGAGTCTATTGGGCTGTCTGGAGGATCAGGATCGATGCCAGCCGCACAGGTGGTGATTTCTAGCCCATTGGTGGGGGACGTCTAAGATGCGGAAGTTCGTCTGCATCTGGGTACCAACGGACACTTGCTCTTCTCACTGAGACCTTGTCTACTAGCCAAGTGAGATGGATCCACAGGGCTAGCCTACCAGTCAGGCTTGGACGTGGAGCTGGTGATTTCTCTGGTCAGGAGGAATCAAAAGGTCTCCCCTGCAATCCCCTCTGCTTCACAGGAAAGGAGAACATTTTCACCTGTTGGCCTCTCCTTTGCTAGCTTTATCCAGGAAATGGCTAAGGCCATTTAATTTGCTTTGCTGGACATCCTACAGCTCATAGAGCATCCTATGGAGACTGTGGCAGACACTTTAGGGAGCACAGAGAAGAATGTGGGAGACCACTTCACTGGCTGCAGAGTTTGTCACCTTTTGCTCAGGGGCCTGTCCTCTTCATCCACAAAGGGCACTGTTGGTGAGGATCTCTCTGACTCTTGCATGCTCCTTAAATCCTTTTCAGCTATTTAAGCTCACTAGTCCCTTAGGCTGTTTGTTTTTGTTCAGCAGAATTCACAAGGAATCGGCATTATCTAGTTAAACCTAGAAAACTACTTCAGGGCAGGACTATATATGCGTGATGTCAGCTTCTTCCTCTGTCTTCATCTGCTGGCAGAGGTGCAAGACCCACTGGTGGGGATTGGCCTGCTCTCATTAGAGGAAATTATCAGGTACATAGTAATTTCGTCTTTCCTTATCCATCCCAGATCAGTCTAGACAAGTAGGTTGTCATCCCTTCCAAACTTTCTGCAGTATACCAACTACTTGGTATACTGCAGAAAGTTTGGAGGCTCTGGTGGTACTTTGTGTTCACTATATGAGATTTCAGTCTTCGGCTGGCCAGGGGCATTTGTACAATGACTGCTTAGTCTTTCTTACATTAGTGTCTGATTTAGATGGCTATGCCAAGAGAGATGCAGTCCTTAGCACCAGCACTGTTGTGCAACCCTGTCTTACAATCCACATTAAGATGGGTTTGGGCACTTCCTGCATCTCTGAACTAATCTAGCAGGATAAGGAAGGAGAAATTGTAGTCTTACCTCACAACTTCCTTTCACTGAATTCTGCCAGACAGTCCAGGACCTTCCTAGAAAGTCAGTGGCTCTGTTTTTGCTTGTCCTTAGATAAGCCTCCCTCCCATATTCCTTTGTATATAGTAATTTATTGTATACAGTAATTATCTTCGTTCTCCCCCTCTTTTTTCCTCCTCCCAGTTAAGGCAACCTTGTTATAATGTAACTTTTATGCTCCTTCAAATTGTCACTTGTTGAATGGTTGGTTATAGTTCTGCTTAGTTCAATGTAAACCGAGTTGGTTTGATCTGTATCAAGAAAGTCGGTATATAAAAGCCTTAAATAAATAAATAAATAAATGCCTCCGGAACAGCCCCCGGGTCGAGTCTCGGCGCGCCAGCACCCTGCTGGCGCGCGTGGATTTACGTCTCCCTCCGGGAGGCGTAAATCCGTGGATAAAGGTAGGGGGAGGGTTTTAGATAGGGCCGGAGGGGTGGGTTAGGTAGGGGAAGGGAGGGGAAGGTGAGGGGAGGGCGAAAGAAAGTTCCCTCCGAGGCCGCTTCGATTTCAGAGCGGCCTCGGAGGGAATGGAGACAGGCTGCACGGCTCGGCGTGCGCCGGCTGCCCAAAATCGGCAGCCTTGCGCGCGCTGATCCAGGATTTTATAAGATACGCGCGGCTACGCGCGTATCTTCTAAAATCCAGCTTACTTTTGTTTGTGCCTGCTGCGCAAACAAAAGTATGCGAACGCGCTTTTTAAAAAAATCTACCCCTTAGGGAATAGGCACTGCTATTAATTGCATCAGTAGCATGGGATCTTCTTGGTGTTTGGGTAATTGCCAGGTTCTTGTGGCCTGGTTTTTGGCCTCTGTTGGAAACAGGATGCTGGGCTTGATGGACCCTTGGTCTGTCCCAGCATGGCAAGTTCTTATGTTCTTATGTCAGAGTCTGGGGTGGCATCTAAGATGTCGCCAAAGTGTGGAGAGAATAAATAGGCAAAGTGGCTGTCATTCTGCTGTCACTGTACTTCCCAAGCAGGCAAAGATAGCGTCCTTGGATCTGGGGGCGGTCCTGCATTGTGAGAAGCCAGCCTCAGGTTGGTCTCCACTAATGCGATTTCTAAACCCGAGTATAGGCTTGGTCCATACATTCTGTACTCTTTATCCATCTAAACAGATTGTGAGCCAGGGGCTCATGTTTTATTTAGAGTGAGAAACTGGAGAAATCATCATTCCCTTTTTATTTCTTGCAGCCTCTTCACCTCTACCTTTTGGCTGCTGTTGCTGCTCTCTGGTTCAATCCTTTCCTACCTTGTTCCAGCAATTCCTACACTCAACAGCAGAAGCATTAACATGCAGAATAACGGCAAATGTTTCTTCATAGAGAGGGTAGGGGATGCATGAACAGCCTTCTAAGGAAAGTGGTGCAGGTAATTCAACTCTGCTTTGCCCTTACTTGTAATGGATGTTCTCTGTGGACAGTGCGACAAACCAGCCCCACAGTCCCACCCTCCTCCCGTGAGAGTATTAAACTGCTGCCCCACCTAGGGCTCTGCTTGTGGGACTGTCTCTTTCTATTATCTATGGAGAATACCTGTTACAGGTAAGCAACTCTCTCCATCTATAAGCAGGACAAATCCAGCCACACAAGTGGGTGCTCCCATAGCTAAGGATTGTACCCATTAATGTATTTCTGGACAGTTAAAAATGATTGCAACCAGAAAAAGGATAGAGGGAGAGTTTAAGGTTAATTAAGTGTTTAATATAGTCACTGTCTCTTGGAGATTCTACCTTGAGGCAGTAATGGTTAGTGAATGCATGCATGAAAGACCAATTTGCTGCTTTGCAGGTATCCATTATTGATGCTGAACTGTGATGAACTAGCTGTTAAGAGTAACTTAATCTGAAATGCTTTTTTCTTGCTGGTAGTTTGATTCTCTGTAAGTTTGTAACAATGTGAAATACAATTTGAAAGCCATGTTAGTAAGGTTTGCTTCTTCACTGGGCAACCAAGTGACACTACCATAAGAGAAAGAATTGGGGTGATTTTCTAAATGTTTTGTTCTTTCTAAATTAAAAAAATAAAATAAAATCAATGCGCTTCTAAGGTGCAAGGTAGTGCTTCTCAGCCTGGTTGTTTGGGCATGCCTAGCCAGTCAGGTTGGATATCCACACTGAATGTGCATGAAATTTGCATGCAGTGGAAGCAATGCATACAAATCTATCTCATGCATGTTCATTGTGCATATCCTTAAAACCCGACTGGTTAGGTGTTCCTTGAGGCAAGAACTGAGACGCACTGGTACAAGGCATGGAGAGTTTTCTTTTTCTTCCATCCATGTGTGTTTTTAACAAGAATACTGGCAAAACAATCGACTGGTTTAAGTGAAACGGGAGACATTTTTGCAAGAAATTTAGGGTGTGTTTTTAGAATTACTCTGTTCTTGAAGATCTGCCTGAATGGAGAATGAGCCACTAAAGCTTGGAATTCACTCACTGAGAGATGAGGTAATTTCCATTAGAAATGACACTTTTCAAGAAAGGAATTTTAAATCTTCTGTTGCCATAGGCTCAAAAGGGGAGTTCATTAAGGTATTTAGTACTATATAAAGATCCCATTGAGTCAGAGGATGGGGAGGCTTCTAATTGGATGTAACTGTAAGAGATCTCTCATAAATCATAACCACCGTGAGCTGTTGTGAAATAGTCTGGCCTTAGTAATATAGTAAGTGTCAGCCTACAAAGGCCCAAGTCGTCCATCTAGTATACCCCCGTGGAGTTTCAGATTCTAAATCTACAGCTTTCTTTCCATTGGAAAAGGTTTGATTTATGTGCAGTATTTAAAAGTCTATCATATCTCCCCTATTTCTCCTCCAGGGTACACACATTCAGGACCTTTAGACTCCTATGGTTTTCCCTACACACCCCACACCATTTTGGTTGCCTTTCTCTAGCCTATTTCCATCCTGCCCTTTTTGAGATGTGGTCTCCAGAACTGAACACTACTCCAGGTGAAGCCTCACCAAGGACCTGTAGAAGAGCATTATCAGCATTTTCCTGTTCCTGCTAGTAATGCGCCTCTGTGCAGCCCAGCATCCTTCTGGCTTTCACCCCTTTGTCACATTGCTTGCTGCTTTTAGATCATCAGATACTATCATACTAAGGTCTCTTTCCCTGTCCATGCATATCATCCCATACACTCATGTGGATTTCTGCACCCCAAATATGACTCCATTTCTTGGCATTAAATCCCAACTAAACTAGAAAAGGCCAAAGGGTATTTCAATAAAGAACAATGAGAAAAAATGCCCCCAAAATATCTAAAAAAGGTTTTTTTGTGTTTTTTTAATTTGGATGAAGGCTTCAGATGCCAAACTAAAAGCTTTAGTCTCGTTGTTTGGACTACAACTGTATAATCGGCCAAAAACCTTAGTTTTTAAAAATTTATGTTGGACAGTGACAGTGACAAAGTCTACCCATTGAAAATACTTTTTCAATATAAAAATACTTAGCTTCTTAGCATAGGGAAGCAGATTCAAACAGGAAACAATTTAATTTTCTTTTGCTGAACTCTGATGCTGGCCAGTGTTTTGCCAAATTAAGGCTTCATCAGGGAGAGATTTTCCTTCTGGCAAACCAAGGGCAATATGTTTTTCATTAAAAACCCATCTGTTAGTGATGTGAAATCTATGATTTTACAACAAAGATGGCTGACATGTTTGAAAAAAAATCATATGGTGTGACTTTTACAAAGAAAGACCCATTGGTAGAACAGCACATCCAACAGTGGATAGTTCTGTTAGGGAGCGAGCCCTTCGGGCCCTGTTAGGAGCGCGGAGGTGCGGTCCCATCTCAAGGGAGGATGTGAGCCCTTAGATCATGGTGCGGCTCAGGGAGGAGCCCCAAAACACACAGCGAGAGGTGAGCAGGTACGAGCATGGGTGGAGCAGGAGCAAGGCTGGACTGAAGAAGAGGCGAGGGAATATCCAGAACAGGAACAAGGCTCGCTCAGCCTCCACTGGACCTTCATGCACCAATGAGACCCAGCAACACAATGCTGGTCCCGAGGGTAGCCCTCTGGCCACTCGATAGCACTTCTGGACCCACCGCTTGGGAACGACAAGTGCGTGAGGGCAGAAACACGAAGACTCAGGATACTCGGAGGATTCAGACATAGACTAAGATACTCAGATGAAGGAGATTCAGAGGTATCTGACAAGGATTCAGGAGTCAGTAAAACGAGTAAGTACCGTTGTGTTGAGCATCTTATGTTTAATAATGTTTGAAAGGAATTTCATTGAAATGGAAACAGTAAAGTTGTTGAAGATAGGGGGAGGTTTACAAATAAGGAAGTGGTGGTGAATGTATATTGAGCGCATGTGCGCTGTAAGTTTTGTGCTAAAAAAACTGGCAATGGATAGTAAAGGGATGTGCGTTCTATGTTTAATAGTACAATGTTTGCAAAAAATATCAGTAAATGTGAATAGTGTACTAATGAAAATGATATTTCATATTCTCTTATCAGGAGGAATCCCCTGAAGCAGGCGAGCTGTGCCGCCGAAACATTGCAATGTCGGGAGAGTAGAATTTTAGCAATCACACACACATATTGGTTGATAGCACTGCCTGTTAGGCAGTTGATTTGGATATTCACGGGACAAGTTCACACAACGGTGCGGAGAGGTTGTCATGAATTTGGCAAGATAAGTAAAAAATTTTTAAAACGATTAAAAAGTTAAAAAATTGGCATATATAATAAAAAGAGTACATTAGTGAAATTGGTAAATGAAGTTACTATTCTAGCGCCATTGCCATCATGAAAGAGGTTGTAGCCCTGTATAGGGCAAGAACCTAAGCGATTGAGCACGCAGTCTGATACCAATTTCTGAAGATGAAAAACAAACGGATGAAATGTTTAGATATAATTAATCCTTACATATTGTGTATGTTTGATTGTATTGAGTGAGGACAGTAGCCCTTCAATTTTGTTATTTGGGTTATTTAATATCGTAAAATCTTTAACCTCTCCAAAAACTACAACTCACAATGACATCTACAATAATATTGCTCAATACTTTCAAGACAAAACTACCAAAATATCTGCTGAATTTTCTCATCTTCCAATTCCCACAACTAATTTACCTTTATTGAGTTGTTCTTGGTCTGGTTTCTCTGAAAGAGATGTCATAACGATTGTTCGTTTACTTATTAAATTAAGTCTCAAATTCCCCTTACAATCCATGCACTGTTAACTAATCAAAGATTATCTAATATCTCTCTTCCATCATTATACAATTAGTCAATGTATCTCTCAAAAATAGTACTTTTCTCAAAATCTTAAAACAAACATCCATCCTTCCAGTTCCAAAGAAAGAAATACTTATGACTTCACTGATTTCTATAATTTTCGACAAATAGAATCATTAACAACCCTAGCTAAAATCATAGAATCCATAGTGCTCTATGCTGTGTGACCTGTTCAATAGTGATTGGAGTGATTGGAGAAGAGCGGTGGTGGTCCCGCTTCACAAGAGTGGGAACAGGGAAGAGGCAGGCAACTACAGACCGGTTAGCCTCACTTCGGTGGTGGGAAAAGTAATGGAGTCACTGCTGAAAGAGAGAATAGTGAACTATCTACAGTCTGGAGAATTGATGGACCAGAGGCAGCATGGATTCACCAGGGGAAGATCCTGTCAGACAAATTTGATTGACTTTTTTGACTGGGTAACCAAGGAATTGGATCAAGGAAGAGCACTAGATGTCATCTACTTGGATTTCAGCAAAGCTTTTGATACGGTTCCGCACAGGAGACTGGTGAATAAAACGAGAAGCTTGGGAGTGAGTGCCGAGGTGGTGACCTGGATTGCAAATTGGTTGACGGACAGAAGACAATGTGTGATGGTAAATGGAGCCTTCTCTGAAGAGAGAGCGGTTTTAAGTGGTGTACCGCAAGGATCGGTGTTGGGACCGGTCCTGTTCAATATCTTTGTGAGCGACATTGCGGACGGGATAGAAGGTAAGGTTTGTCTTTTTGCGGATGACACTAAGATCTGCAACAGAGTGGACACGCCGGAAGGAGTGGAGAGAATGAGACGGGATCTAAGGAAACTGGAAGAGTGGTCGAAGATATGGCAGCTGAGATTCAATGCCAAGAAGTGCAAAGTCATGCATATGGGGAGTGGAAATCCGAATGAACTGTACTCGATGGGGGGGGAAAGGCTGATGTGCACGGAGCAGGAGAGGGACCTTGGGGTGATAGTGTCTAATGATGTGAAGACAGCGAAACAATGCGACAAGGCGATAGCAAAAGCCAGAAGAATGCTGGGCTGCATAGAGAGAGGAATATCGAGTAAGAAAAGGGAAGTGATTATTCCCTTGTACAGGTCCTTGGTGAGGCCTCACCTGGAGTACTGTGTTCAGTTCTGGAGACCGTATCTACAAAAAGACAAAGACAAGATGGAAGCGGTACAGAGAAGGGCGACCAGGAAGGTGGAGGATCTTCATCGGATGACGTAAGAGGAGAGATTGAAGAATCTAAATATGTACACCCTGGAGGAAAGGAGGAGCAGAGGTGATATGATACAGACTTTCAGATACTTGAAAGGTTTTAATGATCCAAAAACAACGACAAACCTCTTCCGTAGGAAAATAATCAGCAGAACCAGGGGTCACGATTTGAGGCTCCAGGGAGGAAGATTCAGAACCAATGTCAGGAAGTATTTCTTCACGGAGAGGGTGGTGGATGCCTGGAATGCCCTTCCGGAGGAAGTGTTGAAGACCAGAACTGTGAAAGACTTCAAAGGGGCATGGGATAAACACTGCGGATCCATAAAGTCAAGAGGCCGCCAATGAAGAGTGGGTGACTCGCCAGAATGATGGCTATTGACACAATACCCTTATTAAATAAACATACACATGCTTACTGTGACTCCTACATCGCTCTAAGCTTCAACAGCAAGAGGTAATGGAAAAAAGGATTTGCACTCACAAAGAGGGGAGTAGCTGGCTTGTTACGGCGGTTACTACCCCAAACCAAATATGCCTGATACTTCACTTTCAATGCATATACAGCATAGCTCTCTGCTTCAATGACAGGGGAGAAGAATAACTGATACTTCACACATCCAGCAGAGCTCTCTGCTACAACGGCAAGGGAGAAGAAAAAGGGTTCACACTCAAAAAGCGGAGAGTAGCTGGCTTGTTACGGCGGTTACTACCCCAAACCAAATGTGCCTGATACTTCACTTTCCATGCATATCCAGCATGGTTCTCTGCTTCATCGGCATGGGAGAAAGACTGATACATCACGCATTTCCAGCATAGCTCTCTGCTTCAACGGCAGGGGAAAAAAAAAAAACAACCAAAAACAAAAAACTGATGCTTCACGCATATCCTGCATAGCTTCAACGACAGGGGTGAAGGAAAAAAAAAAAAAAAGGATTCGCAATCACAAAGCGAGGAGTAGCTGGCTTGTTACGGCGGTTACTACCCCAAACCAAATGTGCCTGATACTTCACTTTCAATGCATATCCAGCATGGCGCTCTGCTTCAACGGCAGGGGAGAAAAAAAAAAAAAATCCAACAAGGGCTGTACAACATAGTCTAGGTAAAACAAATAAGCATGGGTGTAGCTTGCTTATCGCGGCCATTACTGCCCCTACTACCCCTAACTAATCAAGCTAGATATTTCACTTGGATGCAGCTCCATCACCGCTCTCTACATTAATGGTGGGGGTGGAAGGGGAATAGAACAAGGAGCTAAGAGAAACAGATAAGAATGAGAGAAAAAATGTGTGAGGCTTGCTGGGCAGACTGGATGGGCCATTCGGTCTTCTTCTGCCGTCATTTCTATGTTTCTATGTTTCTATAACTTACGGAATACATTAACAATAATAGTATCTTAACACAAATCGACATGGTTTTCGAAAAGGACACAGCACTGAAACCTTGCTCCTGTCATCATTTGATTCCATCATCTGAAGTTTTGACGCAAATGTAGACTACATCATTGTGTTACTTGATATATCAACAGCTTTTGATACTTTAAATCATGATTTTTCAATGGTTTGCCTCTTTTATTTCTGATTGTCTGCAACAGATATATTTTGGCTCACATTTCTCAGACTGGTACACCACAACCTCTGGAGTCCCACAAAGTTCCTCCTTGTCCGGAATGCTATCTAATATTTATTTACTTCCCCTTTGTCACATATTATCTGGATTAGGTATAGACTTCAAAATCTACGCAGCTGATATACAACTCCTTATACCATACACTATGGGGTAGATTTTAAAAGGTGTGGGTGCGTGGTTCCCGGCGCATGCACATGGATGCACGGATTTTATAACATGTGTGTGCCGGCGCGTGCACATTATAAAATCCATGGGCTGTATGCACATGTGCACCAGATTTTATAATCTGCACATGCATTTGCGGGCGACGCACGCAGGGGAGGAATTTTACTAAATTATGCATAGCAACGCAATCGGGCCTTCACCGTTCCCTCCCAGTCTGCTCCAATTAAAGAGAGAACTTCCATAGCCCCCTACCGAAACCCCCTCCCTCTTCCCCCTCTCCTAATGGCCGCTGTCCCGGCCGACCTCCATCCCACACGCAGAGCCCGGCCACACAGGTCACAGTCTGTGTGGTATTTACTTCTGCTGTTGTTCAGGCATAGGTCAGAATAAAACCCTTTATAGTCTATTTGCCACGTTGTTTAATACTTTGTTACTGCCTTTGTGTAACTTGTTGGATGAGAGGAACATGGATTTTCATCTTTATGCTGATGATCTTCAGTTGTTATACCCAGTGATTAATAATGTACAGGAGACAATCTCTCATGTAAATCAGAATAGACGAGATAAAAACATGGATGAAATGGAATGGTATATTGGTGAAAGTTAAGAAAACTGAGATATTATCTATTACTTGAAAAACTGAGTTAGTTTCCCCAAACCTTGGTCAGGTTGGTGGTGTTGCCATTCTGATAGTGGAGATTGTTCGAGACCTTGAGGTTTGTTGAATATGGGCTTTACAACACTACAGCCATAGTTACAAGCTGTTGTAAGAAGAGGTTTCTATAAGTTATAACAATTGAGTAGATTGAAATATATTCTGGATCATGATTTTAGGACGGTTATGCAAGCATTTGTTCTAACTTGCTTAGATTATTGCAATGTCCTGTATATAGGGTTTCCTAAATGCAAATATTAATGAATGCTGCAGTTTGAGTGGTCTCAAGTTGTCCTCTTTCTGCCAATCTTGCAGGATTTACATTGCTTTCCAGTTGAGTTTTGGGTACTTTCAAGATCTTATCTTTAGTTCATTGAGTGATTTATGGTAACAGTTCTGTTTTTTTTTTAAACTTTTTAAATTAATTTGAACATAAGGCAGAGATTCATAATAACAACAGACACGGAGCCATCCAGATATAACTTGATAACAAGCATAGTTAACATGATCACATCACGCATCAATTATGAAAAGCACAGACAGGCTACCCAGAGTAGAACATTACATCCCTTGCATCCTGGCATTAAACATTTACTAGGCCCTTCTTAGTCTTATCCCAAAATTCTCCTACACCCAGCAGCCAAATATTTACAAAAAGGATCCCAGATTCGACCGTAGAAAAACAACTTCTTATGAAGAGAAAAAGTCAGCTTTTCAATGATTGCTATGTCATGAAGCTGCTTATGTCATTGAGAAACCAGTTGTAGAGATTTCCAATGTGTAGCGATAGTAAATCTGGCTGCATGAATTAAATGATTACATAGCTTACGTTGCTGCCTTGCCAAAGATAAATTAACCCAAAGCTCAAGAAGGCAAATTTTATAGGTGTGAGAGTCATCTGATGCCCCAGAATTTCAGCAATAGTCATCTCCATCCTCTGTCAGAACCCTGCACTATCCCACACTCCCACCAGACATGTAGATATGTCCTCACCCCTCCACACCCTCGCCAGCACAAGTGGGATGCAGTGGGGGATCACCTAGCAAAGTAAACCGGTGTTCTGTAAGTCCTCCTCACCAGCTTGTACATCAATTCAACCCTGTGACTACAAATGGAAACCCGGTGTATCTTCTTCGATATTGTCCCCCAGTCCCTCTCGGTTAGATTCAGCCTGAGATCTGTATTCCATTCTGCTATCGAGGCTAGCATGGGTTCCCTCTCTTCTTCATACATCATGGTGATGGCTCTGTTTAGCAACGATATGTTTTTCTTATCCGGTCCAATTAACATCAAAACCCTTTCTACCCATGAGGGTGTAGTCCTAATCCATAACATCCCCTCAGACTTTAGCAACTGCATCTTGATACTGTCATATATGTCTCTCGATTTTGTCCTGAAGTTCAAAGTCTTCTAACAAAGTCTCATAGGGGACCCAACCATCCTCATCTCAGAACTGGCCCATAAACTGCAAACCACTAACCCCAGCCCAGCCAGTCCTCTCCCCAATAATAATCCCTACGCCAACTTTGGATCCATCGATTTAACCTCCGCCAAGGAAATCAAATCCATTTTAAATAAAATAAAACCTGCTACCCACCCCTCTGACACCATCCCCACTAAAGCACTCCTGTCCATTCCCTCTACCATCGCGAAACCCCTTGCCGATGTAATCAACTGTTCCCTCTCCCATGGCAAAGTCCAGACCCCCTCAAACTTGCAGTTGTCAAGCCGCTACTCAAAAAATCTACCCTTGACCCCACCAACCCCTCAAACTACCGCCCCATATCTAACCTTCCCTTCATATCCAAACTTATGGAAAAGGTAGTCAACTCCCAGCTTTCCGAATATTTGGAAGACCATAACATCCTCCACTCTTCTCAATTTGGCTTCTGTAAGTCTCGAAACACGGAAAGCCTCTTACTCTCACTCACTGACACCCTCCTCAAGGGCATGGACCATGGACAATCGTTTATCCTTGCATTCCTTGACATATCGTCAGCCTTTGACACTATCAGTCATAAAATCCTCCTTACCCGCCTAACTGAGATTGGCATCTCAGGCACCGCCATCCACTG
Source organism: Rhinatrema bivittatum (assembly GCF_901001135.1). Taxonomy (NCBI): domain Eukaryota; kingdom Metazoa; phylum Chordata; class Amphibia; order Gymnophiona; family Rhinatrematidae; genus Rhinatrema; species Rhinatrema bivittatum. Next base: position 311,401,680 of record NC_042621.1, read on the forward strand.
GTTCTCCTCTTACCTCAACAATAGAGGCTACATTGTAAGAATTGCAAAATCCGAATCATCGCACATCCCCCTTGCACAAGGCATCCCTCAGGGCTCCTCCCTATCCTCCACTCTCTTTAATATATACCTGTTACCTCTCTGCCATCTCCTCTCCGACCTCGGTCTTAAGTTTCTCCTATATGCTGACAACGTCCAAATCCTCATCCCCATTCAAGAATCTCTCACCAAATCCCTCAAGTTTTGGGAAACATGCCTCACCTCCATTAACAACCTCCTCTCCAACCTCCACCTTGCTTTAAATTCCTCTAAAACCAAACTCCCCATCATATAAAATCACCTGGAACACATGCCCCCCCTCCACTTGCGACCTCACCCTCCCCTCATATGCTCCCCCCTACTTTGTGCGAGATCTTGGTGTCTCCCTAGACCAACAACTAAACTTCAAAAACCACATCAACACAATTATAAATGGAGGTTTCTACAAGCTCCACATCCTCAAAAAACTCAAACCTCTGCTCCACACTCAAGACTTCCGCACAGTCCTACAATCGACTATGCTATCAAAAATGGATTACTGCAACTCCCTACTTCTAGGCCTCCCCTACTCTACAATTAGACCCCTGCAAATGTTACAGAATGCCATGGCCAGAATCCTCACAAACACCCGCAAAGCCGACCACATCACCCCCATTCTTAAAGAGCTCCATTGGCTACCCATCTCCTCCCGCATCAGATACAAACTCCTCACTATTATTCACAACTCCCTGCACAACCACCATCACTCCTGGCTCGAAAAGCCGCTCCACTTCCGATCCTCCAGTTGTCCTACCAGAACCGCACTCACAGGAACTCTCCTCACCCCCACCCTTAAGATTGCACACAACACCTCCACCAGAGAAAGAGCATTATCCATCGCAGGCCCTACCCTCTGGAACACTGCGCCACTTGAGCTCCGACTAGAACCTTGCATCCGGAAATTTAAAAAAGGGGTCAAGACATGGCTCTTCAAATTGGCCTACCCTGATTCAGATCCCACGTAGTTTCTCCTTTCCCTTTAACCCATTAGAGAAAGAACCCTACTTTTATCGTACTATTTGCCTCCCCTTTCCTCCTTATTTGTAACCTTTTTTGTCTCCCCCCTGCTGCAATTTACTTACCCTCCCTCCCCCTGTTCCTAGACCACTTACCTTTATTGATAGCAATATTGTAAATATAGCTTTCATTTAGTGCTAATGATAGATTATACATAGTTTTGCTTTTTAGATGGTATATAACTTTTTCCTTTTGAACTTATAATCTGCAATGATTGACTTTAGTGCCTTGTTAAATGTATATTTTTGCAATGTTATATATATTGGGGTACATTTTCAAGAGATTGCACGCGTAAGATACACACGCAACCCCCGAAAACCTACCCCTGCCTCCCCTTGCTCGCGCCGAGCCTATCTTGCATAGGGTCGGCGGCGAGCTTAAGCCCCGGGACGCGTGTAAGTCCCGGGGCTTGAAAAAATGGGCGTTCTGGGGATGGGGCCACCGGGATAGGGGATGGAGAGTTGGCAGGTATAACTTCTTCAATAAAGGTCAGGTGGAGTTTTTAGTTAGGGCTGGGGGGCGGGTTAGATAGGGGAAGGGAGGGGAAGGTGCCGGGGGGGGGGGAAGTTCTCTCCGAGGCCGTTCCGATTTCGGAGCGGCCTTGGAGGGAATGGAGGCAGGCTGCATGTGTGCAGCAGTGTGAGCATGTTATAAAATCGGGCATAGATTTGTTCACGCTGGGTTGCGCAAACAAATCTACGCCCACGTGCATGTTATAAAATCTGGTCCATTATTTTTTGGTTAAGAACATAAGAAATTGCCATGCTGGGTCAGACCAAGGGTCCATCAAGCCCAGCATCCTGTATGCTCATGATTGTTTTAATTGCATCAGTAGCATAGGATCTTCTTAGTGTTTGGGTACTTGCCAGGTTCTTGTGGCCTGGTTTGGCCTCTGTTGGAAACAGGATGCTGGGCTTGATGGACCCTTGCTCTGACCCAGCATGGCAATTTCTTATGTTCTTGAACTGCCGCTGCAGGATGAGAGAGAACAAATGTTAATGGAACCCACGAGAGAAGGAGCTATACTCGACTTAGTGCTCACTAATGGAGATAATGTCTCTGATGTCCAGGTGGGTGCCCACCTCAGCACCAGTGATCATCAAATGGTATGGTTTCATATCACAAAAAGGATACGGAGAAGTCGCACAAAGACCCGAGTTTTGCAGTTCAAAAACACGGACTTTGATGAAATGGTGACGTACCTGGAGGAAGAACTAAAAGGCTGGGAGAACGAGACAGATGTGGATCAACAGTGGACCAATCTAAAAGGAGCAATTACCAAGGCAACTAATCTATATGTTAGAAAAGTAAAGAAAAGCAAAAGAAAAATGAAACCTATCTGGTTCTCAAAGGAGGTGGCTGACAAAATAAAGGCTAAAAGGACAGCGTTCAAGAAATATAAAAGATCCCAAAGGGAGGAGCACAAAGAAGAATATCTGGTGGAACTGAGGGAGACGAAGATATTAATCAAAACAGCAAAAAGTCAAGCGGAAGAGAGGATTGCCAAGGAGGTAAAGAGAGGTGACAAAACATTTTTCAGATACATCAGCGAAAAGAGAAAAGTTCAAAGTGGTATAGTGAAACTGAAAGGTGGAAAGGATCAATGTGTGGAGAGAGACGAAGAAATGGCAGAAATATTAAATGAATACTTCAGTTCTGTGTTCATTAAAGAGGACCCTGGAGAAGGACCGTCGATAGTTAACAAGAAACTGGAGGGGAGTGGAGTAGATGTAACTCCATTTACAGTAGAGAATGTATGGGAAGAGCTAGGAAAACTAAATGTGGACAAAGCCATGGGGCCTGATGAGGTTCATCCCAGGATACTGAGGGAGCTCAGAGATGTGCTGATGGGTCCGCTGTGTGACCTGTTCAATAGATCCCTGGAAACGGGAGTGGTGCCGAGTGATTGGAGAAGAGCGATGGTGGTCCTGCTTCACAAGAGTGGGAACAGAGAAGAGGCTGGTAACTACAGACCAGTTAGCCTCACTTCGGTGGTGGGAAAAGTAATGGAGTCAGTGTTGAAAGAGAGAATAGTGAACTATCTACAGTCCAGAGAATTGATGGACCAGAGGCAGCATGGATTCACCAGGGGAAGATCCTGTCAGACGAATCTGATTGACTTTTTTGACTGGGTAACCAAGCAATTGGATCAAGGAAAGCACTCAATGTCATCTACTTGGATTTCAGCAAAAGCTTTTGATAAGGTCCCGCACAGGAGACTGGTGAATAAAATGAGAAGCTTAGGAGTGAGTGCCGAGGTGGTGGCCTGGATTGCAAACTGGTTGACGGACAGAAGACAATGTGTGATGGTAAATGGAGCTTACTCTGAAGAGAGAGCGGTGGTGAGTGGAGTGCCGCAAGGATCAGTGTTGGGACCGGTCCTGTTCAATATCTTTGTGAGCGACATTGCGGAAGGGATAGAAGGTAAGGTATGTCGTTTTACAGATGATACTAAGATCGGCAACAGAGTGGATACGCCGGAAGGAGTGGAGAGAATGAGACGGGATTTAAGGAAGCTGGAAGAGTGGTCAAAGATATGGCAGCTGAGATTCAATGCCAAGGAATGCAGAGTCATGCATATGGGGAGTGGAAATCTTAATGAACTGTATTCGATGGGGGGAGAAAGGCTGTTGTGCACGGAGCAGGAGAGAGACCTTGGGGTAATAATGTCTAATGATCTGAAGTTGGTGAAACAATGTGACAAGGCGATAGCTAAAGCCAGAAGAATGCTGGGCTGTAAAGAGAGAGGAATATCGAGTAAGAAAAGGGAAGTGATAATCCCCTTGTACAGGTCCTTGGTGAGGCCTCACCTGGAGTACTGTGTTCAGTTCTGGAGACCGTATCTCCAAAGAGACAGAGACAAGATGGAGGCGGTACAGAGAAGGGAGACCAAAAAGGTGGAAGGTCTTCATTGAATGACTTATGAGGAGAGATTGATGAATCTAAATATGTACACCCTGGAGGAAAGGAGGAGCAGGGGTGATATGATACAGACTTTCAGATACTTGAAAGGTTTTAATGATCCAAAGACAAGCACAAACCTTTTCCATCGGAAAAAAATCAACAGAACCAGGGGTCACGATTTGAAGCTCCAGGGAGGAAGACTCAGACATGTGACAGTGAAAGGACCAATCGGCAGTAAGTGAAGCAGTGAATAAATAAGTTCCTTCCGTCACAAGCGTCAGTTTTTATCCTGTGGCAGCTCCCTTACTGGCACGGTGCACATAAGAATACAAGGTATACAGGGTCCGGAGTGTGTAGAATGTGGGTGTATATTGTGTGTCCCTGAAAAATGATTTTTAAGTCCAGATTTTTCCTGCATGGTGCTGCTTTCTCTGGTTCTTCCTGCTTAATATCGCGACAATGCTAAGTAGGAGGAACCACAGTAAAGCAGGTTTTTTGTTTTTAAGTTGAGCCCCTGACGCACGGGAAGACTTCACGCCTGCTCCGAGCAGGTATAAAATTTGCTGGGTTAAAAAGTGCACCTCGTGCACACAGGGATATTTTGCATGGTGGGGTAATAGCTTAATAGTCTCCTGTACGTGGAATTGACATGTGATGAGCGCTGTTAGCTACGTGCGAGTGTGGGCACACGTTTTTGGATGTGCTGATACTCTTAATGCTTTGGCGGTTATGGATGCCCGTCCAAGCACTCGTTAAGCTGTGTGCTAGGCTCGGCGCATGATATTGCATTGGCTCTCAGCTTCTCTCTCTGTATGCTCAGTATCTGCAGACCTTGCTCATGTCCCAGAATAATTTGCCACATGTCCTTGGGCCATATTGCAATTGGATCTTGAGACTGATTTGGACTGGATTTGTGAGGGAGCTCTGGGAGGCCGGGTCACTGAATGCCTTGTGAAAATCGAGCAGGCTGTGAGCCACTGTGGCCACTGCTGAGGAAGGATTGATTGCTGGTCTGATTCAGCTTTGTGCAGAACTCCTCCGTGCTGTGGATTTTCTCTCTCCCCGCTTCACCTAGCCATGCCTCTGCCGGCTCTTATTCTTTCCCTTTCATATTACATCTGAAATATTTTCCTGCCAGGCCTGTGCCTCTTGCAGCTGTAGCACTAGGCAGTGCCCTGCATCTGAAGTACCCAAAGGGCTGGCAGGTGCTGCTTCTCCTCCCTATGCAGAGCTGGTGCCAGGGAAGCCGCTGCCCTCCCTTCTACTTCAGTTCCCCATTTGATGATGATTGTAGCTGCCCCATGACCCTGTCCGTTGATAAACATCTAGAGAGCATCAGAGAAAGGTTTGTGGCCTTGGAAGTGGTGGGAAAGGGCAGGAGGGATCCTGGTAATTACCTGCTGGTGGGTAAATCCATCCCAGCTCGGGGCTGGGACACAGGGGCTTTCTTCAGAAGACTCCTGCATGGGCTGGGTAGTCAAATATGAAAACCCCCTAATTTACAGGCACGGGTATTGGGTTACTGGTGAGGGAGGATTAAACGGCTCCCGCTTTCTCCCTTCTCACAGGAATCTGCCTTTCCTGGCATTCAAGACCGATGTCCAACGGAAAAGGAAAAACAGGAAACATGCAAAGACTTGGGGAAGAGATGTATAAAAGCAATAAAATCAATAAACCAAGCTTAGAGATGACCAGGGCGAAGGACTAAGCTGTGCTAAACTTTACTCCCAACTTAATAAGGATTTTAGTAGTCAAAAATGTGCAGTAAATTCATGCAAACCCCACCCAAAGGCAGGCAGGGAGCTTGGCTAAGGCCTTTCAGACTGAACCTGGAGCTGGAGTCAAGTTAACACACATCTGGGGCGCTCTTCCAATGTGCTCTTGGGTTTGTGGGAACCCCAAGTCCAGGCCACACCGGCACAGCTCCAGCCCTCATCTATCTGTACGCCAGCTCTAGCACTCGTCTATCTGTACGCCAGCTCTAGCACTCGTCTATCTGTACGCCAGGTCTAGCACTCGTCTATCTGTACTCCAGCTCTAGCACTCGTCTATCTGTACGCCAGCTCTAGCACTCGTCTATCTGAACTCCAGCTCTAGCACTCGTCTATCTGTACGCCAGGTCTAGCACTCGTCTATCTGTACGCCAGGTCTAGCACTCGTCTATCTGTACGCCAGCTCTAGCACTCGTCTATCTGTGCTCCAGCTCTAGCACTCGTCTATCTGTGCTCCAGCTCTAGCACTCGTCTATCTGTACGCCAGCTCTAGCACTCGTCTATCTGTACGCCAGCTCTAGCACTCGTCTATCTGTACTCCAGCTCTAGCACTCGTCTATCTGTACGCCAGCTCTAGCACTCGTCTATCTGTGCTCCAGCTCTAGCACTCGTCTATCTGGCCGCCAGCTCCAGCCCTCATCTATCTGTACTCCAGCTCCAGCCCTCGTCTATCTGTACGCCAGCTCTAGCACTCGTCTATCTGTACGCCAGCTCTAGCACTCGTCTATCTGTGCGCCAGCTCTAGCACTCGTCTATCTGTGCTCCAGCTCTAGCACTCGTCTATCTGGCCGCCAGCTCTAGCACTCGTCTATCTGTACGCCAGCTCTAGCACTCGTCTATCTGTGCGCCAGCTCTAGCACTCGTCTATCTGTGCTCCAGCTCTAGCACTCGTCTATCTGGCCGCCAGCTCCAGCCCTCGTCTATCTGTGCTCCAGCTCTAGCACTCGTCTATCTGTGCTCCAGCTCTAGCACTCGTCTATCTGGCCGCCAGCTCTAGCACTCGTCTATCTGTACTCCAGCTCTAGCACTCGTCTATCTGTACTCCAGCTCTAGCACTCGTCTATCTGTACGTCAGCTGCAGCACTCGTCTATCTGTACGTCAGCTGCAACCCTCGTCTCTCTGTACGCCAGCTCTAGCACTCATCTATCTGTATGTCAACTGCAGCCCTCATCTCTCTGTACGCCAGCTCTAGCACTCATCTCTCTGTACTCCAGCTCCAGCCCTCATCTATCTGTACGCCAGCACTGACCCAGGACTGAAATGTGGGCCAAGCACTGGGGTACGGAAGTCCATCCAGCTCCCTCCCTCCTCCTCCTGGGGTTCCCCTGAACTCTGCTCTCCCACGGGTGGAGATGCCAGCCTGCAGCAGGGAGTTCAGAGATTTGTAAGTTAAAAGCAGACGCCAGCTCTGACTGCACAGGCGATCGATCGATCAGTGGAAGGGGGCAGGGGGCTTAGAAAACCTGTATATTTCCGCACTTCTAAACCCCTCATACATTTGCACACCATTAGCTTTCTGCACTGGGATAGCCTGTGAATAAAAACAAATAGGACATTTTCAAAGAGTTACCTGAATAAAATCAGCAAATATGAGTGTAAGCAGCATGAGCACATATATGCCATGTCAGAACCATGCAAATCCCTGCTGTCCATGGAGAGAGGGAGGGAGAGAGAGAAAGGAAGAGAAATAAGGAGGGAACAGAGAGGGAGAGAGAGGGACAGAGATGGAGGAAGAAAAAGAGAGAGGAGACAGAAATGGAGAGAAAGAGAGGGAAGGAGAGAAGGAAGAGTAAGATAGAGAGAGTGAGAGAAAGACAGAAGGAGAGAGAGAAGGCAAGAGAGGGATAGAGTGAGGGAGAGAAAGAAACAGGGAAAAAGGCAACTTAAAATCCATATAGTAGGAGAAATGTATTCCTGTATAAGGCCCTCGGGCAGTGATAGGGAGCTGTATCACTGGGTAGGCAGTATTCTGGTGTAAGGCCCCCAGGCATTAATGGGGACCTGTAAAACTGGCTAGGCAGTAATCCTATCTAAGGTCCTTAAACAGCTGTATCACAGGATAGGCAGTAATCATGTCTACCACCCTCATGCAGTGATAGGGAGCGGTATCACAGGATAGGCAGTAATCCTGTCTACCACCCTGATGCAGTGATAGGGAGCTGTATCACGGGGCAGGCAGTATTCCTGTATAAATATCTCAGGAAGCGATAGGGGGATGTATCTCTGGGCAGGCAGTATTCCTGTATAAATATCTCAGGCAGTGATAGGGAGCTGCATCTCTGGGCAGGCAGTATTCCTGTATAAATATCTCAGGCAGTGATAGGGAGCTGCATCTCTGGGCAGGCAGTATTCCTGTATAAATATCTCAGGCAACGATAGGGAGCTGTATCACGGGGCAGGCAGTATTCCTGTATAAAGTCCTCTGGCAGCGATAGGGAGCTGCATCTCTGGGCAGGCAGTATTCCTGTATAAATATCTCAGGCAGCGATAGGGAGCTGCATCTCTGGGCAGGCAGTATTCCTGTATAAATATCTCAGGCAGTGATAGGGAGCTGCATCTCTGGGCAGGCAGTATTCCTGTATAAATATCTCAGGCAGCGATAGGGAGCTGCATCTCTGGGCAGGCAGTATTCCTGTATAAATATCTCAGGCAGTGATAGGGAGCTGTATCTCTGGGCAGGCAGTATTCCTGTATAAATATCTCAGGCAGTGATAGGGAGCTGCATCTCTGGGCAGGCAGTATTCCTGTATAAATATCTCAGGCAGTGATAGGGAGCTGCATCTCTGGGCAGGCAGTATTCCTGTATAAATATCTCAGGCAGCGATAGGGAGCTGCATCTCTGGGCAGGCAGTATTCCTGTATAAATATCTCAGGCAGTGATAGGGAGCTGCATCTCTGGGCAGGCAGTATTCCTGTATAAATATCTCAGGCAGCGATAGGGAGCTGCATCTCTGGGCAGGCAGTATTCCTGTATAAATATCTCAGGCAGTGATAGGGAGCTGCATCTCTGGGCAGGCAGTATTCCTGTATAAATATCTCAGGCAGTGATAGGGAGCTGTATCTCTGGGCAGGCAGTATTCCTGTATAAATATCTCAGGCAGTGATAGGGAGCTGCATCTCTGGGCAGGCAGTATTCCTGTATAAATATCTCAGGCAGTGATAGGGAGCTGCATCTCTGGGCAGGCAGTATTCCTGTATAAATATGCCCTTGGGGGTGACCTGCACGGGGTGGCAGTTAATGCCCTTGGGGACACTTGGGGGTGACCTGCACGGGGTGGCAGTTAATGCCCTTGGGGACACTTGGGGGTGACCTGCACGGGGTGGCAGTTAATGCCCTTGGAGACACTTGGGGGTGACCTGCACGGGGAGGCAGTTAATGCCCTTGGGGACACTTGGGGGTGACCTGCACGGGGTGGCAGTTAATGCCCTTGGGGACACTTGGGGGTGACCTGCACGGGGTGGCAGTTAATGCCCTTGGGGACACTTGGGGGTGACCTGCACGGGGTGGCAGTTAATGCCCTTGGGGACACTTGGGGGTGACCTGCACGGGGAGGCAGTTAATGCCCTTGGGGACACTTGGGGGTGACCTGCACGGGGTGGCAGTTAATGTCCTTGGGGACACTTGGGGGTGACCTGCACGGGGTGGCAGTTAATGTCCTTGGGGACGCTTGGGGGTGACCTGCACGGGGTGGCAGTTAATGCCCTTGGGGACGCTTGGGGGTGACCTGCACGGGGTGGCAGTTAATGCCCTTGGGGACGCTTGGGGGTGACCTGCACGGGGTGGCTGTGCTACATGGGAAGCTCGCTGGGCAGACAATACTCTCTTACTGTGTTAAATCTTCCCTAGAGCCACCCCTGATCTTAACTCCGGGGCCACCACAGTGTGGGTCCTGCCACTCAGTCTCTTCCACCATTTTTATGGTTTTCCTGCCCGTTTTATTATAAAATGTAAAAGCTTTGCTTTCCTTCACAAAGAAGGTTTTGGCCCACTTCCTCCTCACCTCCTCAAATCCCAGAAGACGTTTGCAGGTACTTTCATCATCCCAAGGTAGGTCACCCCTTCTGACAGAGCCTCCAGTTTCCTGAGCATGACTTGGGGGGTCGGGAAGGCGTGAGTGGGCGCGATTACCGGGAGGGAGATCTCTCTGCCCTGGGCTCCAGCAGCTTTCCTGTTGTGTTTTATAAAGTGAGATTCTCTGACTCCCGGCTCCGGGTGCGAGTCAGGCCCCTGTCCTCAGAGCTTCTGCACCTTCCGTCCTGGCGCTGCTCTTCGTGCGCTCCTTTAACAGAAGTCAGAAGGGACTTTCCAAAGGTTCTGCAAACTGTCTCAGGATCATTTCCAGAAACCCAGAACCTGACAGGAAACATTGAAGAAAATCCCAGGAAAACTTCAGCCAAACTTCTGCCTGCAGCCCGTCCAGCAGAGAGAAAGTAGCTCTCCAGCCTTTCCCAAATGGTGCTAATGCGTCAATGAAACTTAATTTTATAATTTACTAGCAGTCAGCATGGCAGGAAATAAAATTATTTCCTATATTCTGCACAACAAACTCCACTTTTCCTCTAAAAGGTAATTATCCCCTGGAAAAAAAACACGACATCCAATATTAAGCTAAACTCTCATCAAGAAGAGAAAGAAACTCATTACAGGTAATTACCCAGGAATTAGAAACATCAGTTCACTAAATGAGCGAATAATACTCAGGATATTGAGGGAAACTAGGCTACACTTCTGCAGAACACTCTAAGTCCCATTACAAAAATTGCCCCCTCTTTAATGGAATAATTTTAGGCCTCGTCTGTCCGGGATTACAAAAAAAAAAAAAAGAGAGAGAAAGAAAGAAAGGAAAAGGCAAAACCTGCAGCAAAACAAGTGGTGAAAGGAAGTGGAGAGCGAGGCAGAGAGCGCTGACACTGCTCCTTCATCTCAGATAATGAGCAAAATTAAAGCTAAGGACTCCCAGGAAAAAAAAACAAGCCGCCCCTTCCCCATTAATTGTGCTTCTTCAGGACTGTAATGACTTTAGGTCAAGGCTAAACCACAAACTGTGCGGAAGGGCAATTACAAAACTTAGCTTGAAAAGACACTTCTCTACCCTCCAAAGCAGCTCCCCGTTAGTACAAGAGGGAATACTGCCTGCCCAGAGATACAGCTCCCTATCACTGCCTCAGGGCGTTATACAGGAATACTGCCTGCCCAGAGATACAGCTCCCTATCACTGCCTCAGGGCGTTATACAGGAATACTGCCTGCCCAGAGATACAGCTCCCTATCACTGCCTGAGATATTTATACAGAAATAATGCCTGCCCAGAGATACAGCTCCCTATCACTGCCTCAGGGCGTTATACAGGAATACTGCCTGCCCAGAGATGCAGCTCCCTATCACTGCCTGAGATATTTATACAGGAATACTGCCTGCCCAGAGATACAGCTCCCTATCACTGCCTGAGATATTTATACAGGAATACTACCTGCCCAGAGATGCAGCTCCCTATCACTGCCTGAGATATTTATACAGGAATACTGCCTGCCCAGAGATACAGCTCCCTATCACTGCCTGAGATATTTATACAGGAATACTGCCTGCCCAGAGATACAGCTCCCTATCACTGCCTGAGATATTTATACAGGAATACTACCTGCCCAGAGATGCAGCTCCCTATCACTGCCTGAGATATTTATACAGGAATACTGCCTGCCCAGAGATACAGCTCCCTATCACTGCCTGAGATATTTATACAGGAATACTGCCTGCCCAGAGATGCAGCTCCCTATCACTGCCTGAGATATTTATACAGGAATACTACCTGCCCAGAGATGCAGCTCCCTATCACTGCCTGAGATATTTATACAGGAATACTGCCTGCCCAGAGATACAGCTCCCTATCACTGCCTGAGATATTTATACAGGAATACTGCCTGCCCAGAGATGCAGCTCCCTATCACTGCCTGAGATATTTATACAGGAATACTGCCTGCCCAGAGATGCAGCTCCCTATCACTGCCTGAGATATTTATACAGGAATACTGCCTGCCCAGAGATACAGCTCCCTATCACTGCCTGAGATATTTATACAGGAATACTGCCTGCCCAGAGATGCAGCTCCCTATCACTGCCTGAGATATTTATACAGGAATACTGCCTGCCCAGAGATACAGCTCCCTATCACTGCCTCAGGGCGTTATACAGGAATACTGCCTGCCCAGTGATACAGCTCCCTATCACTGCCTGAGATATTTATACAGGAATACTGGCTGCCCAGAGATACAGCTCCCTATCACTGCCTGAGATATTTCTACAGGAATACTGCCTGCCCAGAGATGCAGCTCCCTATCACTGCCTCAGGGCGTTATACAGGAATACTGCCTGCCCAGTGATACAGCTCCCTATCACTGCCTGAGATATTTATACAGGAATACTGCCTGCCCAGAGATACAGCTCCCTATCACTGCCTGAGATATTTATACAGGAATACTGCCTGCCCAGAGATGCAGCTCCCTATCACTGCCTGAGATATTTATACAGGAATACTGCCTGCCCAGAGATACAGCTCCCTATCACTGCCTGAGATATTTATACAGGAATACTGCCTGCCCAGAGATACAGCTCCCTATCACTGCCTGAGATATTTATACAGGAATACTGCCTGCCCAGAGATGCAGCTCCCTATCACTGCCTGAGATATTTATACAGGAATACTGCCTGCCCAGAGATGCAGCTCCCTATCACTGCCTGAG